>NC_133455.1:125362945-125695088 GCF_048565385.1 Saimiri boliviensis
GCAAGGGTCTGTCCTTTCCACACACTTGGCAAATTCCTGTTGAATGCATGAACGAATGAATGTATGACATGAGCATCTTCCATTTGTCAAGTAACGGCAAGTGGAAGAACACATCAGCTGATGCGCTGTGAGACATTTAAGAAGAAAGCCATTCAGGGACAGCACCAGTTTCTGTCACCAGGAACCTGGTTACCTGGAAGAATCTAAATGTGAGTAACCTTTGCCTGGACTTGGCCACGAGCTTTCTCCCCGCATTTTTCAATGTAAGAACTGGAGAATGAGAATCTCCTTTGATTTTAGATACCGTCTTGGGCTCACTGACTTCTTCTCATTGGTATCCACGTGCAGAATTTGTTGAGGGTTAAGTCTGAGGTCGCATACTTTCCCAACCTTGGACTGGCTCTGGAGGTGTCTGGAGTCAGAACAATGCCGTTACCTGGAGGACAACTCGAAAGTTGGAGGAGGGGAGCCCCTACATCTGACAGGCCCCAAAGAACTCAGCCTCTAGATCTTAGGAAAGAGTGAACCCTCCGTTTAAACCTACCTGAAATTCCTTCAGAACCAGGGATGCCTGTGTTTATATGCAAATACACAAAGAATAAATACTAAGAGGTAAGAAAATCAATGAGCTTAAAAATAATTAAACGTGGAAACTGATAAAAGCCCAGGAGCCTGAGGTTGGAGGAAATTAAAAAGCCACTTTTTAACAGTCAAGAAGTTTACAGGAACCAGTTAGCTGGAGCTGAGGCACCAGCTTTAACCAAGAGTCCTCAGCTTTATTTAAAGATGACAAGAAGATATATTTTGCTAAGATAGTGAGGTTTTAGGGTGGCAAAAAACAGTATGTCTCATTGAGCTCTGCAGAGAAGTGAAGATTCAAGCATTTGTTCTTCACTTCATGTTGATGATACAGAGGAGAAGACAAGGTCATTGGGAGCAAAGGCTGCAAAAATTCAGGAGAAGAGAGGAGAGTAGCATCCCCATGAGAACTTGGTCCTCTCAAAGCCTGGCAGGTGGCAGCATGAACTGAGGGGACCAAAAGGCCAATGTGGGGCTTGTAAAAATGGTTCCAAAGACATCCAAAGGCTCTTTCCCAGCAATGCTTTCTTATTATTTCAGGGCAAATGCATCACAAACATATGGATTTGATTCCACCTCCCCACCCCCATCTTCCTCTCCTTATGCCAGAAAAACACATACAGATTTCAAAACGAAAAGGAAAAAGAAAAAAAAAAAAGAACGGCCAGGGACCAAAATGCGTAGTATGGTTCTCAGAGAGCTTGGAACATGCTAGGAAGATCATTGTAGCTGGTCAGCAAATCCAAATGGCAGTGGCACCCAGCCCTGTCATGAACATTCACAGCCAGGAAAGTGACTGCAAAGGGGTAGGAGCAGACATTCGGTCTACCCAAGGGGACAGAAAAGAAATAGCCCCCAAATGTCAAACACTGGGACGGGTAAGGTGACTCATGTAAGGGTGACTCCACCTCTGTCCTCAGACTTTATCAAAGGGATGGTGTCCAGCTGTTCCCCATCTCCTCTGGAAATGGAACAGAACGGCTTCCATTAGACAGAAGGGAATGCAATTTAGACATCAAAAGGAATGCCCAGTTGTAATGTACTCTTATAACAAAGCAGATTAATTTCATGCCTACAAGCCAATCTATTTATTAATATTTATTGCCTACTCTGATAAGACTAGCATTATGTGTCAGACACTAATCTAAGTAGTTTTCAAATATTATTTCCAGTCTTCAGAACAGCACCACAAGATGGGTGTTATTAACTCTATAGATGAGGACTGAGAAACAGAGACTTTAAAAGAGCATCATAAAGCTAGGAAATAATGGAAAACTAGGATCCAGACTCAAGTATTTCTAATTCCATATTTTTCCCTCATTCTTTTTTTTTTTTTTTTTTTTTTTTGAGACGGAGTTTCGCTCTCGTTACCCAGGCTGGACTGCAATGGCGCGATCTCGGCTCACCGCAACCTCCGCCTCCTGGGTTCAGGCAATTCTCCTGTCTCAGCCTCCTGAGTAGCTGGGATTACAGGTACGAGCCACCATGTCCAGCTAATTTTTTGTATTTTTAGTAGAGACGGGGTTTCACCTTGTTGACCAAGATGGTCTCGATCTCTTGACCTTGTGATCCACCCGCCTCGGCCTCCCAAAGTGCTGGGATTACAGGCTTGAGCCACTGAGCCCGGCCTCCTTCATTCATTTTAATTTGGCTCAGTGCTAAAGGAGATTCCTTGTACCACCCTGCAGAAAATGTCACATTATTTTACATCTGAATGAATAACTAAATGAAAGAATAAATGAACAAGTATAAATGATGGGTCTTTGCTGCTGATGTTTATACTGTGTTTCATCAATGTAAATATGCACTTTCCCTACATCTTAACATATCTAAAATTGAAATGCAATTTCAATAGATGGCATGACATCATGTAATTAGCAATGCTCTTTTTTGTTAGTGTTACAGAAAATAAATGTATATCTTACAATCAGCAGACTCTTAGACTCTTAGAATCAATGAAATATGGTCATCTCGAAACAAGACCAGTTCCACATGAAAGTGTGAAGAACAGTATGGAGCAGTGGATGTTAAGTACCAAACAAGGTGTGTGTCACAGGAGATCAAGTGAGAGGAAAAAGAATTTGAGTCCAGAGTAATCCAAAAACAGTAGGATCAATTGTAAATTTAAAGGCTTACAGAACTTTGATAGAGGTGTGGAATGATTAGGTAAGGCATCTCTCTCAGAAGAGCATATATTTCTTAAAGATATGGACCTTGTCTGATTTATTTTTTGGCTCCCAAGTTCCCAGTTCTGCACTATTCAAGAAAGAATGGGAGTATCTCCTTCCTGGAAGTATTGCAAAGGAAGGAAAACCCAACCCAGCCAACATTTCTGATGATTACTGCCTAAGGGTAATAAGAGTTGAATAAAATGACCTCTGGAGAATTCTTCTAGATCCAGAATTCTACATCTAAAATGTGAAACCTGATTGCTTGCTAATCTGATTAACCGTGAAAATGTAGTGTGCATTGACAGTGTCCAATCAAGAGCATACTCAATAAGACTTTGTTCACTCCCTTTTCTTTGGTCAAACTGAAGTGTCTTTCTCCCATTTCTTCACTTCTAATCTCTTATTCTCTCCCCAAACCCCACAAAACATACAATCACTGTCATTTAAAGATAAATCAATCTCCCTTCTCCATTCTCAATTTAAATAACCTAAAAATATTCCATGGTTTTAGAAAACAGGGACAAAAAGCCTTTAATAAGGAGTTCCTCCAAACGCTCTTCTTTTTTTTTTTTTTTTAATTGTACTTTAGGTTCTGGGGTACATGTGCAGATCATGCAGGATTGTTGCACAGGTACATACATGGCAATGTGGTTTGCTGCCTTCCTTTTCATCACCTACATCTGTCATTTCTCCCCATGTTATCCCTCCCCGACCTCCCCAGCGACCCCCTCGCTGTCGCTCCCTTGGCCCTTCACAGCAGACCCCAGTGTGTGATGCTCTTCCCCTGTGTCCATGTGTTCTCATTGTTCAACACCCACCTATGAGTGAGAACATGCGGTGTTTGATTTTCTGTTCTTGTGTCAGTTTGCGGAGAATGATGGTCTCCAGATTCATCCATGTCCCTACAAAGGACACGAACTCATCGTTTCTTATGGCTGCATAGTATTCCATGGTGTATATGTGCCACATTTTCCTTGTCCAGTCTATTGTCAATGGGCATTTGGGTTGGTTCCAGGTCTTTGCTATTGTAAACAGTGCTGCAATGAACATATGAGTGCATGTGTCCTCATAATAGAATGATTTATAATCCTTTGGGTATATACCCAGTAATGGGATTGCTGCAAACCCTCTTCTTTCTAAATGCTATTGCAATAGATGTAAAACTGCATGCAAAAAGTCATGGGGGAAAATCTGTGGAGGAACAGGAAATTCACATAGTCTCAAGGACCCTCCTCATAAATTACTTAATAAGCACAAACGAAGACCAGTAGCCTGACAGTGGAGGAATCTGGCAGAGACTGTTATAATCCAAACGAGAGCTAACATCACCAAAAAAGAGACACAGCAACAGCACACACCTCCTCTCAGGATGTTTTGGAAGGAACGAAGTGACTTATGTAGGGTTTCTGCTAAAAATGCATCATCTAAATGCAATCATGAGAAAACATCAGACAAAGCCAGATTGATAGACCTTCTATAAAACGATCCTTTAGTCCTCAAAAATTTCAATGTTATGAAAGACAAAGAAAGGATTCTAGATTAAAGGAGGCTGTAGAGATATAACAACTAAATGTGACATGTGAAGCTTGGTTGACTCTCGGACTAAAAAAGCTTAAATGCTAATACAGGACATAATTGGGTCAACTGATTTCAAAATGGATTGTAGAATAGGTAATGGTATTGCATCACTGTTAAATTTCCTGATTTTGAAAATCAGATGTCAGAAAAAGTCTTTGTTTTTGGAAAACACATACATATATTAGATTATTTCAACAATAAAGGGGTACAATGTCTGCCACATACTCTTAAATGGTTCAATAATAACATGTCCACATTATTAATTGTATACCTTTATGCATATATTCCTGTATATTCATATATAGTCATATGCATCAGAGGAGTAAATGTGGCAAATGTGAACAACTGATGAATCTGAGTGCCAATAATAGGGAGTTCTTCATATTATTTTTTAAATATCATTAATTTTTAATGACAAAAACCACAATTACTTTTTTGCACCAACCTAATACATCTTATAAATCTGAAATTGTTTCAAAATAAAAAGTAAAAACCCAATAAAAACAGTATCTCTTTATTTATTACAGTGGTTATTTGTTCCACGCCCTGGCTTCTAAGCAGCAATGTCTGGTTTCTTCGGCTCCAAAAGTCATCACAGAAGAAAACAGAGAAACTTCCGTTAGAACATCCTAGCTCTTAACACGTTCAGTCATTCCTTTGATTTCAGTAGAGACTCCAAGTAAACAAAGTGCTAGTTGGAAATAATTATCTGAGCATGAAACAATTAGTGCTGCAACCACAGAGAGAGAGTCACTGGCCGTGTACATGGCTGCAGGAGGATCCTTCCCTTGTAAACACACCAACTGGGAAACTCAGCCAAACCCTCTCTGCCCTCAGGAACTGCGAGTCTTAAATCAAAGTTACAAGGAAGGGCAGGCAGTGGGGCTGTGCATATTTTGAAGGAGGCCGTGCATACAAGAATAAATTTGTTCCTGGAAACAGCTTTTGGAAAGGAAAAAAGGAAACCTTGATGACTTTGTGAGATATTGGGATGGCTTACAAGGAGAAGCCAACGGGCATCCTTCCCTGGACATCTTTAAAAGATGGGAAAGCCATCTAGGAAAATGTTACAATGTGTAAAATTTTCTTTCAAGTACTTCATCATATAAAGTGTGAGAGTTTTGTCTGACTGGACTGAAGATATGGCTCAGGTAGCAATCAAAAAGGCTCAGGGCCAGGTGTTCAGAAAGCCCAGGCTCAGAGGCCACTGCTATGAGCATTGCTGCCCTGTATCACTATCAATGACCAGAATTTGGTTAATTAGCATAGTAAGTGTCAAAAATTGATTTTTATGGGTGAAAGTAATGACCTGTTGACTAGCATCATGAAAGTTAGAAAACAGCTCCCATTTGGTGAAATTAGAGGTATTCAAATAATATGAACTGTCCAGACATATTCCATACCTACTCCTCACTCTTGCTAATTAATATCTATGAGGCCTATACTCTTTGAACTCAGGGGTGGTGCCCCAGACTAAGCCACTAAATGGCCCTGTGCCTAGCTGAGTCTCTGTATTCTGTTTCTCTGACACTGGTTCTAAGACTGACAAAGTTCTATCTCTAGGATTGAGATGTTTACCTGGAGTAAATCTTTTAGGGAAAGGGATGATCAGAGAATATAAAAGAACAGTAAATTTGGGCACCCTAAAAAGGTCATACGAACTACTTCTTTTTCATGCTTGCTAATAAATGTTTAGTCAATAAATGTAACTTCTTTTAATACTTCTTAAAGGATCGCCACTGTCTGTCAAAAAGGATTGTGCATAACTACCATGGTTTTAGGTCCACTTGCAACAGATAAAAGAGATACGGTCTGAATAAATGCAAGGTAGCAGGTAAGATGACCTGTTTTTTTGGCCTTTTTGTTCATGATCTCTGATTTAATTCCACAGTGGTCTGCGGATATATGCTGTATGATCTCAATTCTTTAAAATCACTGGAACTTGTTTTATAGGCTAGAATATGTTCTATCTTGGTAAATGGTCCACGTGCATGTGAAAATAATACTGCTGCTGCAGTCTGGGTGTAGTACTCTCTAAATATCAATGAGGACAAGCTCATTCATAATGTTGGTCAAGGCTTCCCTATCCTTACTGATCACCTACTTGATCTATCAACTAATGAAAAAGATGGACACACCAAATGTAACTGATTTGTCTACTTCTCCTTTTTGTTTTGTCAATTACTGTTCCATCTATTTTGAAATGTTATGAGGTACCCACACATTTAGAATTTTTATGACTTCTTAATGGATTAACCCCATTTGTCAACATAAATATTATCCATATGTCTGATAAGAATTCTTTTCCCAGACCCTACTATCTGATATTATCATAGCCACTTCAGCTTTCTTTTAATTAGTGTTTATATGGTAGAACTTTTTTCAACCTTTTTATTTTAACATATCTCTTTGCCTGTATGTTTAAAGTGAGTTTCTAGTAAAGACCATATAATTGAGTATTGCATTTTTATCAAATCTGGCAATGTCTATCCCTTAATTTTGATGTTTAGATCATTTATACTTAATGTAATTATCATTATGGATTTAAATCTCCTAACTATTGCTATTTTATTGTGCACCTGTTCAGAGCCACTGTAGGACTAAACTTGATTTCTGGGGGATTACCTGCCTATTGTCTAATGTCTGAAAACAGTTATTATATATCTTTTAAGCAGGTTTCCAATTATTTACGGCAGAAAAGCTAGTCCTGAACCAGTTACTGCAGCACGGCCAGATGCAGATGTAGGAAATCCGTATTTTACAGGTTTCTCAGGTGATTCTGGTGTGCTGCTAGATCTGGGACCCATTGCTTTAACCCAGAGGTCACAGTTTAAATGGAATCATGGAAACGTGAGCCACTGGATTGGATATAAGACAACAGGGGATGTTGGGATTGAAGAGTCCTAGAGAGCATGGGCTCCAGTGGAAAATAGTCACATCTAATGTTTTTAGAACATCCTTTGAGCCAAATCTTAAAAATGTCTACTAGCTGAAATCTTCCTTAGGATCACAGAGTGCCACATCTGTGCATCTTCCTAGTGCCAATCTACCACTTCAAATGGGGTGCCTGGAACGGAGCAGAATCCTTCATGGTGGACTGACAGCTCAAAGGCAGTGACCCACAGTTACCTGTAATCCACATCCAACAAGTTCTTTACTTCAGTGTTAGACAAGTTCGTGTTTTGGCAACACACTGAGAGCTCATGCTCAGGGGTGCTTAACTCACCTACGTTCCCCATCTCTCACACAAATGCCTGCCAAATCAGACCTTTCTGTCCTGCATGCTGCCAACTGACTTTACACTTACCATGATTACATTTCACCTTATTGGTTTCGGCTCAGAGTTTCATCTTGTCAAACACATTTCAAATCTTGATTCTGTTATCTCTCAAGGTAACCTTTACCCAGATGGACATCAGTTGAAAATCTGGTAGGTATGCCTCCTATTCTCAAGGACCCAGAGCTAATGACTAGAGCCCATGACACAGCCCTCTTGACTGATGCTGGAGAATCAGTCCCACCTTTGTTCTTCATAATCTCTACCCCTAGGGGAACAGAGAACAGAACAAGATGAAACACAAACAAGCCAACCCAGCTCTTAGGAAGCATCATGGCAAACTGCCAGGGTGATGGTGAATGTATAGTCTGCATGAGCACTTTGTGTAAACATTCCCAGGTGTACTCCTGCCGCTCATTTCCCCAGGTAACAGGTAATGTTAAAAATGGAGAAGACAGGGCCACCCTTGAGCAGGGCTGTGAAGTCATCATTTCTGTTTGGCTGTCACTCAAAAGCCCCAGCTCTGGTACTAATTAGCTATGTGGTCCTGAGCTACAGTTTCCTTTCCTAAGCCATGGCTTCCTCATCTGAGGTTTCCTTCTCAAGAAGCTATCATTCTTCTCTCATTCTGGAACCCCTTCTCCCACTACGGGTCCAGCCTGTGCCCCACTTCCACAAAGCCTTACTTTGCACTGCCTATGACCTACTTCTGGGAAAAGTAACTAGAAGCCACTTTTCCTATTGCTCAAATAGCATCCTTAAAGTTTTATCTTACAAGTTTCCTACTTAAAATCCTTCCACATCACTTTAGCTGAGTAGCCACAATCTGACCTTGCCTGCCTTTCCTGCCTCACATCCCACCCTAAACTCATGAACACTCTTCATTCCAGCCACAGTCAGCTACTTGCAACCCCTCGACAACTGTGCTTTTTCAACCCTTCATGCCTTAATTCATGCTATTCCCCCTATCTGGAATGTCCACTCCCTTCTGTATACCCAACTCATAACTATTCATTATTCAAAACAGCTCAGCCATTGACCCTTCCAGGAGGCCTCCTCTGATGGATTCAGAAGCCCCTCTTACGTCTGTTCAAGAGCCACTCTACATATTACATCTCAGCATTCATCGTGCTGTTAGCTAACTTATCAATCATTTTCTCCAACTTGACTATAAGCTCCTTGAGGCCATGACTTTTTGTTACCACTGTCTGAGCTGGTCCCTGCCACATGTAGGTATTTGTTGGATCATTGAGTAGAAGGAATGATGAGTGAGTTAATGAGTGAGCCAGTTACACCACAAGGGTGGCTGCTTACCTCCTGCAATGGAGGGGCCAGGCCAGGAAAACTTAAGCCCCCATCAAAGCATCCTGGGCTCAGGCTCGGCCTCTTGGACTTTGCTTCAAAGCAGAAATCTAAATGTCAGAGACTTCAATGATGTGACTCTCTGGGCCTTTTACTGAGTTCTCCACCCTCTTCCTAAAACTCCTCCCTAAGCAGGACAAATTAAATGAAAGACGGGTGAGAAGTCTCCCCTCCCTGCCTTACAACCAAGGAGGAGACACACTCCCCAGATGTGCTGTTCAAGAGAAGTTCTCTAGTCCCTGGAATCCAAGAAGTCAGGGAAGCCTCCTGGAAAAACATTGGTTGGAAAAATCCATCGCCAACCAGCCCTTCACCAGGCCTCTCCCCCGCCGAGTTTGCTCATTGCTTGAAATCTGCAACTCACCAGTTGTTTATGTTCCTAACCCCAAGTTCAGGGGCATCTGCAATTTAATTTGAGCCATGGATAGACGGCTGCTCTTTGTTGGAGTTGCAAGGGCATAAACAACCTTCCAGGCTGAACTCTGCATGGCATTCCCCAGCTCCATCCCTACCCTGGGCCTATAAATACCTTCTATCACTTTCTAAGATCACCTCCAGCAGGCCCAGACGGTGGTGACTTGTCTCCAAAGCTGGAAGATGTCACTTGAAGTGAATGGAGTGTAGCTGGGATGGTAAAGACAGCAGATGAGAGGAAAAAGGTGTGAAGGCTTAGGGTTATTGAAAGAGGGAGGAGAAAAAAAGTTCAAGAGGACCAGCAAGAGGCTTTGAAGGAGAAAAAGACAGCTACAAAGCCTGAGGATAAATCCCCAGGTGGGTACCAGGGGACAGCAAAGAGGGTTCTGATCAGGGGACACAGGGGTGGACACGTTCCCAGCACATTCACCACAAAAAGCCCGCTTTATGTCTCATCCTTCTTCACTGCTCACTGGTCCTGCCAGCCCATGCTGGAGGTTAGTGTCACTTCTCACAGACGGAGCACCCCATATTACATTTATCACTTACTGTCCACCTGTAGGTGACACATCATTGGTTTATGTCACTGGTTGTGCAGATAAAAGCCCCAGCTTCCATGAAGAGCAAATCTTGAAGGCAGCATCAAATAACAACAAGACAAGGGAGCCCTTCCAGTCCTCTTGCACACACACACACACACACACACACACACACACACACGAGCACACATACACAGTTCCCATGCATCACCCCCACATGACAACTCAAAGCCATTTGGAGGAGCAGTCCCCAGGGTGGGCCCCTGGGCCTTCCCAGAGAGTATCGTGACCCTCATACCAGGTCCCCTTGCCATGCAGCTGCCATATACCCTCCAGGCCAGCAGCCCCTGAGATGCCACACAGACTTTTCCATTCGTCCTCCAGAGCTCCTTAAGTGCCTCTGATATACACCATGTGTCCCAACAGGAAAACACATACTCATCAACTCTACAAAATGCTCCAGATGTGATCAAAGCCAGAAAGGCAAAAGAAAACAGAGATGGGGTGTCCAGGAATGGGGAGAGGCTGGGGAAGAGAGAAATCCAGGGACTTGGTGAGGGGTTAGTGGGTGGTGCCCCTGGGGTGGTGCTTCCCATGGTTAAAGTCCAGAACCAGGTCCAGACTCCTTGGTTCCAATCCCCAGTTCAACTTGGCCTCCCTGTGAGATCCTAGGCCCTGCCCCGACACCAGCTTCAGGATTGCGATTCTATCTCTGAAGAACCATAGAAAGTTAGTCCTGGAAGGAATGCACCAGAGCACCTGGCCTGCTCTTCCTTTTTAGATGAGGAAGGAAATGTGTAAGTAGACCTGCCTGGAGCGTCATGCACCACGTCTGAACCCACTCATCCTTCTACCTCCCGGGTCAGCACTGTCCGTATTAAACTTCAGTGGCACACATTAAAGACCCTTCATTTGGAAGTGACCTCAGACATGATATCCTTGCCCTTTGCCTCCTTAGAGCTATTAGAGGATTTCATTCTCTTATAGAGTGAGGGGAGGAGTCTGGATGGCTTTTTCAGACCCCTCCCAGACCTAAAATTCCTAAGCCTTCAAGATCTATGGCAAGCTCCCCTCACTTAAGGAACCGGTCTGTCTTTCTCTAAAACCTCCTAGTGTCCCTTCGCCATTCAATCGTGCATCCAGCTGCACGTCCAATCACATTTTCCACCTCCCCACCACCTCCCCTGGAGTTGTCCGCATGCCTCATCAACACAGTGCTCTTCCCTGATAGTAGAGCAAGGCAGTTAAGATAATAGGCTCTGGTGTCAAACTGCCCAGGATTTGGGGCAAGCGACTTGTCTACTCTGTGTGTCATCTTGAAAATGATGAAGATGAGGGTTGTGCCAAGTCTGTAGGGTTACCATGACAATTCAGTTAGGTCCTGCACACAAAAGGCATGGTAAACTGGTCCTTGGTGAGTGCAGGCTGAGTGACATGTTCACAGCTGTCATTAACATTCCCACTAACACAGCCACCATGGATGAGCAGGGAGAGATGCCTCTTGTCCACTGGAGCACAACCTGATGAGACCATGGGTTAGTTAGGATGCAGGGAGAATGAGGAGAAGAAGAGAAAAGGGACTCTGGGCTCAGATTCGTGGTGGCCAAGCTGCCTACAAGTTCTTCTGAAGGACAAGGGCACATCGGAGGAAACCATCCTGTTAGATATGAAAAGCATGATCCCAGGTCCTTTCCAGTGCTTCAACTGATGACAAGGGACCATGCCAGCACCACCCATACACAGGCACCCACATAAGCCAAAACTTTCAAACCCCAAACAGTCCAAAAGCTCCTCCATGACCTGGCTCCCCACCAGCACTCCCACTGCAGAGGTGAAGCTCCAGCACCCCAGTGCCCTCCCCCAGCAGTGGGGTTCCCCAAGCAGCCAGACTCGGGGGTTCAGATTCTGCTGCTCTTAGTAGCCATGTGACCTTGTGCTTCAATTTCCTCTTCTGTAGCATGAGGATAATAGTATCTATCTCAACAGGGCATTGTGAGTTAGCAAATGCAAAGGAGTAGAACAGTGCCTACCACACAGCAAGCATTGTGTAACTGTTTGCTGTTGTCATTATTCTCATCTTTGCCTGGCTCATTTTTGTTTTGACCCATCCAGCCAATCTTATTAGTTTAAATGTTGCTTCCTCAGGGAGATCTCCAATTAGGTTGGATAGTCTTATATCTCTATTTCCATTACACTTCTGTCCTTCTCTCTAGCAACATGTGTCACACTTGCAATTAACTATGCACTGTCAAAACTCTGCGAGGCCAGACCCAGGTGGACCATAGGTTCAGATGTGCCCGAGACAGTCCTGCCTCTTACCTGTTGGTTGTCGCAGTGTGGTAGACTTGACTGGTGTCAGTAAACACTAACTCCTTTGCTAGCCTTCCCAGCTCCACGGATTTGTGCTTGGCCACATGACTTGCTTTGGCCAATGGAATGCTAGCAAATGTGATGTCGGTAGGTGCTGCAAGAAGTTCTGTTAGGTTTCCATTCTTTCCCGGGCTCTGATGATTCTCCATGAGCAGAATGTGTCCCAGAACTTGCTGATCTAAGCAAAATGTGCAGACCTGGAGCAAACAACACAATCCACAACCCGGAGCCAGGCCCAACTAACTCTCAGCCTGAAGCAGAGCTTTTCCACTCAACCCAAAGACACATGAACACAATATAGAAGTGACCTGTGTTATAAGATGCTGACCTTGGGATGGGTTGTTATGCAATATTAATGTAACAATAGCTGACTAGTACACACAGCATCATTATTAATAGCTCTCACTTTCACTCAAAAAAGTGTCCGCAGTTAGATGATAAATTATCTAACTGCCCACTGTCAGTCTATATCTATCTTATTCATCACTTTAATTCCAGCACCTAAAACAGTGCCTGGCACAGAGAAGGTGTTTCATGAATAGACTAGATTAAGTCAAACCAAATATATATATATATATTTGGAGACAGAGTCTCACTCTGTCACCCAGGCTGGAGTGCAGTAGAGTAACCTCGACTCACTGCAAACTCTGCCTCCAGGGTTCAAGTGATTCTCCTGCCTTACCTTCCCAAGTCGCTGGGATGACAGATGCCCACCACCACACAGAGCTAATTTTTGTATTTTTAGTAGAGAAATGGTTTCATCCTGTTGGCCAGGATGGTCTCAAACTCCTGACCTCAGGTGATCTGCCCATCTTCGCCTCTCAAAGTGCTGGGATCACAGGCATGAGCCACTTTGCCTGGCCTGAAGTATGTTTCTTAAATTTCTTTCCTAAAACATCAAGTTCTTTGTCCCACCAAGATGCTGAGAAGTCTGAGTCTGGGGGCTCTGCCTTCTTTTCCTTTCACATAGTCACCATAGACATTCTCCTGATGCTGCTTGCTGGCTGCCAGAGCATCGGAGACCTAACTTTCTTAATCCACAGAAGTCAAAAGAGCTAGTATTTCCAAATGGGATGTAATCTCACAGGACTGGACAAAGAAGGGATCACTGAAGGATGAACCAAAGGAGAGGGACTGAAGCACAGCAAGAGAGATCTACGCAAGGCACCAGCTGGGGATGTCAGGAGATGCAGTGCCCCTGAGTTGGGCAAGGATAGTACATGCCCGATTCGGTTCTCTCTGCCATGCAGCTTGCCTTCCGACCCCAGGGCTGACGACTGGGCAGAATATCAGCCTAAGGAATTGCTGCCATTTTATTAGAGTTGATAACAGCTGGAAATTATACCATTGCCCTCCTCCAGACTAAAATGCTCAAATGAAAAGTTCAAAATCTCAGTCCTTCCATCGCCTCTCTGTCTCTCTGGACTGGATTCAGTTGAAAATGGACTCTACGAAAGAAACCAGTAAGGCTGAGCCAACAGCTCTGAGGGTTTCCCGAGTCCCTGCTGCAGGCTGAGTGACTATGTATGAGCTCCCCTGTCTCTTCGTGGCTGAGTCAATTTACCAGAGGCAGGCGATAATTCTTGGCAGCTATCTAACTGTCAACATCTTTGAATACCTTGAGATAATCCCAAGAATGTACTAGAAGACAGCAGTCTCTCAGGCAGGAATCTTGAAGGGTTGTGTATTTTTCTTTTTTTCCTTGCTTGTGTTTGTGACTTTCAGACCCACAAAATGCTGTGGTTTTCCGTTTCTAAAACAGAGGCATGTGCCTGTACTAAAAGCCCAGGCATGCTGGGCTAATTAAATTTAGCTATCTTGTGGTGGTTGTTGTAACGTGTGTTCTGCCGATGTTATTCAATGTGTTAAGACGTTTTCTGTTTATGTTGGTTACATAGCCATGTGGTGTGGGTGGAGAACACCACTCCAGGGAATATTATTAGCAGGACTGAGGCGCTCAGGGGTTCCAGAGACACGTGGTCAAACAGTGGCTCACAGGATCAAACAGTTGGGCCGTAACTCACCCAATGCCAGTCCCCTCACTCCTTCTAAGGCAAGACCAGTCCCTCAGATCTACCTGAGAGCTTGATTCCCACAGACAGAACTGCACCTGCCATTATGTAGCCTAGAGATTTTGTAGAAGAGATGCAACTATAGGGAGAGAATCTGCAGGGGCTAAATGACTTGCCCAGAGACTCCCCAGGAAAGATGAGGGAAGAAATGAAACTCCTTGTGCCCACTCTTACCTGTCCAGCCGGGAATACAATGAGACATAAACCCTTCCTTAAGCCCTCTGTTTTGCCACCTGCCTAAATTCCAGAGAAACTACCTGAGATCCTCTCCTGAGATTCCCCTCTATCGTGTCCCTTGTGCTTTGAAAGCTCAGCCCCGGTGCTTTCTTCTCAGCCATTCTTTTCCCTTCTCAAGTCTCTTCTCTCAACATCTCCTGACTCAGAATGCTTAAATCCCAATCTTGTAAATCCCCCAACCATATTTCTTCTCTCTCAAATCTCCACTTTCTGCTTAAAACTCACCTATCCCATGTCTCATTTTTGTGTACTCTGCCACCCCGAAGCCAGTTACTAAGCCCTTTAAAACCTCTCCCTGTACCTTGCCAACACTGCTACCCACAGCTTTGTGCGTTAGTTACCTGTTGGGGGCTATTTGACAGTTCTGTGATCTACCCAAGAAGTTTTCTTTTGTGAGTACCTTGTGTCCCATCAGTACCCTTCAAGCTCCCACTTTCCTCCTTCTTTGAGGCTTCAAGACTACACCCAATAGAAAGCTCTGCATTCAGCAGATCCTGACTCTTGCACTGTTAACAGACTTAGCGCTCTGTTTTTAAGAAAAATCTCTGATAGGCTGGATTTCCCATGACCTCTGTAAAAAGCAAGGAGCAAAATACAGCTCTTCACAGTGAGGGTCCCCTGCTGTAGCATCCTCACTCTGGTCCCTTGCCGAGACCCCTTGAGCTTCAGAAACATCATTTCACTCTCACTGGGAAGCAAAAGAAGGCATTTCCACTACAAAAGCAGGCCCTGTACAAGTTGCCCCACCCCAACAGAAGCCAGACTCCAGGACAAACCGTGGAAGCGTCTTACTTTGTGCACAGTGCTAACTTGCTTGGGTGTCTGGTTGCTGAAGCTGCAACTGAGACAAAGCAGCAAATTAGAATTGGGAACAGAAGCTACTCAGTTGACAAAAGCAAGAAGTGACAGCTGACAATCTGACAACATGGAAGGAGTCAGAAAAAAAAAGATCATAAAAAATAGAAATGAAAAATCAAAATCATGGCATTCTGGGGTTGCTGAACAGAGGCCCTGAGACTCATACGTTACTCCTGCAAGGCACAAAGACGGGTGTTCATAAAGACGGCTCCATCGTAAGCCGAGGTCAACTACGGTCAGCATGCGACCCATACCGGAAGACCACACCACGGTTTTCCCTGGGAGATGGGTAATTGAAGGGTTTAGCACTAGAGGTCTGGAAACCCAGCTAGCCTGACATCCGCTGAATGCAACTCTGTGGCACCTTCAGCTACAGAGTACTGTGAAAAAAAAACAAAAGTTTCTAGAGTTAGACAGGTCTGGATTTGAATCCCAGATGAGCTTGCTCTGTGGCTCTGAGAAGCGTTTGCTTCACTGACCTCAGCAACCTTGTCAATGAAATGGAGATAACAATATCCACTTCCCAGGGTCGCTGTGAGGGACAGAAGCCACACACAGAAAGAGCATGCAGTGCATTGATTTACAGTCGTAAAATGTGATTATGCAACATTGGTCAAAGCTCTTGAGCTAAGGAACCATATGAAACTCCACCACTTTAATGAATATTATAATTTACCCCACAGGGAGTAGAAACATTTTTATTTATTTAACTAGATCTATGTCCATCATCACAGGTTTTGTACAGCTCTTCATCTGAATCCTCACAGTGACACTGTACCACAGGAGCTATCATCCCTGTTTCACAGCTGAGAAAACTGAGGCTGGAGAGAGAATGGCTTGCCCAAATATTACATCAACTGGAAACAAACCTGGAGTTCTTTTCACTCTTAAATCACTGTTCCTGGTCTAAAGGAATATCCCTGGGCAAGTGCATCAGGGTTTGATGAACACACACACAGGCACATTCTCCATCTTTTGACTGTCAAAGTCTCACTCCTTCTCCATTTTCATTCATTCTTCTCCGAGAACAGGGAACTCTGACTTGTGTAAGTCTGACTTTATAGAGACGCCTCTCCCAATCTTTGCTCACATTACTTTTCCTTCTGTGAAACAGTCCCAGCCTGGTTATGTTTTCTTTAGGTGTGATGACCTAAGTCAGACACATGTGTGGTTTTACCATGATTTGGTAAATCACTGAGTGATGCAATCCCAGTTTGGCTTTTAAATGTATTTTGAGAATTCGAGGGGTCTGTGGTGCTGCATCACATCGCATGGATGTTTCTACAAAGAGTTACAATCATCCCCAGAGACCTCTGTCTGATACATGGTTGACACCTCCAAGCCCATCATCACAAATGACTAGTCGGGGGCCAATTTTCCCTCATGATCTTTTCCATATGATATTTTCCTACAGCCTCACAGCTACTTGCTATAAATTTTCTCTATTAGCCTGTCCCTTCATTTCCAGAAAACCCAGTGGTCATCTGCAAGCAGGGGGATTTCACTTTGAACTCCAGCTCCTTGAGAGTGGGGTCATGCTTACATCATCTCCATACCCCCAGGGCCAGTGTCTGACAATGCAAAATACGTATGTGTTGGCTTAAGTGCTTCACTGAGGTGTACGTAAGTTTCCTCCTCTTCCAAGTTTCCCCACCACTGAGTCCCAAGAAAGACGATCATGAAGATAAGACTTTGTGGGGAGCCTGTGTTGTTGTGAAAATGCAGAAAGGCCTAGGAGTGTTTGGGGTGGAGGAAAGAAAGCTTAGGTATGAGTACTGCTGTGGACACAATCATCATTTTCAAATATTTAAATGGTTGACCTATACAACAGGGAACTCTTGTTCTGCGCAGCTCCAGGAAGCAGAACTGAGACCAAAAGGAGGGAAATCAGCAGTTTTCCTTCTAGTTTCATGACTTCCTAGGGGCTAGAAATGCCCAACAGAAAAACAAACTGTCCAAGCAGTAAGGTCCTCCCTATTCCAAGAAAAATCTAGGAGAGACTGGGCATTTGCCAGATGGTATGCTGCAAGAAAAATCCTTCGTTCCTTCCTTCCAGGGCCAGGTATGCAACTGTCTGACCTCTAAGCTTCCTTTGCCTCTGTGATGCTATGGTTTGTTCCTAAAGGTTCTGGATAATTGATAGCTTATTGTACAACAGGATCAAGAGGGCACAAATACATAGTTTGTCATATTTTTCAGACTAATATCAGCTTTTCCTCTTGGATCATGACATAAGCTGATCAAGGAGGCCATGAGCTGATGCCAGACAGCTCCTTCCTTCCCCAGCTCTGCCCTGGAATTCCAGATGGCCATGGGAAACTTGTGGAGTTTCTTGGTGCCTTGGGGTCCACCATCTGTACCATGTGGCTGATGTGACAGGAAGGAGGATGAAAAGTTTAAAACAGGACCCACCATCTCTGGAAGGCTGTTGTGAGGCTAGGAGGCCACCCTCAAGAGCAACATAGTCATTGGCTGTACCTTGAACTGGAACTGGTAGCATTGTACTGCTTCCACTGGTCAACCATGAGACCAACTCCTGTTTCCATTGTTCAACCACAAGACCAACAGCCTTCCCGCTGAAAGAGTACAATGGGAGGAGAGTAGCACTCCGTGGAGGAAATGAGAGAAAGGAGACTGGGGCAGAGGCTTTTCCTGGCTTGATGGGATTAACAGCATGACTTATATCCTGATCTATAAAATGGACCAGAATGTAACAGCACAGAGCATAATCATCCTTGTTTCTGCCTCACCTCAACCAGCTGCTGTTGCTTTTCTCTGTCTACCCTTCTCTCACACCCTCAGAGGTGAAAGAGTCATCTTCAGACCCATGAGGTACTATTTCCTTCCAGGCTGCAAAATGTTTTTCAGCTAAACCCAACCCTCAACTGGTAAGACCCATGCAAATGCCATGGTGCTGATCCCACGTTTCATCCTTCCTTAACTTTCCCTCATGCATCCAGCCTCATTTCCTTCCAAACCTGGATTCCCTGCTAATTCATGGGGCAGAGCAAGGGACTTGGGCCAGGTTGGCAGAGAATCCTTACAGACAGGGTCTGCAAGCCAAGTTGTTGATCTCACCACTCCCTATCAACAATGAGGAAGGATCTGGCTCTGAGTCAATGTGATTTTCAGTCATTAATATCAGGCTAAACTATAAATCCTTATACAAGGCAGTCCAGACTGGTAATAAAGACACGCTCTTTCACCTCAGTCATCCCTCAGAAAGCAACATTTCTGATTCAAGGGCCACCTCTTCCAGGAAGTCTTGTCTTACTCCTCTAGCAGCAATTGCTCTCCAACTGTTACCCCATACTGATAGGTTTGAACATTACTGTAGTACCTTGAACTGGAACTGGTAGCATTGTACTATTTCCGGTGGTCAACCACGAGACCAAGTCCTGTTTCCATTGGTCAACTGAGAGCCCTCACTACCTCCTGTCTTGCAGACACCTGTCTCCCTACATAACTGCTAGATGCCAAAGGCCATAAGCTCTCCTTTCATCATTGTTGCACCTTCCCATACTGCCACGCAAAGAGACTTGCTCATTGTAAGCATCGGTGAATGTGTATTGTGTTGAGCTAAATTCCCTTTCTCAATCCCAAAGAAAGATCAAGGAGAAAGCATCTTGGCTATGGAAATAAGTAATCACAGGTTGATCAATATTTTTCTCTCTCCATTCCCTCCTCTAACCCAGGTATGGCCTGTCCTTCCACAGCCTGGCCTGCTGAGAAGCCTCCTAAGAACATGGCCTCCTCGGTCTCCGGCAGGTAGGGCGGGGGTGGCTCAGATGGGTCACAGTTCAGGAGAGTGGAAGCAGAGCCCAGAGACAAGGAGGGATGGCTCAAACCACACAGCCTCTGGCGGCAATGCTGGGAAACCCAGGCAAGGACAGTGACCTGTGCCTTGCAGTAGGAAGGAGATCCCATTCCTGGCATGTCAGGGCTTTGGGTGGCCTCACCAGAGCCAGGGCCAAAGAGAGGTGGGATTCTAAGATGGTAGAGATGTATAGCAAGGCTGGAGCACAGTGCCACCCAAGGGGTCCTGAAATGGTAACCCCATGGAGATCACTCTCAGATCCTTGTGGAAGCTGTTCCATGTCTCAAGGCTCCAAGCTGGGACATTTCTAAGAGACCTCCAGATCTGCCACATGGGTAGGCTTCATGTCTGGGGCCTGACTTTAAGTGCAGGAAGCCTCACTCATGAAGTGAGCATCCCTGGAGCAGGTGGGAGTGAGGAAGGACCATGACCCCTCTTCAGACTACAGGCCTGCTTTGGTACAGTGATATCCCCTAAGTCAACGGGCTGCAATGCCCCTAAGCTGAATACAGTTTTAGAACCCTCTCTTTCTCATGCCGTCACAGGCAGGCAGTAGCAGCTGCTTTAGAATAAACTTTTTGTACATAAGTTTCAGCAGAGTATAGTCAGAAGATAAATCAAACTCAGAAGATGCTTAAGGCCTATTGTTTTGTCTCATTCATATCAAAACATCCAAGCTAAGAAAATCAGCCTGGGAGCAGATATTAATTTTAGTAAAAAGACAGATTGTGGCCCTGACTGTACAGATCAGAACTGTACAAATCCAAAAGGCCTCCAGTCCTCAGGTTTTCCCAGAAAATAAGGGCTGTTTTCCTCCTGGGTTTTAGGGCATTGGACCAAAGAAGTGCAGGCAGAAATGTCCTCCTCCAGCTGTGAGGACCCTCTTCCAGCTCCCTAAAGGACCAGAAGGGCCATTTTGCTCTAGCTCAGGAATCCTTCCTCATATTACCAGCCACAAGCTGTGTTTCCACCAGGGCACAAGTGCTGCTGGCTAGAAGTGCCCAGGGGATCTTCCGGATTGGGTCGCACTCATTCATCTAGATTCCTGCTAGATACCTCCCTAAGGAACCTTCCAGAGAGCTCTCTCTCTCTCTCTCTCTCACACACACACACACACACACACACTCGCACACTCACACACACTCACACAATTGCTCATTCATACACATACTCATACACACACTCATACAGTCTCACACTGACATACACAGACACGCTGATATATTCACGCACACACACACACTCATTCACACACTCATATACACTCACACTCACACACTCAGGCACACTTACACACACACACCCTTGCATACACACACTATCCCAGACACATGTATTCCCTGGCACACACATGCTCATATTCTCTCACACCCACACACATGCACTCACACACATACACTCTCTCACATACAAACTCACAACACACACACAGACACACTCTCACACTAACACAGTCTCAAACTCACACACTAACACACACTCTCACACAGGCTCATAGGCACACTCAGGCCTGCAGGCCCCAGGTCTCCAGAGCAGAGGCAGGATCCGGAGGAGAGCCCTGTGGGCTGGAGGCCATCAGCAGTCTCACAGTGCAGCCTGCTGGGCACAGAGGATGCTGCAGCCAGGTGCAGGCAGGGGCCTAGGGTGCAGGGAAAGGCATCTGGCCTCAACATCCAGGACCGGTATCTCAGACCCTAAGACTCAAGATGAGGCCAGAAGGCCTGCGGAAGGGGAAGGAGAGCTAGTCCCAGGGCCTTCCACATACAAACAGGTCTCCTGCCCCATGAGGTCTCAATGGCTCACACAGCTGTTTCAGAAATCTTCCAAACAATTGGCACAGAGGAGTAGCACCAGGGCCCCAGAGGACGAACAGAAGCTTGGTGCTAAAAATGAGGCGTTGAATACCCAAAGAAATGGATGGGAAAGACCTTGGCCAGGACTGTGCATGAATTATCATATTTCGCCTGTGCCAGATTCCCCTGCTCCGTCACTCTTCCAACACAGACCATATGAGGGCACTTCTCTGTGAGGCACACGGAGGTGCCATGCACGGTAGTAGGTAGTCATGGAGCAACACTGTCCTGGTGTGGGGCCTGCGATGGCTCAGGAAGGGGGCCACAGGCTGGACTCTGTTGGCATGTGGGCCCCGACAGGAGGTGGCAGGAAAGATGGATGGGAAGTGGCGAAAGAGAGCAATCAGGTGCTGACGAAGAATCCCCATGACTCAGAGTTCGACTGGGAAGTCAGAGTGAGGCCAGCCAGGGATGACTGAGGTCTTGGGTTATGTCACGGTGAAGAGGAGGAAGGGGAGGACTTGGATGGCATCAGAGAAAGCAAGCTGGGGCCACTTGGTAAAAGAGCGTAAAATGAGGAGCTCTGTGGGGAGCTTGCCGAGTGTAAGTAGCTGCTCCCTGCACACTCCAGCCCAGATTTCTCTCTACAAGTTCTTCAGGTACCTGCCCACCTCTGCCTCTCATGCCCCCAACCACCATCCCTTCCATTACTTCTCTTTCCAGCAGTATCTTGAGGTCAGAGAGTTCCTTATGCCACTGGGCTGACACCACCGCCACCATCTGCCTTGATTCCCCACACACATGCCGCCCAGTGTCCCCTTCTCCTGAGCCTCCTCTGTCTCCTCCCTCCTCACCAAGCCTTGGCCTTGCCCAGGGGCTGTAGGAGTGTTCCGGACCATCTGATCGGTGAGGAGCCGCGGACAGCCTCTGACCCAGCTCCAGTACACCGTGCCCTGTCTAGACAAATTCGAGCTCTCCATTCTCAGGAACCGCCAGGCCCCAGAGCAGAGCTCTGCTCCAAAGGCAATATTCCCCTGCAGGTGAGGCTGCTTTGGTGGCCAAAACCGAGTGCATATTGGAGCCATTTCCCACTTAGCTGGCGGCGAGTCACCTGAAGTCTCTGGGGGAAAAGACAGGGCTCTCTGGTAGGGAGAATTTTTATTTTTTAATCATGCTTTAAAAGAAGAAAAGAATGAGTAGTTGGAGAAAACAGGCGACAGAGTGGGTGGCCACTTGAGATCCAGAGAGAAAGATCAAAGCCCACCAAGAATGGAACGATCAGCCTTAGTGTGGCCCAGAGAACAGTCTAGGTGGCCCATGCCACATGAACGGCAGCCAGAGGACGGGAGATGGGGTGAGGGTGCCTTGGTCACAGGCTCCACATGTCCCTGCTGCCCCACCCAAGACCTTGGTTCACAGTCCTCAGCTGGAACAAACACCTGCTTCCAAGAGACATCCAACCAAGCTCTGCCTGCTGGCAGGGCCACGGCATCTCTGTGTAGGAGGTGAGCTGCCCAAGCTCTGGCATCCAGGTGGCTTTCTCTTTCCAAGAAGAAGCTGTAATTCCTCCCTCTAGACTCGATTCTCCTGGCTGCTGCCCCTCTCACAATCCCAGCCCAGGGCAGCCAGCCAAGAACATGCTCTATTCTCAGGCGGTCTGATTAGCTCATTAGGTGTCTGCTGGGCAGTGAGTCCACCATGTCCACCACGGAACAGCTTCTCCTGTGGGCTCCAGAGCCCCATCTTTTCCAAATGAGCATGTTTCACCAGGGAAACTCACAGACCCCTCAGCTCAGCCTCCCGAGTTAGGACAACCAGGACCGTGAAGATCAGAGGAACTGGGGCTTGCCCAAAGAAACGGTAGCACTTAGTGGCCAGGCCTGGACCAGAACCCACACCTCCAGACTCTCCGCCCAGGGCTCTCCCACTTCGCAGTGCTGCTACCCAACATTTCCGCCAGAAGACTGAGTTTCTAGAACCCCGAACCTATTTTCAACTAGTCAGACCTATGGCATTCCAGTAAGTTCTTTCAAAGGACTTCTCATGTTCAACAGAAGCTAGGGAAATGTCCAAAGTGCCAGACCACAGGACTTCATTCCTTGACAGCATGGAAGAGAGGAATCCCAGGACCCAGTTGCCCCTCCCTTCTAATTTGGAAAAGCCATACAAAGTCCACATTCTATTAGGCCAGCCAGCATATTCCTCATGTGATTTGCCAAATCTACCTTCTCCTTGATCAACACTGGCACTTGGGCATAACGCAAAAATCACCTTCCTCCAGGTTCTTCTCTAGGACAAAACTAAGCAAAGGAAATGAGGCAGCTCCAGGCAACTCTTCCAAAGAACAGGCAGGGAGAGAGGCCACAGTGCAGAAGACCTCTGGGTGGAGGTCACGGTCTATCAATCTACAGTATCTTTTGCCTCACACACTTTCCATTTCCCTCCCATGTCCCCAGCTGCTTCCCCACGCATAAGACACAGAGGAAGAGATCATAAAAGTTAAAAAAGAAGATTCCTCCACTTGAACAAAAGACTGCCAGAGTCAAAAGAGTTGATGAGATATCTTTCAGGACTGGCATCTCCAGGATCCCTCCAAAAGTCCCCTCCCACATCTTACCTGATGAGGTCAATAGGTTGGAACTTATAGAACACTCCGTAGCGCGCCCATTCTTGATACAGCAGCTAAACAAAATACAGAAACAGGTTAGAGGTAGAGGTGGGAAACTTCACCTGATTTTGTTCATCCTAACAAGTCATAATTTTACTCCCAAGCCCAGATTCTAAGAAATTCTCATAAGACATCCACAGGCAGCTGTGCAGAATCAGGAAGCTCAAGTTTGTGATACTCTGAGGCAGTCCTGCACCTGACCAGCAGAACCTCACCTTCTTTATTCCCTTGTCTTGTCTAGTCCAGCAAAATGAGCCCTGGTGTTCATGATTCACTCATTTAACAAGTTTGTTTTTTTGTTTTTGTTTTTGTTTTTTGAGATGGAGTTTCGCTCTTGTTACCCAGGCTGGAGTGCAATGGCGCGATCTCGGCTCACCGCAACCTCCGCCTCCTGGGTTCAGGCAATTCTCCTGCCTCAGCCTCCTGAGTACCTGGGATTACAGGCACGTGCCACCAAGCCCAGCTAATTTTTTGTATTTTTTTTAGTCGGGACGGGGTTTCACCATGTTGACCAGGATGGTCTCGATATCTTGACCTCATGATCCACCCGCCTCGGCCTCCCAAAGTGTTGGGATTACAGGCTTGAGGCACTGCGCCCGGCAGTTAACAAGTATTTACTGACATCTCCTATGTGCCAAGCACTGTCCCCACACAGAATACAGCAGTAATCCACAGTCTGCTTACACCTTGGTGTGGACAGACCAATATAAACATATAAACAGATAATATTTGGAAATCGTAATGAAGAAAACTTAATCAAGGTCAGGGGGTAGAATGTGAAAGAAGGGAGAGGAGTGGGTACTATTTTAGACAGGATGGCCAGGAAAGGCCTCTTTGAGGGGGTGTCATTGAGCTGAGACACAAAGGAAAGGGGGAGGGTGTCCCAGGCAGGATACTCTTCCTGGGTAAATGCCCCAAGGCAAGAGCATATGGCACCTCCTAGGAAGAACAGGGAACCAGTGTGGCCGGGGCACAGTGAGCACGGGGAGAACATGGCAGACAAAGAACGTCAGAAAGAACCAGGATGGCCAGATCATCCAGGGATTTGCAGGCCATGCTAAAATCTTTATATCAATACTGGGTGGAATTTGGATTTTGAAGGAAGCCACTGGGAGATTTGTAGCAGAGGGGCGAAACAATCTGACTGAGATTGCAGGAGGCTCACTCTGGCTGCCATGTGGAGAACAGACTGAAGAGTGATCAGAGGCGCAGGGAAGCTACTGTAATGGTCAGGGAGGAGACGATGATGGCTTACACCATCGGGGCAGCAGCAGATATAATAAGAACGAGGTGATTCTGCTCAGATTTTAAAAGCAAAGCCTATAAGATTTACTGTTGGATTGGATGTGGGATGAGAGGAAATAAGAACTTGGCCTGAGCCACTGAGTCATGGTGATGCCTTTTACTAAAACGAGAAAGACTGGGGGAAGGACAGGTTAGTGGGGGTGCAATCAAGAGCTCACTTGGGGGTACATATTTTTGAAATGTTCTTTGGGTGTTCAGGGGCACGGTGAGCAGCTGGATAGAAAAATCTGACGTTGAAAGAAGAGTCCTACACACTTGGGAGTTATTGAAGAGGAGACAATTTATAAAGTCTCCTATAGGAGACTTTATTTCCAAGGAAGAGATAGTGAGTATAGAAGAAGCCTGAGGTCTGGACCCTGGGCACATCACCATTTAGAGATCAAGAGGGTGATAAAGAACAGTAAAGGAGACAGAAGGAGCGGCCAGTGGCCTTCCCTGGCCATCTTGTCTAACATTTCAAAGAACATTTCATAGACGACAATCTATGTCAAAAGTTGCTAATGGGTCAGGTCAGATAAGCAGTGGCCACTGGACTCAGTGGCTTTGAGGTCACTGATCACCTTGACAAGAGTGGCTCCAGGGGAGGGGTGGGGGCAAAACCTGAGTGGAAAACACATACAAGAGATTAAGAAGGGAAACCCTGCAACCAACACGCCAGGACATCTTGGAATATTTCTGCAGCAACTGTAGCAGAAGTAGCATGTGTCCTACTAAACCTGTGTGTCAATCCCAGTAAATAAAATCATTCAGTAAGGGATCATCATTAGACCTCATCTGCATACCCACGCGGAATCAATACTGGCACTCTATCAAATTATATGTCAAGGATTGACAAATTTATAATACAGCTGCTATTTTGTTACATTCTTTATGCTCCTATCACATCACACACAATTCACAAGGAAATCTATCAAGGAGAACCCACTCTAATCATGTACTTCAGATGCCCATCTGGACATCAGCCTTACAGGGAGCCATCCTGCTTACCAAAGAATCTTTAAAGACATGTTATTAAAATGGAAATGCGAACCAGCGTTCTTACTTAAGGGTGATGAACTTTTATTGTCACAATGTAACCCAACAACTACAAAACAGGACCAGAAACTAGACGGGCCCTGAAGGGGCCCACTGCACCAGCAATCACCACCACTTGCAATGGAGGAAACCCAGATACAAAAAGGGGTTATTCAGTGCATGAAGGCAGAGGGACATCTGAATTCATGAGCCCTGCTGCTGCTCACTCCAGGGTGGTGGCTAACCTCATCTTGTTGTCATTAGTACATCTCCTCCCACAGCCTGGGTGCTTCTACTGCCTGAGTTTTCACTCCCTCCCTTGAGGGCAAACCCTGGGCTCTCCAGGACCCGGCTGTCACAGTGACATCATTGTGGCCCAAAGGGAGACAAGCTTGCATCAGGAGATGCAGGCAGGGCACCCCTCGAGAGCTGTGGGACGCCACTGTGTGCCTCACAGGCTCTGACCTCCAGAGCACATTCCTCCCCAAGTTGTACGTCCAGCCAAAACCTGAGCCTGAGAACACCTATCTGCCACTTGCCTGGAGCAAAAAACTAAAAATGTTCCGAGAATCCAGTGTGGCCCCAACTGAGAACTGACCTCCTAAGCCTTTTCCCTGGTTGAATCCCAGACCTGCTGAAAAAGACTTCCAGAAGGTCCCTCTCTCACCGTGGTCTCTTCTAAGCACAAAGCTGTATCCACTGCTTGTGGATGTAGATGAGGAGGAGCCAAGAGAACTACCTGGGCTTCATATAGAAGAGCTAGAAGCATACGGAGGAGGTGGTGATCAGGCAGACCCTGACACAGAGAGTTGGAGGGAGTGACAGAGCACCAAAGCTGGGAGGCGGTGCAGCAATCATGCCTGGATGCCCAGGCCAGCTCCCAGGCCTTCTGCCACCTGCAGGAGGTAGGGAGGGTGGGGAGAGTGCTGTAGACCCTTCCCAATCTTTAAGAAGGTTTAATCACACGTAGCATGGTTAAGGGCACATGGATTGTGCTGAACTCAAGCTTGTGGGGTTCCAGAAGGAACCAGCAGTCAGGGTGAAGGGAGACATACTCTGGAGTCCTGCCTCGTAAGGACCAGCATGGTGTGAGTAAAACATGGAGGGAGAACCATGGAAACAGTCCCTCTAAACCTGTAGAGTCTGGAGCCTTCTAATACAGCTTAGAGCAAATCCATTTTCTCCCTTAGAGGTTCACCATGCCTCTCTTCATCAACTGGCCAAGCCAGCAAATATACCAGGGAGAGACTATAGCTCCTTCTTAATGGACAGTGCCTGATTCCAGAGCCCTGGATGTAACTCCAGATGTGTCTGTCTGCCCCAGGCCTTTACAGCAGGAACCATCCCACGTGATGGATCAGAGCATAGAAGCAGCAAGTTTGGCTCCCCAGGGACCACATTTGACAGAGGTCATCAATTTAAGGATTTCATGAGACTGTAAAGGAACTCAAGTGTTAAAAACCTTTTGCAACAAGCTTTGCAATGACAGAGAACATCAAGGTGTTTGTGATTCGTGGGCCTCTCTGAGGTCACAAGCTCCTCAGAGAGCAGCTAGACCTGAGACAGGCAGAAAGACACTATAGCCCCCTTGGAGGCATTTAAGGGACAAGGGCAGCCTGAATGGAAGAGACTTGGACACTACTCCCAGACCCTACCCTAACCTGTTTGAACAAGTAACATCACCTCTCTAGGTCTCAGCTTCTCCTTACAGTAACATGAAAGTCGTGCAGCAGGGCAAAATGAATCCTCAGGTGAAACCAAGAAGAAAAGTCCCTTTCTTGCAAGTTTTAAAATGCAGGACTGAATCTCTCCACAGTTTTCAGCGGGTCATTTCTTAACTATCCGCTAGGGAAGACAGCCACCTGCAGAGGCTGGGAAATCCAGGCCTAAGTGTTTCTAGAATGCTAAAGAAAGTCACAGTCCAAAGCACTAAGCACTACTCTTGGTTCTCCCCTGTAAGTGAGTGAAGAAACCCCAGACAGCCAGTGGGAGCTGGGCAGCCCTGAGCAGATGGTAACAGCCACTTCTCTGGGAACCTCCAAAACTCTAAGCAGCTTTGGCAAATGGAAAACTAGGCAGCTGCTGGAAGCCAGGAGGGACCCATCTACCCCCAGGCTGCTCCCTCTTCTGGTTGCCCTTGCTTCTAGGAAGGCAGGAAACTCTTGTTCTCCAGAAGGAGGAAGCCTTTTCTTAAAGACCCTCCAGGAAGGAAGAGAAAGAGACTTCCAGCTCCTGTCGGGGGCTGAGTCATGGAGACTGCATAATAGCACCAGTTGGGCTTCAGGAGAGGGAGACCGGCATTCTCCAGGGCCTCGAGACTTGCCTACAATTTGCCTGCAATGAGCCTGGGCCTTGGGGAGATCATGGGAACAGCCACAAATCACAAGGAAGAGTGAAGAAGAACATCCAGGTGCTGGCAGGATGGGCAGGTTGGGACACCATGGCAGATCATCCCTAGAGGCCCCAGAGAGGCCACCCTACACTGCGGCTCCCAAGCCTGCGCCACATCCTTCAGCTCCAAACGCAGAGTCTTCCCTTACACCTAAGCAAACTGCTTCCTGCAACCACCTCAAAGAACACTTGACAGTTATATTAGAATGAAAACAAATAAATATGCAGCACACATTTGGGCGTTTTTGCTCTTTCTCCTTCAGGGTACATTGCAGGCACCACCCACATACCACGGAAACTATAGAAACAAATCCAGCCTTGTCGTGAGAATCCCTCTTGCTGAACAGAACAAGCTGTGTCAACATGACCACGCAGCACTAGGATTCGGACACTAGGATTTTAGTCCTGACATCACAAACGTTCACGGACATTAAAACCCGTCTCCTCTGCTGGCTAGGTGCCAACTTCCCAACTCAGATGGACAGCAAAAGGCTGGCACTCTTCCTCCTGGCTTCTCTCGGGGCCCATCAAGGCAAAGCTCACTTTCCTAACCATGGCCCTGCCTTCTGCAGGTAAGGACACCAAGACTGGCCAGCAAGCCCAAGGAAAGGCCACGAGAAAGGGTCATCTTGTCCTTCAAAGAGTGTTCACCTTCATGAAGCATCTTTCTGACATCAACTTTAGGAGTTATCCACGGAGATGCAATTCCATCCTGGCTGGGCTCTCCCTGCCTCCTAGTTCCCACCTATTCTACCAGATGGAGTGGACCCTGACTTCATTAAATCGGCCAAAGAGAAACATTTTTTGATGAGAAAGTTCTTTGTCAAAAGGCATTCTGTGGTTAACAGCAATCTAATATATTTCCAAAGACAAATACATATTTCTTATATCTACAACATACATATTATAAATAGTCCACAATTTACTTCTTCTGTTAGTGCAGGTAACAGAAGGCTGACTGATGACTCCTATGAGTTGGGGTATGTTCCGGGTCTCCGTAATGTTCCTAGACAGGGGGTCACCACCACCCAACAGGAGTTTTCTTAGGCGGGTAATGGATGGTGATCACCATTTAAAGGGAAGGAAGGAAAAATTAGAAAGTGGGAGGACAGAAAATGGTTGGGTAAGAGAGGTGAGATGTGGGGAGACATGCTTCCTCCTTTTCCTTTAAATCTGATGCGGGACTTTTCAGGAAATTAAACGCCGAGACTATTAGCATCGGATAGAAAACAGATGAGGTTAAGACATGGCAATACTACAGCAGATTCCCTGGGCCCGCAGAGAGGGGACATGTGTAAGCAATCACCGCAGTATTTCTGGAAAGGACCTTTTATGTTTTTAATACTTAACACTTCATAACAGGGACTAATAGGCAGGATAAAAAGAAGCCTGCTCAAAAGGCAACTTGGGGCATGAATGATTTTCCAGACAACATAGTGGGGGAGGGAAGCTCCTTGAGCTTCAGCTCTTCATCCCTCCCACCGTTGCCCACCCTCCTCTGCTCACTACAGTTGCTGAAGGTGGGGAGAAGCCAGCAGGAGGATTGCATGAGGGGATTGTGGATGCATCCCCACTAAAGAGGTTGGGACCATTTTCCTTCCCCTAAGCATAACCTCCAATTCCTAGCTTCTTGAACTACAAAACACAATGGAGGCTCCCTCACACTCAGATTGCGCATCTATAATTTGGGAGTGGCTATACTCCACTTGCCTGCCTGAAAGAAAAGAAGAGTCACCTAAAATGGACTCTCCAAAAGCTATAATGGCATGGATCAACACATGTTTTAAGCAAGGACCCTGGATTTGAGGGCTAAAGGTGCTCCGAGCCCCCTCTCTGTTCCCTGTGGCAGTGTGATCGCAGGCAAGTGCTCAGCCTTTCTGTGTCTCCGTTTCTGCATTCATCAGTTAAGGAATTTGGACAGCCAGTGTTTCTCAACTGATGCTCTCTTGCCATGGGAGGGTGGGATGAGAGCTGCGGGGGGGTGGGCACTGGATATATTTCAGGACAGTTGGCATTGTGGCTCTCCAGGCACTAAACGCAGAAGCAACCACGCTCACATTTCCAAATACCTGGGTAGGGGAAAGAGGGGAGCTGGAAAAACTGTTGGAAAGTGGACAAGCAGGTAAATAGAACACTTCTAAGACCCTTCTAGCCACTTCCACACACCAACCCCCATAGTCTCGCATGCCCAAAGCTCTGGATGCTGTGTGAGGCAGGCTTACCTTCCTGTCATTCATATCATCCTCTGGACTATCGTATTCACCCTGTGTGGGAAAAAGGGATGCTGGATTAAGCCAATGAAACTACCAAAAACAGGTGCCAAAGGAGAAAGGATTTTCTTTTTTATTTTCTAATATCATTGCTTTTACAGGTAGTGCTCGACTTATGACCACGGTCGGGACCACGGAACGGTCGTAACACGATTTGGTCGTAAGTTGAGTAGGCTATATGTACAGTTGAAATGGTGCACACGGAGATGGTAGCGCTGCCGGAAGCTGGTCCGCACTGTTGTATGCCCAGCTGGGCAACGTTTGCGCTGCCAGACGCGGAGCAGTCGTGGCTAGCGATTGTGGTCGTAAAGTCGAATGGTCGTAAGTTGCATAGGTCGTAAGTCGATCAATACCTGTATTTTCATTCCCATATAAGGAAGGTCGAAAGCACAGCATAGTAAGGAGCTGATATTCCAGTTTCTTAGCCACCAACACTTGTCATGTTTCCTGGGATTACTTCTCACACGAAGATGCGCCCCCTCATGCACTTGAGAGATCAGCCTATGCCCCCTCGTAGCAATGCAATGGCAGCATTCCAGACTTTAAATGGGTTAGTCCATCACGTGAAAATCACCCGGCCATGACATGCTCACTCTGTCCATAACTGCAGAACTTAGCAGTGCCTATGCCACTGCAAATACGTCAGGAATGAGAGGATTCCCATGCGAAAAATTCAGGGAGCCCCACCTCAGCAGGCTCAAACGGCACTGCTGCATGGCAAGTGTCCAAGAACTGACGAGCCTGATGAAGTGAAGCCACGGAGCATTTAGTTCAAGGGCCAGTTACATTTTCATGAATTATCTTGAAGAATATCATTGCATTGTATCACAGGATGTTCATAACAACATCTCCAGTCAAGGAGAGCTTTCATTACAGTCATTCTGTTTTCTTTACTTTAACCAAACCATTGTACAAGGAATTTGGGGAGATTTTCTTCAAAAGTTTTTTTTGAATTGCGTTTTAGGTTTTGGGGTACATGTGAAGAACATGCAGGACTGTTGCATAGGTACACACATGGCAGTGTGGTTTGCTGCCTGCCTCCCCATCACCTGTATCTGGCATTTCTCCCCATGCTATCCCTCCCCAACTCCGCACCACCCCATCCCTCCCCTAGTTCTCCTCCCCACAGACCTCAGTGTGTGATGCTCCCCTCCCTGTGTCCATGTTTTTTTTAAATAATAGTCTTATATTAATATGTACCTGCATGTTAAAGAGGAATTTCACATCTGCACGAAACCCTCACATACAAAATTTCACTGGCAGGCAGCTATGGGTCTGACAGTCCAAGTTAGGGATTACCCAGGCCTTTTAGTTTCCTTCACCACCCGCTCCAGTATCTTCTCCCTTTATGCCACATCTGTAGAGTCACACTTTTGCTAAAAAGAAAGCCAGGGAGTACTGGGAAAGCTCAAGCAAAGCCTAGTTTATTTTGTTGTCTGGGGAAATCATAGGTGAGACAGTGTGAGGTGACTGGCAAAACTCAAACTGGGGATAACTGTCAGCAATGAGCAGTCCAGGGGCAGCCTAGATATTTTAACGTCATGATTCGCTCCTACCTCACCCTGCAGGTATTCACCCATTTCATTGCCACGGAAAAGTTGTGGTTTTCAACTTTTGAAGGCTATAGAGAGCATGCTATGAAAATAGTACTTACATCATGAAGAGGGTAGGCAGCCTCATAGATATTGTTTGCGATCAGAGAGTTAATACCTATGGAAGAAAAGAAAGGAAGATGAAAATAGTAACTCCAGGGCAGGAGTTTCTCAACTTAACCCTTGTTTTTTGATCAAGATTAAGCTCTCACTCGCCCCCCAGCTGAGAATCACTGCATTGTCCTCTATACCTTCCAGGCTAGAACTCTTTGTCAAGCTCTGGTTCTTAGTATAAGAGCAACATTATTTCATTCCCTAAATACAAAATGATGTTCTAATATCAAATATGCTGTCTCAAAGTTCACATTCCTCCTATCTTCAAAGATTCCAATCATTCCAGTCCAATAACCTTCTACCACTACGACCATCAGGTGAGAATCTCTGTGCTCCATGACAGCATAGGAACTGTTATATGGATAATTTTAATCACGATCTATAAAAGTATGTGTGAGAGCATCCGACTGCACTTTGAGCTCCTTCCTGCTGTTTCACAAGGCAGTGCTGGCTGTGACTGATCTGTCGCCTGGACCATGACATCCCTGAGGAAGCAGCAGGGCAGCGGTTCTCAAAATGTGGTCTGGGGAACCCTGGAAGTCCTCATGAGCCTTTCAGAGGGTTCCTGGAGGCAAAACCAGTTTTCTAATCACACTAAGAAGACCTGATTTGCTTTATCACTCTTCTGTCACAAGTGCATAGTGGCGTGTGCTGACATCATCCCCCATCGCTAATGGCACGTGTGTTTGTGTATTCTCCCACTTTCACAATGTCTCAGCCTTAACTTCTCATACAGTAAACATTGGTTGATATAACCACACAGACACCCTTTGGGTGTTCCCAATAATTTTAAAAAGTGTGAAGTTACCCTGAGACCAAAAAGTTTGAAAACTGTACCACGGATTTCTGTTTCAGTTCCAACAGTGTCTCACACCACTTGCACATAGCAGACCCTACTAAACAAATGTGAAATGAACAAATGGCTCTGTCCCTCCAACTCCATTGCACTCACAACAGAGACGCTTCTGCGCAGCCTAAAGTCGTCGTTATTTACTTGTTTCATTCTTGGTTTTATTCAGAGACTATAAAGTGGTTTGTGTGTTCTGTCTGAGTCGGGATGGTCTGTCCTGGGTCGCTGGCTTCCAGATGGGAGGGATTATGTCTCACCAACTCGTAGTACCAAGGATCCCGCCATACGAGGATCCACATTTAATCATGGAGGGGGAGGAGAGGGGGAGTTTCTGGTACACAATGATTTCCCTTGTCTCGCACTTACTTTCTGCCCTGAACCATTCTTTCCAAAGAGACTGTAGACTGTAGTGAGATGAGGAGATAATTGGTTTTGGAGGGAAAGATGTATGATGTCCAAATGCTAAGAAATCTGCATTTGCATGGCTCTGAATAAACGCCGAGGTTGGATAACAAATCTAGACAACATTTACTCATTAAAATTCATGGCTTTCCACCTCCCGCTCCTACCCAATGCCCCACCCACATGCTCAGAGACCGCAGAGGATCTCAGACAATCCTCTCCCTGCCATCAGCTTCCTCTTCCTCAAACCTTGCCCCTATCTGCCACAGTTCCAGGGCGTAGGATGGCACAAAGACTAGTCTCTGGGCCCCTCGTGGGAGCGGAGGCCCGAGGGAAGCTGCTGGGGGTGCCCGGTAGAAGCGGCTGCTCTTCCAATGAGTTGAAAGCTGAGCGTTTTGGTACTGCTGCCTTACCAAAGGGCCAGTCCTTTCCTGATTTTAAGTTTCCTCCTTGGCATGCACCTAAAACATGAGAAATAACTTTGTTGGGTGAGAGGAGCAGAGGGTGGGGAGAGGGAGCGCAGATGGGGGAAGGGTGCCCTGGAGGTTCACTGAGCTGCAGATCTGTCTGACTCACAAGACTACAATTTCACTCTGAGCATCATTAATCAGTTCAAGAGCCATAACCAAAGCAATGTGAAGCCACCCTACTGTAATCAAAGGGAGGAGTCTCAAAACGGGAGGGGAGTTAGTGGGAGTTTACCGTTAAGAGCTACAAAGTGCTGTCGGCATGGATAGAGGCTGAAGCATCACAGGCGGGTAGGGCCCCAGCCAGACTGCACCCCAGAACGCACCCCACCCTGTCCCTATAGTCACACCCCATGCTTGCCGTGGCAGCTGTGTGCACCCTGAAGATAGCCCCGAACTCCATGAAAAAGTCCAGCAGGTGTTTCACCTACTTAGCTCTTCTGCTAATGCTCAGCTTGGCTTTGCACAGTAGCCGAGTGTCTGGAGGCATTAGACCAATTAGACCGACGACCTGAACTCCTGGGGTTGCCAGATCCTCAGAAATGTCTCGAGTTATTGGGACACGAAAGCTATGTGCCCTAACCCTCATCTCAAACAAAGCTTCCTGTGCACCGTGCAGCCGGAAGTGGGCAGCTGCTTGCTTCACTTCCGGGATTAGGTTTGCTCATCATTTTGTGTTCCCCAGAGGCCTGACCCGGGTCAGAGAGCACTCCTCTCACCTGCATGTCTCGCAGCACTTAGCTCCCAGCTGGAAACACAGAAGGGACGGCAGCCCTAACAGTCAGTCACCGGCCTACGGCTGCAGTTATCTTAGGACTCTTCTTATTCAACGCCTTCCTCACTGATAGGTTAAGCATCTTATGCTCATGAAGAAACTTTTAAACTCCAGCTGATTTTTCTGCCTCCTAAGACAGAAAGTCAAGGTAAGAGGTTCTTCGCTCTAAGGCAAAGACTCAAGTTATAAAACCAGAGTTATCCTAACTCAGATAACCAGAGCCCCCAAAATGCTGCAACTGGTGTTTCTCTGTTCCCTCTAGCTGTGTACCCCTCACTTTTCAGGTGGGATTCTATGGGCGATCCCAATCAGTGGCTGCTGGGAAAGGGAGGAGAAAGTACATTCAAGGAGGACTGGGGCGGGAGAGGCATGTTGAAAAGTAGGCATCCATCCACAACTCTACCCAACAACAGGGATTGCTTTGACCTCCCGGTTCACCCACAAACTTCAGAAACCAAGATTCTACCCCCAAACAAGCATGGAAATCAGTTTGAACGAAGAAGAAAATAATCAAACGTTTTTTAAAAAGAGTCCCTGCTTTGAAAATTGAAATTCTGGGTTTTTTTTTTTTCTTTCTTTTCAGCAAAAATGGGCTAATTGGTTCCATCATGTGCCATCCATCTGGCCATAATGGCAAAGCTTTCTTCTTCAGGATTGCATCTATATTCTTTCCCCTCAGCTCTAGACCCGGGGAGAGACGGAGAGGCCCAATCTTTTATCCTATTATTCCCAGGATGGGGGACAGTGAGAAGGAGAAAGCGCTGAGGACATTTCCCTTTCCCTGCCTCCCTTAAGAGGAATGAAGTCTCAGCTCAAACAAAGTATAGCCCCTAAGGAGCCGGTCACTGATCCCCGAAGCTGATAAATCACCAAGTCCTTCAAATCACCAGGTACTTCATGCCTGGTGCTTAGTTAGAACTAGAAACCTCCAAAGGAAAAGGCTCACGCTTGCTCCCTGCCCAGCATGGACCACACGTCTGTGCAGCCTGACATAACCAGGCCTAGCAACACTGTCCCACATCCACAGGGGCAGGGCCGAGAAACATGACCAGGGCGGGCTCAGAACTCAGGACCGGTACCTAAAAACACACATTCGTCATACAAAGCCTGAGCCCGCTCATTGAGCTTCATCCACATCTCTGGCTTCCTGGACACAGAGGAACAACCAAACCACAGAAGTTTATGGTCTGCCTCCCACAGAGATCTCATTAAATCTACAAGTGCTGCTGGGTGACAGGGACTGCAGTGCTATTCCCTCCAGGCCAAACTCAAAGGAAACTTTTATCCACTGGGACAGGTACTTAGAGGAATGATGCCATACTCCTGAAAACCCATTTGGTTTTTATTCTCCCCAGAACAGGGCCCAGTCCACCCGGCACTGTGCTTTCATCCCTGCGCTCCAGCCGGACGTAAATCTAAACCAGAGCTCCCAGACGGTGCGTTTAACAGAGACTATATTTACCCATCACCAAATTGTCTTGACGTGTGCTTAATTACTTAAATGCCTTTAATCCCAAGCCTTTTCTTCTAAGAAAATGTAAACCAGTTCAGCTGGATGAATGATAAACCAGATGTTTACAGCATACAACACGGTCTGGCTTCAGTCAAAATAATTAAGACATCATCTCCTGAGTGGGGAGGGGAGGTGCCCAAAGCATACATTTGTTTAAAGGCTCTGACACCAAGATGTCCATAAAAGTATAGTTCTATCAACCTGTAATTTTTGTGAAAAAGCAACAATAACTTTCAATGTGAAGGAGCAAGAAAGGCATTTACCCTCCCTCTGATATGGTCAACGGGGCTTGGGTTTCTTTCCACAGTAAAGTGCACTTAAAAGTCATTGGATGGTAGAGTTAACTCCCAGGGCCCTGACAACTGACCTTAGAAAACATGGCATTGATTAAGGAGGCATCATGGGCTGGACCAAGTTTATGATCACTCACACACTTCCACCACCATGCAGAACCCAAACTCACAGATATTTTCAGTCTCTGCATGTGGTGGCCATCAATCCATAATCTCCCATTTCCAGGGGTAAATAAGAGAGAAAACAGAGGCAGAGGTTGAGTTGTTCCTCTTGAGATTATGGAAAAATTCTAAAAGTTAAGCGTTTGATCATTAGTTCACCCATACTTTTCCAAGGTCAACTCCTCCTGCTTTGTCTTTGTATACTAATTTTAACCACCACCCCCCAAAAAAAGAGACAGGGAAACGGAGGAGAGAGTAAGCGAGGGGACAGGAGGGAGGGGAAGGGCAAAGAAAATAGCACAGGGCAGGGCAGGGGAGGGCAGAGGAAAGAAAAAAGGAGAGGAAAAGAAAAAGAAAGAAAGAAAGAAAGAAAGAAGTGAGGAAGGGAAGGAGGGAGGGAGGGAAGGAAGACAAAGAGAATAAAGGAAAGAAGTTCCAGAGGCATAGCTGGTGGCTAGGACATTAAAAGGGACTGAATGCCAAATGTTCATACAATGTTAGAAAAATTAAAAATAGGCCCTTCACAGAGAGACTTGGTTATCTTTGGCTGGTCAGAACCCCAGTGATCGAATCCCCAAGAGGCAGGAGGCAGAGAACTTTGCAGTAAGCCTACAACAGTGCACGCTATCTTTATTTTTATCTTTTTCTTTCGTTCACTCTAGCATTCCTAAAAATTAGTTGGGTAGATTATTAAAAATTCAGATATTTGGACCTTCCCCCTGCAGATTCTGATTCAGCAAATGTGGCATAGGACCTGGCCTGCCAGGGTTTTACCAAGCACGCCAGGTGATTCTGATACCAATTGCCTGCAACCACACCTGAGCAATGTCGCCCATAATCACGTGCAAAGAATTGCTATAGGACTACAAACATTTTCCAAGCAGCCTCACCAATTGCTCTGGATACTCCTTGTCCTCATCTTCCCTTTCACTGTAACTGTCTGCTCTCAACCTCTCTGAGGCCCACGGACATCACGTAACCCCAAGTCCTGGCCACAGCCCAGGTACCCGCTCTCTGTGAACTTTCAGGAAAGCTAGTCCCCTTCCTGGGCCTCATTGGCTCATATGTACAGGAGATCATGTGGCTCCTTTGAATCACAGAGTCTGAGAAATGTTGGAGCCAGAAAGAAGCTTAGAGAGCGCTGGGAGGCCCCATTTGTTTTATGAAGGGAGGTACAGGCTCAGACAGGGAACACAGCTTGACCGAGGTTTTACAACTTGTTCATCCCAGAGCTGGAACTGGCACCCGCTTCTCCAGCCTTGCCAGGTGTGTGCCCATCCTCCATCTTCCCCTTCCAGATACACTCTCTGCTCTCCACTATGTGCCATCAACAGGCTGCTGTGTTCTCTGGCTTCCTACTGCCATCAGCAGCATTGAGATCCCTGGCCTTCTGGCTAAATAGTCAAGTGCTCAAGGCCACTTCCTCTACCCAATTCCATGTTGCAGTGACCTTCTCTCTGCGGGTCTAGGGGTGGTAAGAGTTCTACTATTGTTAACTCCAGGTACAACGCCATCCCTGGCATTCCCCAACTCCCTGTCTATCCCTTTGTAAAGAGTTTCTCTGTACACATGCCCACCTTTGATCACCCTAATGGGGGTCTGCTATTTGTTCCTATGAGGACCCTAGCTGATTCTCTGGAATTGCTCCCCCATGTCTTCTGTGTTATTTGCGTTCCTTGCATGTATCTGTCTTCTCACAGCCACGTGGTTTGCTCCCTGTTTTCCTCCAATATTACATCAGGAAGGCCTTCTCTGACTCCTCTATTTAAAACACCTTCTCACTCTCACTTCATGTTCATCTTCTTAGATTGCTTCATTCTTTCTCCTGACCCTTATTCGTACATGACATCTTATCCATTGTAGTCACTTCTTGGTTTATTTTCTGTCTTCTATAACTAGACTGTAAGCCCCTTAAGGGCAGGAATTTGTGTCTATTGGATTCACTACTCCATTCCCCGGGTCCAGAACATGAATGTCACATAGTAGGTGCTCAGTAAACATGTCAAATGAGTGAATGGATGTTACATTGGGAAGGGCTCAACTTCCACATCTTCTGGGAAACTTTTTCCAATAACTTTGTCCAGTTACTAATTAAATGAGTTTAAAAACAATGATGAAGAGCCAAGAAACCTAAGTTCTAAATCTAACTCCAAAGTTCTAATTGGGAGTGCGCCAGTTAATCTCTGTTGTGAAGTTAATTAATATCTGCTGAAACTACTTTGCATGGCAATTCAAAGGATCAAATAAGACAACAAGTGTTAAAGTGTTTTGAAAAATGTACAACTGCACGCATGCAAGGAGTCCTATTACTTTGATAACAGTAACACCTCATGTGTAAGAGGCCTCTTATCTGGTTATCTCAGCTCTCACAACAGAAAACTCGGAAACAAAAAAATAAATGAGCAGCTAAAGTAGATCTCACTAAATCTACTTTCTAATGGGATGTCCCTTTTCGGCAGCAGAATCCTTCAGATCTTCCTGCCACGCATTTTACGCTCTCTTTACCCAAAACACTAATGAGCTTATTTTTCTGTCTCTCAAACTGCAAAGCAAAACTGAGACAGCAAAACTCAGGGAAGGAGGTTACCAGAGTCAAGAATTCACAAAACCAGAGCACTGTGGGGCAAACAATCCCAATAATGCTTTGATAATTCTTGAGAGAATATGAAAATCATTATGTCCATAATGATGATTTTGAATCATTCAGAAAATGTTCCATATGCTTTTATGTGGAGAATATATGTAGACATCTTCTACATAAGCAAACAGGGAATTGTGTGATAGATTTTAGAAAGATATCTGTACAGAAAGATATTGCTATAGAAAGCAAGAGCTACCTACACCCATGACCATATTTCCCTTTCACTTTGGTTAAAGGTTAAATCTGCAGCTCAACTGCAGAAACTAGAGGACATTTTAGTTTTAATATGTGTTCTATTTTCTTCCTCCTAGTTTCGACATTCTATTTTAATTTATTTTCTCTGGTTCTTATTTTTCAATTTATTTTTTATACTACGTCGTCTTATCATTTTTCCTGTAAGCCAACCCAGAAATTTTGTGGAACAAGGCAAGGATACAAATATATCAATAAATACTACTTGTATATAGGTTAAAGCTTTGCAAAAGTAGGCATTCAATAAAGATGTATTGTCTACAAAGAAAACAGTGACATGACCAGATCAACAGGAATGTTTCCAAGTTGTTACTATCTTTAGTATCCTTTCCATTTTCTAATATTTAAATTGGGTATAATGGCAAAGGGAATAAAGCTTTGTAAGTTGGCTGCAAAAGAAATGACCATATAAAAGATAATCTCGAGGGTGAAGGATCAATGAAAACACCTACAATTCCAAATCCAGTTCTAGTCTCTTGTTCTCTCTCTTTTTTTTAATGGGGAAACAATCTTCTGGAGGAATAGAAGCTGATTCTAGTCACTCATGCTTCTCCTCCATCCCTTATAAGCTAGAAAGAAAGGCAACAAAATCTAAATTTACCCTGTGGCTCAGGGCTCCATATTATCTTGAGACCTCATGGAGTTATCACGTTCCCCATTTTCTTTATATTCTAAATAAGATTGGTAAGTTGGCCAAATTGCTTAGAGGACACTTGGTCTTCATAGGCAGAAGTCAACCCACTAGAAAGCTGACCTTCAGGGTTCTCCTCTGCTGAGAAGCAGAGAAGTTCCGTGACGTGTCCCTTGTTACAAAGCTAGTAAGTCCTCAGTGGCTCCTGTGAAATTAACAGACTCTAAAGACTCAGCTTAACTCCACTCCTAGTCAGTAGCATCCCAAAGGTAGTAGAAATAAGATCACAGCAAGGGTACCCAAGTTCCAGACTCAGTTCTGACTCAAGATGTTACCCTGGACAAGTCACGTACCCTCTTTGTGCCCATCTGTAATTGGAGATGATCACTCTGACACACCTAACTTTCCTGGGAGCAGTGATTTATATTGGTACTTAGACATACAGAGACATACACATGGACATCGATTGCCTCCTCCCCTGTGTTCCAACTGCACTCTGTATGTGTCTCTATTATAGCACCTACCACACTGCCTCATCACAATCTGTTTCCACGTCTGTCTGCATGGCTAAACTAAGAGCCCCTCAAGGGTAGAAATTATGCTAAATTCAGCTTGGCATCCCTCCATTTCTATAACATCATTTGACACATAGCAGGTGCTCATTAAATGTTTTTTGAATGTCAAAAAGGAAAGAAAAATTTATAAACGCAACTCAACAACAACACAATCCTGACATTTGACTTTGAGACATCACCAAAAACCCTCATATTCTCACAAACACAGTAAAAAACTTCAGTGTTAAAACAGAGGGCCTCTAGTCTCTAGCGGTCTTTCAACAACCTGAAGATTGTCCCCCAAAATAAACTTTCGTTTTTGAGACTTTCGTTTTACAAAACAAGCTAAGTGCCGCTTATTTAATCTTTACAAAAACTCTGAAAGATAGATACTATCATCCCTACTTCGTATAAAAGTAAACTGAGATGCAGAGAGGTTAAGTCATTTGTTCATGAACACACATAGTCAGAAACTGACCAGCAGCCACTGTGGGACCGGCAGGCTAGGCATTTTTATATTTATCCACTCCATCAAATCAACTGAGTAGAATGTGTGAGACAGGCGGAGAGGTGCACTGGGGCATAAACGATGACTCAGAAACATCTCAAGGACCCACTGCCTTAGGAGTCTAAGCCATAGGTATAGAAAACAAGCAAGAAAGAGATTCCGTTTGATAAGAGTTCCAAGGAAAGGGCTTCAAGGGAGAATCTGGAGGACAGTGATGCATGATCTGAGGATGGGCCGCACTGAGATTGGGGAAAAACATAGGACATTCAGGTGAAGGAAACAGCATGAGCAAAGACGGAGAAGACAGTGGTCACATTAACAGGAAGAGGAGCAAGAGAGAGGGAGAGAGGGAGAGAGGGAGAGAGAGAGAGAGAGAGAGAGAGAGAGAGAGAGACAGACAGACAAGTGGACATACTGATTTTGAGGTTCTGGTGAATATCTAAGTGGAGGTATCCATTCAGCAGTTGGAAAGGCAGGGCTGCAGTTGGTGAATGAGGAGCAAAAATAGATGGTTGCAAGTCATCTATATAGAGGAAACAGAGAGTCTAAAAGCCAAAGAAACTTGGAAGTTGACAACATCTAAAATGTGGAAGAATAAAGAGAAATCAAATAAAATGTGTCACATGAGGAACAAACAGAACAGCAGCTGAGTAGGTCAACAGCACCTTCCGACAACTATCAGAAGATGCAGGTGCAGTAAAGAAGGCTTGGAAGAATGTAGGAAGTTATGGAAGATGAAGCCTGAGAAGGAAAAAAACATTAACTACAGAAGGTGTGATAGTTAATACTGAGTGTCAACTTGACTGGACCAAAGGATGCAAAGTATGGATCCTGAGTATGTGTGCGGAGTGTTGCCAAAGGATATTAACGTTTGAGCTAGTGGGCTGGGAGAGGCAGACCCACCCTTAATCTGGGTGGGCACAATCTAATCAGTTGCCAGTGTGGCTACAATATAAAGCAGGAAGAAAAATGTGAAAAGACGAGACCGGCCTACATCATTCTCCCGTGCTGGACCCTTCCTGCCCTCAAACATCGAACTCCAGTTCTCAGACTGGTTTTCCTTTCTCCTCAGCTTGTGAGACCATGTGATCATGTGAGTTAATACTTAATAAACTCATATATATATATATATATATACACACACACACACACATATATATATCCTATTAGTTCTGTCCCTCTAGAGAACACTAATACAAATTTTGATACCATAGTTCTAAAGGAAAAGAATACTAAGAATGGAGTTCTTTCATTGGTGTTTCTGGAATTAGATGCTTAATATAATTAGATCCCAAAATGCTAAGGACTCTACTTCTAATAGTATAGAGAACACTGACAGTCCTAGGCATGAACTGTTTACAGAGTTATGCAAAATAAATGCATTTGCCACTCCTGATTCACTACTTATGAGAGGCAAGGAGTTTAGTGACTCTGTACATAATACCTTTGACTATACGCGGAGAACCAAGGAACATAATGAAGCTGGTCGGTTGCTCCTAAGTTCAGTGGACAACGTGATGAAAGGAAATTATGAAACCCAGGAACTCTCACTCCCAGCTCCAGAAGCAGATACTGAGCCTCAAATATGCTAAGATTGCCCTGAGTGAGAGTCTTGCATCCTGTAGAGCAGGCATCCCCAAACTTTTTACACAGGGGGCCAGTTCATTGTCCCTCAGACCGTTGGAGGGCCGCCACATACTGTGCTCCTCTCACTGACCACCAATGAAAGAGGTGCCCCTTCCTGAAATGCGGCGGGGGGCTGGATAAATGGCCTCAGGGGGCCGCATGCGGCCCACGGGCCGTAGTTTGGGGATGCCTGCTGTACAGAAAGAGAGCTGAAATTCTGGAAAAAGAAACACAAGCTCTTATCATGCAAGTGGCTGACCTGCAATGAAAGGTGCATGCACAGCCTCACCAGGTGCCTACTGTTAAAGTGAGGGCATTGATTGGAAAAGCATGAGTCAACAGTGATGGCCTCCCCTGAGGCAGTTGCCAGGCAAGATAATGTTGATTCTCCTCAGGAGCCACCCCCAACCCCGCTGTTTGCTGCTAGACCTATAACTAAAGTCCCAGTGGGTCCCTAGAGGTGAGGTTAAGAGTGTGACCCATAAGGAGGTGCACTACACTCAAAAAGAACTACTTGAGTTTTCTAATTTATATAAACAGGCATCTGGGTAATAGGCATGAGAATGGATATTAAGGATGTGGGATAATGGTGGAAGGAACATTGAGTTGGATCAGGCTGAACTTATTGATTTGGACCCACTAAATAGGGACTCTGCATTTAATGTTGCAGCTCAGGGAGTTAATAGTTTATTTGCTTGGTTAGCTGAAATATGGATTAAAACATGGCCCACTGTGGTGAGCCGAAAATGCCTGATCTCCCTCGGTTTAACGTAGAGGAAGGGATCCAAAGGCTTAGGGAGACTGGGATGGTGGAGTGGATTAGTCACTTTAGACATACTCATCCCAGCTGGGAAGCACAGAAATATCCCCTTGACAAATGCCTTGTGAAATAGATTTGTGAGGGCAGCACCTGCATCTCTGAAGGGCCCTGGAGTTGCTCTTCTCTGTATGTCAGATCTAACAGTGGGAACCACAGTCACTCAACTACAAATTTTAAATACAGTGGGAATAAGTGGACCCTGAGGTGGCAGGGGCCAAGTGGCAGCACTCAACCATCAAAGGCAAGGTGGGCATAGCTACTGTAATGGACAGCAGAGGCAAAGCAGCAATCAGAATAGTCTGACTCATGTAGAGCTCTGGCATTGGCTAATTAATCACGGTGTTCCTAGAAGTAAAATTGATAGGAAGTCTACTGCATTTCTATTTAATTTATATAAGCAGAAAACTTCTAGGCTGAACGGACAAAAGACTAATTTGAACTTTATAATTTGAATTATAAAAACAGAGAATCATAACCCCTCAATCAATTTCTGGACTTAAGCCAGTTTATAGACCCAGAATCCCTTGACTGAAGGGGAGGCCAGGCCCCCTTGAGGAAGGACCCCACTATAGTACTCACGATTTTTGCTGTTAATCTTTCTCCCCTCCTTACCCAAGGAGACCTCCAGCCTTTATCAGGGTAATTGTGCATTGGGGAAAGGGAAATGATAAGACATTTTGGGGACTACTGGACACTGGCTCTGAGCTGACATCGATTCCAAAGGACCCAAAACGTCACTGTGATACTCCAGTTAAAGTAGGGGCTTATGGAGGTCAGGTAATTGATGGAGTTTTAGGTCAGGTCTGACTTACAATGGGTCCAGTGGGTCCCCAGACTCATTCTGTGGTCATTTCTCCAGTGCCAGAATGCATAATTAGCATAGACATACTTAGAAGCTGGCAGAACCCCCCACATTGGCTCCCTGTCTGGTAGAGTGGCGACATCATGATGGGAAAAGCCAAATGAAAGCCATTAGAACAGCCTCTACCTAGACAAAGAGTAAATCAAAAAGAATATTGCATCCCTGGAGGGATTGCAGAGATTATTGCCACCATCAAGGACTCGAAAGACACAGGAATGGTGATTCCCACTACATCCCCATTCGACTTTCCAATTTGGCCTGTGCAGGAGACAGATGGATCTTGGAGAATGACAGCGGATTACTGTAAGCTTAACCAAGTGGTGACTTCAATTGCAGCTGCTGCACCAGATGTGGTTTTATTGCTTGAGCAAATTAACACACTTCCGGGTACCTGGTATGCAGCCATTGACTTGGCAAATACCTTTTTCTCCATTCCTGTTCATAAGGCCCACCTGAAGCAATTTGCCTTCAGCAGGCAAGGCCATTAACATATTCTTACTGTCCTCAGGGGTATATCAACTCTCCGGCTTTGTATCATGATCTTATTTGGAGAGATCTTCGTCGCTTTTGGCTCCCGCAAGATATCACACTGGTCCATTATATTGATCACATTATACTGATTGGATCCAGTGAGCAAGAAGTAACAAACGCACTGGACTTATTGGTGAGACATTTGCATGTCAGAGGATGGGAAATAAATCTGACTAAAATTCAGGGACCTTTTACCTCAACAAAATTTCTAAGGGTCCAGTGGTGTGGGGCCTGTCAAGATATTCCTTCTAAGGTGAAGGATAAGCTGCTGCATTTGGCGCCTCCTACAACCAAGAAAGAAGCACAATGCCTAGTGGGCCTATTTGGATTTTGGAAGCAACACATTCCTCATGTGGGTGTGTTTCTTCAGTCCATTTATCAAGTTACCCAAAAGGCTGCCAGTTTTGAGTGGGGTCCAGACAGAACAGGAGGAGGTTCTGTAACAGGTCCAGGCTGCTGTGCAAGCTGCTCTGCCACTTGGGCCACATGACTCACCAGATCCAATAGTGCTTGAGGGGTCAGTGGCTGATAGGAATACTGTTTGGAGCCTTCAGCAGTTGAGACACAGCACAGGCCTCTAGAATTTTGGAGCAAGGTGCTGCCATCTTCTGCAGATAACTACTCTCTTTCTGAGAGACAGCTCTTGGCCTGTTACTTGGCTTTGGTGGAAACTGAACATTTGACTGTGGGTCATCAAGCCACCATGTGACCTGAACTGCCCATGTGACCTGAACTGGGTGCTTTCTGACCCATCTAGCCATAAAGTGGGTCATACACAGCAGCATTCCATCATCAGTTTGAAGTGGTACATATGTGATTGAACTCAAGCAGGTCCTGAAGGTACAGGTAAGTTACATGAGGAAGTGGTCTCCACTCCTGCCACCCTGCCTTCTCTTCCCAGCCTGCACCAGTGGCCTCATGGGGAGCTCCCTATGGTCAGTTGACAGAGGAAGAGAAGACTAGGGCCTGGTTCATAGATGGTTCTTCATGATATGCAGGCACCGCCCAAAAGTGGACAGCTGCAGCACGACAGCCCCTTTCTAGAACATCCCTGAAAGACAGTGGTGAAGAAAATTTTCCCAGTGGACAGAACGTGGAACAATGCATCTGGTTGTGCACTTTGCACGGAAGGAGAAATGGCCAGATGTGCAATTATATACTGATTCATGAGCTGTAGCCAATGGTTTGGCTGGATGGTCAGGGACTTGGAAGAAGCATGATTGGAAAACTGATGCCAAAAAAATGTGGGGAAGAGGATGTGGGTGGACCTCTCTGAATGGTCAAAACCTGTGAAGGTATTTGTATATCATGTCAGTGTTCACCAATGGATGGCCTCAGCAGTGGAGGATTTTAATAAACAAGTGGATAGGATGACTTATTCTGTGGACATCACTCAGTCTCTTTCCCCAGCCACCCTTGTCATCACCCAAAGGGCCTGTGAACAAAGTGGCCATGGTAGTAGAGATGAAGGTTATGCATGGGCTCAGCAACATGGACGTCCACTCACCAAGGCTGGCCTGGCTACAGACACTGCTGTGTGCCCAATTTGCCAGCAGCAGAGGCCAACACTGAGCCCTCAATACGGCACCATTCCTGGGGATGATCAACCAACTACCTGATGGCAGGTTGATTATATTGGACGTCTCCCATCATGGAACAGGCAGAGGTGTGTCCTCACTGGAATAGACACTTACTCAGGATATGGGTTTTCCTATCCTGCATGCAGTGCTTCTGCCAAGGCCACTGTATTAGTCCATTTTCACACTGCTGATAAAAACATACCTGAGACTGGGAAAAATACTAGATTTAATTGAACTTACAGTTCCACATGGTTGGGGAGGGCTCAGAATCATGGAGAAGGCACTTCTTACATGGCAGCAACAAGAGAGAACGAGGAAGAAGCCAAAGAGGAAACCCCTGAAAACCCATCAGATCTCATGAGATGTATTCACTACCAGGAGAATAGCATGGGAAAGACCAGCCCCCATGATACAGTTAACTCCCCCTGGGTCCCTCCCATGACACATGGGAATTCTGGCTGATACAACTCAAGTTGAGATTTGAGTGGGGACACAGCTAAACCATATCATTCCACCCCTGGCCCCTCCAAATCTCACATCCTCACATTTCAAAACCAATCATGCCTTCCCAACAGTCCCTCAAAGTATTAACTCATTTCAGCATTAACCCAAAAGTCCACAGTTCAAAGTCTCATAGGCAGAGGAACAATGAGCTCCACCTATGAGCCTGTAAAATCAAAAGCAAGCTAGTTATTTTCTAGATATAAAGGGCGTACAGGTATTGGGTACATACAGCCATTCCAAATGGGAGAAACTGCCCAAAACAAAGAGGTTACAGGGCCCATGCAAATCCTAAATCCAGCAGGGCAATAAAATTTTAAAGCTCCAAAATGATCTCCTTTGACTCCAGGTCATGCTGATGTGTGGTTCCCATAGTCTTGGGCAGTTCCACTCCTGTGGCTTTGCAGGGTATGGCCTCCCTCCCTGCTGCTTTCATGGGCTGGCATTGAGCATCTGCAGCTTTTCCAGGCACATGATGCAAGCTGTCAATGGATCTACTATTCTGGGTTCTGGAGGGCAGTGGCCCTCTTCTCACAGCTCCACTAGGCAGTGTCCTGGTAGAGACTCAGTGTGAGAGCTTCAACTCCACATTTCCCCTCCACACTGCCCTAGCAGTGTGGTCCCCAACCCACAGCAAACTTTGCCTATACATCTAGGCATCTCCATGTATCTTCTGAAACCTAGGCAGAGATTCTCAAACCTCAGTTCTTGACTTCTGTGCACCCACAGGCTCAACACCACGTGGAAGCTGCCAAGGCTGAGGGTTTCCACCCTCTGAAGCCACAGCTCGAGCTGTATGTTGGACCCTTTCAGCCACAGCTGGAGTGGCTGGGACACAGGGTTTCAAGTCCCTAGGCTGCACACAGCACAGGGACCCTAGGCCCAGCCCACGAAACCATTTTTTCCTCCTGGGACTATGGGTCTGTGATGAGAGGGGCTGTCATAAAGTTCTCCAACATGGGCTGGAGACATTTTCCCCATGGTCTTAGGGATTAACAATAGGCTCCTTGCTACTTATGCAAATTTCTGCAGCCAGCTGGCATTTCTCCCCAGAAAATGGGTTTTTCTTTTTATTGTATAGTCAGGCTGCACATTTTCCAAACTTTCATTTTCTGCTTCCCTTATAAAACTGAATGCCTTTAACAGTATCCAAGTCACCTCTTGAATGTTTTACTACTTAGAAATTTCTTCTGCCAGATACCCTATATTATCTTTCTCAAGTTCATAGTTCCACAGATCTCTAGGACAGGGGAAAATGCCACCAGTCTCTTTGCTCAAACATAACAAGAGTCACCTTCACACCAGTTCCCAATAAGTTGCTCACCTCCATCTGAGACCACCTCAGCCTGGACTTTATTGTCCATATCGCTATCAGCATTTTGGGCAAAGCCATTCAAGAAGTCTCTAGGAAGTTCCAAACTTTCCCACATTTTCCCATCTTCTTCTGAGCCCTCCAAACTGTTTCAACCTCTGCCTGTTACCCAGTTCCAATGTCGCTTCCACATTTTTGGGTATATTTTCAGCAACACCCCACTCAACTGGTACCAACTTACTGTATTAGTCTATTTTCACACTGCTGATAGACAAACCCAAGACTGGGAAGAAAAAGAGGTTTAATTGGGCTTACAGTTCCACATGGCTGGAAAAGCCTCAGAATCATGGTGCGAGGCAAAAGGCACTTCTTACATGGTGGCAGCAGGGAATAATGGGGAAGAAGAAAAAGCAGACATCTCTGACAAACCCATCAGATCTCATGAGACTTATTCACTATTATGAGAATAGCATGGGAAAGACCAGCCCCCATGATTCAATTAACTTGCCCTGGGTCCCTCCCACAACATGTGGGAATTCTGGGAGATAAAATTCAAGATATACCTCATTTGGGTGCGGACACAGTCAAACCGTATCAACTACCCTCCATGGAATCATGGATTCCACCATCATGGTATCCACCATCATGGTATTCCACACAGCATTGCCTCTGACCAAGGCACTCACTTTACAGCTATAGACGTGTGGCAGTGCACTCATGCTCATGGAATTCACTGGTGTTACCATGTTTCCCATCATCCTGAAGCAGCTGGACTGACAGAAATGTGGAATGGCCTTTTGAAGTCACAATTATACCAACTAGGTGACAATACTTTGCAGAGCTATGGCAAAGTTCCTCAGAAAGCTATGTATGCTTTGAATCAGCATCCAATACATGGTACTGTTTCTCCCATAGCCAGGATTCATGGGTCCAGGAATCAAGGTATTGAAGTGGAAGTGGCCCAACTCACCATCACACCTAGTGATCCACTAGCGAAATTTTTGTTTCCTGTTCCCACAACATTGCATTCTGCTGGCCTACAGGTCTTAGTCTCAGAAGGACAAATGTTGCCACCAGGAGACAACAATGATTTCATTAAACTGGAAGTTAACATATCCACCTGAACACATTGGGCTCCTCCTACCTTTAAGTCAACAGGCTAAGAAGAGAGTTACAGTATTGGCTGGGGTGATTGACCCAGACTATCAGGATGAAATTAGTCTACTACTCCACAACAGAGCTAAGGAATAGCATGCATGGAATGCAGGAGATCTATTAAGACATCTCTTAGCATTACCATGTCCTGTGATTAAGGTCAATGGGAAACTACAGCAGCCCAATCCAGGCAGGACTACAAATGACCCAGACCCCTCAGGAATGGCTGGGGTCACTCTACCAGGAAAAAAAACCACGACCTGCTGAGGTGCTTGCTGAAGGCAAAGGGAATATAAAGTGGGTAGTAAAAGAAGGTCGTCATCAATCCCAGCTACTACCACATGACCAGCTGCAGAAATGAGGACTGTAATTGTCATGAGTATTTCCTCTTTCTTTTGTTGAAAACGTGTTTGCCCATGTATACACTTGTACTACGTAAATATCTTCATTTTATTTCCTTTTTCCTTTGTCATGTCACATAAGATTTATCAACTTCCTATCAGCATTTGAGTACTGTCAACTTTATGTAACAGTATTTGGATTGGGGATTGGTGCATTTCTGGGTGTACAAAGGAGAGCTGTATTATGTTAGGTGTAATTACGACCTTATTATTGTCTGTATTTGAAGATTATGTATGCTCTCAGGAGATGTGTATGGATTCAAGGTGACAATGAGTGGACTTGTGATGTTTAATAATAAGTGTCAACTTGATTGGACTGAAAGATGCAAAGTATTGATCCTGGGTATGTCTGTGAGGGTGTCGCCAAAGGAGATGAACATTTGAGTCAGTGGGCTGGGAAAGGCAGACCCACCCTCAATCTGGGTGGGCACCATTTAATCAGCTGCCAGTGTGGCTGGAATATAAAGCAGGCAGAAAAGCATGAAAAGACTAGACTGGCCTAGCCTCGCAGCCTACACCGGTCTTTCGTGCCAGACCCCTCCTGCCCTCAAACATCGGACTCCAAGTTCTTCAGTTTTGGGACTCGAACTGGCTTTCCTTGCTTCTGAGTTTGCAAACGGCCTATTGTGGGACCCTGTGATCATGTGATTAATACTTAATAAATTCCCCTTTGACATATGTGTGTGTGTGTATGTGTACACATATATATGTATATATGTGTATATGTATATTTATCTGCTTTTTGGGGATATATATATATATATATATATATACATCCTATTAGTCTGTTCCTCTAGAGAACCCTGACTAATACTGGAGGTGAGAAGCCTGAGGGAGCAACTTTGGTCAACTTGGGGACAGTGTGAAAGGGCAGAAGTCAAGTTAATGAAATTGAGAAGTAAGTTGGTCAAGAAGTAAGGATAAATTCAGGAAATTTGATAAAGGCTCTGAGGAAATTTTAAAAATACGTTTTAAAAATCTCTTGACACATCTGGTTGTTCTTGAGACAAACCAGCTGCTCGGAGAGGAAGGGCTTCAGTCCATTCCACGAGACTGTTCTGGGCTATTTCCCTCCCCCGCTTACTCAGCCTCGCCTCATCAGCACCAAGTTCCAGATAGCTAACATGACACAGAAGAGCTGATTTTTTAAATGTGCATTGTTGTTTGGAATCTTGTAGCAAGATGAATATATCAAAGCAAATTTAAGCAGACATAAGTGCCCTGTTGAGAGGTTAAGCACTATTCTGAAAAGACTGTCATGGCATAAAACCCACTGTGATTCCTTCTCCAGCACTGTGCCCTGGGTACCCAGGCAGCTTACGAGCCCACAATACACTCCCAAATATCAGCTAGCCATCATTATCGCTGTTACTCCTGAGCCGAATCACCGCCTCTATTCAGTAGACGGGACTCCAAATGACTCTGAACTCTTTACAACCCAAAGCTGCCTCAAAAGCCGAAGATTTGCCATTCCAGAGTGCATTCTGAAGGCAGCTCTCCCAAAGCTGTCAGAAGCCACCTGGAGATGGTAGCACCTGGGGAATGAGGGTTCAACATGCCAGGCTGACTCCTGTGCAAAAAATGTTTGTGTGTGACGTTCTGGCACATTTTTTTCAAAATGTAGTCTCACGGGGGTTATGGGCACAGCTCACATTGTACCTGGGGCATCACAGATGTCTTCTACACAATCTGTCAGGATCTGGACTGCCTGCCTTATACTTGATCCCAAATGCTTCCAAGACAATTACTCTAATATTTAAGAAACAAATCACAAGGCAAACAGACTCAGCCAGATATGGTGAGAAGAATGCTAAGCTTAGAAGAGGCTCTCTCCGACACCACGTGCTGCGTGGGCTTAGGCCAGTCATGCACCCTCTCTGGAGGTTCATCTCTTCTTAAATAGTATGAGGAGGTTGGACTAAAGGATCTCTAAAATGCTTTTCTTCTTACAAAAAAAAAAAAAAATCTAAGAACTCACCGTGTTTGGGGTGATTATTAAAAACTATTGGAAATGGTGAAAAACAGAGGAGCCACAAAATTATCCAGATAAAGTGGCAGGTGTGGGAGGTACAGGAAAAAGGGAAGGAGGAAGCCGGAGACCTGCAATGGAGGCCTGGGAGAAGTTACAACAGCCTGGGAGCAGCCCCACTGAGCAATGGGACCCCCTGGGGCCAAGGCAGGCTTCTCAGCCTACGCGAAAGCAGCCTCTCCGTGGGGGACTTCTGTTTGCTTTGTTCTTTGCTGCCCACCAAGTGAGCTGCTGAAAGCAGGGGGCGGGAGCCATCAGCACCCGGCCCAAGGGCTGGGGAAGGGGTTCTTACCCATCGTGTTGTTGGCTCTGGAGCAGGCTGTGCGCTTCAGGATCTCGTGCACCTAAAAGGGGCCGACAGCAGAGCCGTGAGCGCCTTGTCCCCTCCCCGCTCCCCCCCCTTCCCTACACCATGCGTCACCCTCACCACTGCCGGGCAGGGGTGGGAGGCGCCTGGTCCCATTTGGAGTGAGGGGAAGCCAAGCATGTGCCTGGCTCTTGACCCGCACATCAACCCTGCTCAGACTTGAAGACTTGGAGGGAACAAGGGATGTAAGCCCCGCGCACACGTCCTCCGCGCACACGTCCCCTGCCCCTTCGCCCCACCCTGAAAAAAACAAATGAATAAAAGGCTAGAAATAGGCTGCAGTTACAGGAGGTGAGGAAAACAGAGGAGCCCAGCCCAGACCACAAAGCCTCAGGAGGGCCCGGAGGAAGCCCTGGGTCTGTGGGGTAGGGGCAGTGTCTGCCGCCCTTCCTGGGGGAACCTTGGGGAAGGCGGGGTTCTGCCTGGAGGGTCCCGGGGAGGGGCAGGCCCCCTCTCCCAGCCTGGGAGCCAGGCTGACAGAGAAATTCAGTGTGGCAGCAGAAAGCTCTGGATGTGGAGGTATATGCAGAAGGTCCTGAGCAAACGTCAGGAGGGTCAGCTTGGGTCTGTAATGGGGTCATCTCGCGGAGCTGCGGTGAGGCCAGCCAGACTGTGAACAGGAAAGTGCTCTGAAACGGCAAAGGGGCTACCTATATGTTGTCACTGATGTCTTTATTTCTCCGTTTTTTCCCTGGGTCCTCATCTTGCCTCCCTGATCAGGGCATATCATACACTTCCTCGAAGATTCATGTCTTAGAGCACAATACCAGGCATACAGTAGCTGCTGACTCGGTGGCTTCGCCTGTCTGAAGCTCCACATGCCCAAAACAGCCTACAGAATCCCCTGGCCTATGGGGCTTTCAGGGGACTCTGTTTCTTACATAGGAGGAAAGGGGTGCTTCCCACAAAAGAATCAGGGAGGGACAAAGGTGGGTCCTTGTAAACCTGCTGGCCAAGTAGTGACTTCCCAAGTCCCAAGCCTATGCCAGGCTATAAAGAGATTCCCAGCAATGAAGTCTGCTTTGCAACAAACAGCTGAGGTGCTCAGACACCCGCAAAGAAGCAGGCGCAAGGAAGACATCCATAGATGTAGGTGAAGTCCTCCAACCAAAGTCCAGGGCAGAGTAGACCCCAGGAAAAAAACCCAAAGCTCTTTTCCCCTGTTCTCAGTGTGGGGTGGATTGAGGAAAGGAAGGAAGATGCTTCCAGAAAGAGAGATAAATGCTAGAAGATGTGTTATTCCATCATTATTTATACTCCCATAGCCACAGCCTAAAGGGAGCAGTAAATAAATAACTGCAGGGCCCAAGAGTTTAATTCTGCTCCTAATATAGTGCAGTAATTCAATAGCAATAATAATTGAGAACAGCCTTTATATGGCATTGTTTTATTTTACCAGCACTTTGCAATTATCAAGTGATCTCCCCAACACCCTATAAGTCCCCCACAGTCATGGAACCCAAGCCACAGTGACATTTAATTGGCTTGTAATAGCATCAACCAAGAAAATGGGACATTAATGTCTCTTTCCATTGGAAGAAAAAAGAAATTTTATGCCTATGTTAATTCTGCCTAAAACACTAGGCTAAGGTATCTGAGATTTCCTTGCCCAGCCTGCAAGTAAGAGTTAATGCCTTGTTTGCAGGGTGCCTGGGAAATATCCTAGCCTCCTCTAGTTGCCTGTCCCTTCGTATTCACATATTTTCCTACCACCCTATTAGCTGGGAGGTCCTTTCAGGTATCTAACCCTTATTCCTCCTGTGGAAACTTCAGTTCTTTTGTAAGGATCAATGGAAATGCACTTCCATGCTTCCCATGTGGGCCTGTGTGTGTTTCTGGCATTCCCTGGGCCCCTGTTTCTCTCTTCTGCCCACAGGCTAAGTGACCTCCAGGGTGATAGAGAACTGATGGGTGAATGGAGATGTTCTACAGATCATGCAGGACCACAGAAACACAGGTCATATGCAGATTTTCGTTAGAATTGATCATCCTACAAAATTCAAACACTTGACATCAAGACAAAACGACTGTAAAAGAAGGGCTATGGTCATGAGTGTTTGCTTTCTTTTTTGTTTTTAGATGGAATCCCACTCTGTCATCTTGCCTCAGCCGCCCAACTAGCTGGGATTGCAGGCACCCGCGACCACACCAAGTTAATTTTTTTGTATTTTTAGTAGGAATGGGATTTCACCATGTTGGCCAGGATGGTCTGAATTCCGGACCTCATCATGATCCACCCACCTCGACCTCGCGAAGTACCAGGATGATAGGCGTGAGCCGATGCACCCGACCAAGTGTTGACTTTCTAGTGAATGGGCTGGTAGTATTATCCTTGGGCAAACTGCCTGACTAGCATTCCTTGTTATATAAATTCACATGACTCTGTCAGGGAAGTTGAAAGAAGGGAAAATACAAAAACACAGTAGCCCAACAATCAGGACTATTTCTAGTCCTTGTTCTGACACTAACGATCTATATGATTTATTTTCAATGTGTTGCTTCTCAGAGCCTCAGTTTCCTCAATTGTAAATCCAGGGGTTCACCTAAATAACCCCTCTCCACCAGCCATGACATTCCCTGCTTTTTTTTTAATTCTAAGAAGAACTTTATAGAGAACTCATAAAAAGAAGATACTCCTCTCAAACCACGAGTGAGGGCAGTTATTTGCTATTTCTTTTGGGGAACCGGGAAGCTCTTGAGTACTCTTCTCAGTTGCCAGGCAACTCCAAGCAGATAACGGTGTGAGGTGGCAGGGAGGGTAAGAGAATGCCCTGCCAACTAGGGACTCAGCCCTTCCCCCACCCTCTTTCCTAACACAATACATCCATTTACTTACAATGCGGCTGCGGGTGGCATTATCAAAGAAGGTGTCCTTTTCCTGGATGTTGTACCTGGAGACGTCAAGAGAGCGGATGGCAAATTCATTTCATTACCTTTGGCCTGAGACCACCGCCACCCAAGGCCCACAGCAAACCTTTAGAAAGCAACATAGCAAGACGTTTGAGATACACACACACACACACACACACACACACACACACACACAGAGACACACAATGTTTATGCTCTTCTGGATCCAGGAATTCTAAAAACTCATCCTAGAAATTTATTCTATGGAACAAATTAAACACAAAGAGAAAAAATAACATAAACAATGCAAATGTATTTATAATAAATATTACAGCAATAAAATGCAATGCCAAAATCAATAGAATAGAGTATCATGGCAGCCATTGAAATTTATAATTATGAAAACTTTGTGTATAGAGAAAGATTACACCATGTTAGAAAAATATTATACGATGATAAGTTTCCAAATGGAAAGTAGGTAAAAAAGATACCAGTGTATGAACAAAGACGGTAAAAAACACAAAACAAAAAGAGTATCATTTCAGGGTGTTGGATTATCACTCTGATTCTTCAAATTTCACTTGATGTCACTGTCATCTCATTCGTTAGACACCACAATCTTACTTGTGCAAGGGCTGTGTCTGTTTTTAACTTCACACACTGAGCTTTCACTCAGAAAAGAGCCCATGGGGAATGTTTGTCATGCTAGAGGATGCACTGGTGAAGGAAGGAGATACGCTCCCAGTGCCCCAGAAGTCCCAGTCACCGGGATGTACATTTCTCCAAGTAACTGACGCAGAGTAGAAGATGGTAATATGCCGACTATTGCTATGAAAGCTCAGCGGGTGAAGCATGTGCTTCTGGTTGGGAAGAGCAGAATATCCTTCAAAAGGAAATTGTGGATGAACCAGTCTTGAAGGACAGCAGAAGTGAAACAAATGGAGATGCATGGGAGGTGACCATTCAGATGTCAGCGCCAGCATAAATGAGGCCCAGGAATGGGGACAGAGGGAAGCAGCACAGGAGCAGCAAGCCGTCATGCAAGGCCCAGCTCAGCCACGTAGGGTGGTGTGACCCTGGACAGACCTAGACTTCGGCTTCCTCTCTAAAATAGAAGACAGATCTAGATAGAGCAAGATAGATTAGATCTGGGTGGCCACCCCACAAGGGGGCATGAGGACTCAACGAGAGGGTAAATACATGCAGAAGAAATAGCATATGCATGTGTGCAGGATAATATCAAACACAGCAAAGATGGACAGGAGATGGTCTGTCATGGACAGCAGAAACTTCCACCTCCTAAAAAGAGAAGGTCCTTCCTCCTATCACTGTGAGAGCATGCTTCCTTGCATTCTTCCATGCCCGTGCCTTTCCCTCTCTTGCTCCATTTTTTCATCACCCTTGATGGTGGTTTATTTTCTCATTAGCTCCTAAGCAAAGCTGATGCTTGGCAGCTGCATCTCCCACTTCCCAGCCGTGGCTCCCCCTTACAAATGTTTCCCAAGTAGCTATCTCTGTGAAGAGCTTTTGTTCACTTTTCCCAGGCAGGGTTCGGGGCAGGAGAAGACTGCTGAGAGTCAATGAGTGTATAAGTAGGTAGCTGGGATCCAGACACCCAGAAGCTTCATTCACCTTCTCTCTGGTTTATCATATCCTATTGAAACCCTATTAGGCTGGCAATGGGGCAGAAGGTTTTCCTACAGAAGATACACAGGTGTCTGAGCATTTTCTCACAGACTTCCATAGTTTATTGCTGGCTGCTGCCTGGTTTGCCCTCCATCCTGCAAAATGGCCAAATGGCAGATTTCTCACTGGACAAACACCCAGAGCTGTTTGGGATAATCTCACATGGGGAGGAAGTTCACAAAGCAGGCACAGGGACAATGTCACCATAAGAACATGCTTCCTACTGTCCCTCCCAGACACTGGGGCACCCATTTTGTGAGCCCCATGGCTGAGGCATAGAACAGTGTTCAATTTTCCTTCCCGTCCCCTCCCACATCCTTGCTTCACCAGCTTCAATACTCACAGGTACATCTTCTCCCTGGAGAATGGGTAGGAGAGATTTTTCATCTTGTTGCTGTGTTCTGGAACTCGGGGCTGCAGGGGCGAGCTCAGCTTCTGCAAAACCGCGCTGAACTTCTTTGCAATGCTGCCTCCTGCTTTGATCTCGTACATCTATGAAAGGAAAAGCCACACGTCTGAAAAGGAGGACACTCCCAGCAGAGAGGAATGGGTTCACAAAAGCTGCATGGATACAGGTTCCTAGAGGTGAACATTGGAGAGAGGAAGAGACTGGGAGAAACAAGAAGGAGGGCCTTCCCCTTTTCCCTAATGCTTTCCCAAGGACCTGGACTCTGGACTCCTCTCAATCCTTTGTGCTCATGGAGGTGAGCAGTGCAGAGAGGTAAGTGAGGAGTCCAGACTTTCTATAACACTTGATACCATCTTAAGAGAAACTGCAGACCTACTATGTGACCCTACTAGGTGCTTGACACAAATTAACTCCAATGATTACAGCAACCCTGCTGGCTAGGTAATACTAATTCTCTATCATGATGAGGCAATTAAGGCTCAGAGAGGTGAAGCGAATTAACAAAGTCCACATAGATAGGAACTGGGTGACAGAGCCTGGATTTTACTCATGTCAACCTAATCCAAAGTCTATAGTCTGAAACCGCACCACACCTCTATGTGACCATCCAGCAACAAGTTCTTTGTGTTTTTCTTAGGAAACATCTGTGTTTAAATGAGTTTGCTTTCAAAGTATTAAACATTTCATGAGTACGGCATAGATTTAGTACCAAGGTAATTATTAATATTTATAGTGCATACAGTCCTTTTTCATAATGCATAGCATGTTTAGCATACATTATAGTTTTTGGTCTTTATGATTTGCAAATGGAGTTATTGAGACACAGAAGTTGTATTTCTCATAGCAAAGCTGTGATAAATTGATGATGGCCACACATTTTTTATATAAATTATTTTAAGAAGTAACATCTCTGTTCCCAACCCCTTTGAATCTGTGTGGGCTCTCTGGATGCTTAACCAGTGGAGTATAGCAGGAGTGACACTATGCCAGTTCTATCTTTTAGAATAGAGGTCCCCAATCCCCAGAGCCACAGACTGACTAGTACTGGGCCATGGCCTGGTAGGAACCAGACCACACAACAGGAGGTGAGTGGTGGGTGAGCATTACCACCTGAGCTCTGCCTCTTGTCAGATCAGCGGTGGCATCAGACTCTCATAGGAGCATGAATCCTACTGTGAACTGCTCATGCGAGGGATCTAGGTTGCATGCTCCTTATGAGAATCTAATGTTTGATGATCTGAAGTGGAACAGTTTAATCCTGAAACTATCCCTGCTGCCAACCCACACCCTTGGTCCATGGCAATATTGTCTTCCATGAAACCAATCCCTGATGCCAAAAAGATTGGGGACCACTGCTTTAGAAAATGGGCAGCTCAGCCTTGGTCTGCCTTATCCCTTGAAGCTCTGAGTCACACCATAAAAAGTCTACAGAGGTGCCCTGAGAGTACCCAGTGAGGGAAAGACACTCACCTGAGCCCAGTCTTCCAGCTGCCCTGCCAAGCAGTGGGCATGCAACTGAAGCCTTCCTGAACCCTCCCATCCAGCCTCCCCACAAGTTGGCTACCACCAAATGGCCCCAGAAGACACCATGTGAAGCAGAATAATCAACCAGCCCAGCTCTACCCAAGTTCCCGACCAAAAAAATCATGAGATAAAATAAAATGCCTGTTGCTTCAAGCTACTAAGTGTGAGCTACTCTGCCAGACTGCGATAGATATTCAGAACAAGAGGCAACATCTAGACCTTCTGACTTGAAATCCCATTTCCTTCTCTACTATGGTAGGTTCATGTTACTTCAGTGTAGACGGGCAGTAAGACCGGTATGAAATACTTGTCTTCATACTTGGGTACCTGAAATACTCACTAAGATAGAGTGAGAAAATGTCACAGAAGATATGTAAAGTGCTTTGAGGGTTCAAAGAGAGGAGGCGGCACATTCAGTTGAGGAATTAGGAAAATGTTTCATTGAGGGAGTAGCATTTCAGTTGGATTTAGTAAAAGGGTAATCTTCTTCCATTACCATTTTGTTCTTTAGTAAAATAATGGTAAGTAAGGATAGGGCAAGAGCCTCCCCAGTCTAACAACTAAAACAAAACCACCATTTATTTAGTTCTTCTAAAGTTTTTTCTACGCATTTTGATTTAATTCCAATTGCAAAATTAACACAGTTCAGGTAAACAAAGAAGCTGAAACCATTAAAGTATATTAACTAAATATTAGGAGTTTCCTTTGACTTCCAGCCCAATTCCCCACCTCCTTTCCAAAGGAAACCTCTCTTAACTGTTTGGAATATATTCATGTCTACACAGTAGACATGAATACTAATTTGTTTAGCCATTTCCCCAGTGACAAGCATTTCTTTCATTTTCTATGCATGCTTCATATCTTGTTTTCATCAAATTTCTGTTAACATCAACTTATAAATACTTTTGATGAATAAGGTTTGAACAGATACAGGCAAAGACATTCTAGGCACACAAAAAAATGTGGAAAAGGTCAAGCTGAGTTTAAAGAGGGTCACATGGGCTGGTTTGCTTGCAGAAAGGGGTTCTGATGGGCAATGGTGGCAATCACCTGTGCTTCCACTGCCTGCAGATCCCCATGCACTGGTTTCAGTTGGCAAACTCAGCTGGGACAAACTGAGTCGAGTGCATGAAGATCTATTGCACGAGGCAACAGAAGATAGTGAAGGGTGTGAACAGGGACAAAACCGGAGCTGTGAATTCAGAAGATAATCAAGTGAGTTGTGTGAGAAGAAGGGTAAGCCTGCTTTCTGAAACAAGGGGATTATTGTTTCTGGTAGCATATAGCATTTATTAAGCATCTCCTGTGGGCCTGGCTTTGCATGTACTTTAGTGCTAATCTTAAAATATGTTGCAAAGCCAAGAAAGTTAAGTATCTCAGCCAAGATCACACACATAGTGTCGATAAGCTAATAAGTTATGGGATTTAAACCCTTGGCAAAGCCTGCGCTCTTGACTGATTTACTATTCCATTTCACTTGCTAAAATGTGAGTTGTCATGGGGAACAGCAGTGTACAACTTACAATACTGCCCCTATTGTCACAAAGGTCTTTACCTTTCTACCAAACCTCATCGATCACTACGATGCACAGAACTCACCTCTCAGGTGTCTTTGGCCTAGCGGTATGGAGACAGAAAGAAGACAACCTCACACTGTCACAGCACACCTCTTCATTCAGTGCAGGTCATTCAGTGCAGGTTCTGACCAGCCACCTGACCTGCACTGAGACTATGGAGTTCACCATACCCATACCCATGTATCTTTAAATAGCATGTGTGCAGAAATTAAAGTTTCAGAATGGGAGGGAAGCTGATGGCCTCTGTCCTCCAGATGCCTTTCAATGGCAGATTTGGACCAGCCATGGCTATTCCTTTTCTGTCCACTCCTCTCCAACCCCACCTCTGCTATCCTAACGTAAGCAACTTTTAATCGTTTACAACAATAACTGGTCTATAACCAGTCTCTCCACAGTTTCTCTTCTAAGGGTTGCCAGATGTGACAAATAAAAATACAGGATGTTGAGTTAAATGTGAATTTCACATAAACAATGAATAATCTTTAGCATAATTAGGTCCCATGCAATATTTACAACCTACTTAAAACTTTTTTTTAAAAAAGTAAAAACAATAATTTTTAAATGTAATTATGTCCCACGTGGTATTTGGGACATACATATACTCAAAAGGTATGCATTCTTTATCTGAAATTGAAATTTAACTAGTCATCTTGTGTTCTATCTGACAATTCTACTCTTGCCCACCTTCAATTCAGTCTCTACACTGAAGCTCAAGTGAGGTTTTTGAAGCAAAAACCTAATCCTCTTGCCTCCTCATTAAAAAGCCTTCAACAGTCACCCATTACTCCTAGGAAAAAGACCAAAACTCTTAACACATCCCATGGAACCTGTAGACGTCTCCATATTTACCTTTCCATGTAGTTCCTGCTGACTGCACCCAGATACTGGCTGAGCTGAGCACATTTCCTCCCAATTCCCTACAGCCCACACCTCCTGACACCCAACCTGCTGGGTCACCAATCTCTGTTCACGGTGAGGTCTCACGTTATTGTCACTTCCTGGGAAAAGATTTTCTTCGCTTCCAAACAATGGCAAGTCCCACCTTCACAGTATTTCATGAGCCCTAATTCCCCTTTTTCGTAACACTTATCACAGTTTTAATTTTACACTTATTTGAGTGATTGTTTGATGAATGTCCAGCCATGCCTACCAAACCATAGTCCCATGAGGACAGGATACTGTCCAAAATGTTCACTACTGTTTTATGAATGACTGAGTGAATGAATGAATGAATGAGAAATCTCTGGGGAACCACCATTGACGAGAGCATTTGCTGTCATTGGAGGAGCCCAGACTGGGATCCAAAGAGTCATAAGACAACTGGTTTGGTCTTGGCAGAAATAAACCAGGCTAGAGGTGAGCCAAAAGCCTAAGGCCTTGAATAGGCCAAAAGGCTCTCCCCCTCCTCCTACCAAGCACAAAAGCACCCAGGAGTGCAGCACCCACTGAGGCTAGAAATGCATGCATTTAGTTGATGCAGATTTCTAACTCAGCAATTGTCTCAGGGCCTGGCTCTGGCAGACATTCGGCTGAGAACCTTCAGGCAGTTCCGGGAGGTTCCACCTATTGTCCACCTTGGCAATGGATCTGGTAGGGCTCACCTAGAAACGTGGGCTAAAGGGTGTAGGCTCCCGTGCTGTTTTACTGGGACCAGGAGTGGGACTGGGGTAAGTTTCGACTGTGTCTTGATAGAGGATGCTCCGTATCACTGAAAGGAATACTGTTGGAAGACCAGAGTACCACCAGAAACCTCATGGTAACATCAACTGCATAGCCCTGAGCAAGACCCTATACAAACTTCCCCAGGCTGAAACACCACAGCAGACTTGTGTTGGAAGAAATTTCCAGACTTCAGGGACTCAGTGTGGGGATGAAGCAGGAGCATACCCACAATAAAACACACATAGGTGTCCCCCATGGTACCACACCATCTGAGGCAAAGGACCTACTTCCTGCCTCCAAGCTGTTGTGTGTTTTACCTGTTCCTGAGACTTCCTCCCTCCCCTCCACCTGGATGACACCTACCTCTCCTTCCCAACAAGGCTCATGTACCAACCCTCCCAGGAGCCCTTCCTTGCCCTCTCACTTCCTGCCATGCTTCCTTGGTACCCTGTAGATGAATAACCACCTCAAAGAATATATTGTGGTTTACTCTTCTTGACTTATGCATCCATCTCAAATTCTCAGTTGATTTGTCCATCTCCCTAACAAACCAGGGACTTATGGAGAGCAGGGACCCCGACTGCGTGCTGGCACACAGTGAGTGCAGGAAGATGCCACCTTGCTGACACCAGTGAGATGTGCAGCTCTGGGAGAGTCACTCCCCTCTCCCAGCTTCTTCATCTCCGAAGAGAAAACAAGGGAATCTCTACTTCCTTTCATGATGTAGTAACAAGGACCCATTTACTCTCCTGCCCGAAACAACCAAAACACCCAAACAAAATATATAAAATAATGATTTTCAAGATACTGGACATCAGGCAATAAAAGGCAGTGATCCCTGAGAGATGGGAGACGGAAAAGAAGAACCCCGTGAGTCCGGCTTGCTGCCTTGAGAGATGAGGGGAGACAGGTGGAGCCCAGGAAACTCCGAGTTGAGAAGACCAAGCTCTAAGTCTGGGAGACAAGGGAACTAGAGTTCACAGGACAGAGCACCCCAGAGAGCTACAGAAGGTCCCCTTTGAGTACTCAGCAGCATGAATGTGAGGAAAGTACCCAAGATAGGAGAGGGAACCATCTGAAATAGCACTTAGGCCCACCAGCTGGATGGGAAAGTCCCCTAATTCACAGGGCATTGAGTAGCATACTCAGACTGACTCAGCAATGGAGGATAATTCGCCTTAGACTGAGCCCTGCTCCAGACCCACCTAAGAAATCATAAAGGAGGAAACTGAACCAAATGCTTTAAAAAGCATTGTCCGATGGCTTTGAACATTTAACGAATAAGAAACATTCATGGCACAAGCATCTCTGAGCACCTCCTAGATGTCCAGTCCTGAGCTTGGTGGTTGATTGTGGCAAGCGCTAGAGAAACACAAGGATGATGACAACCCCTTCTGTGTATGGAATGCTTTGCAGCGGACCCAGCACTTCCCTGAGCATCATTTCATCCAGTCTATACAAACTCAGTAAGATGTGCCTGCCAGGTAGCAGTAGCATCTCTACTTCATAGATGAGAACACTGAGACTCAGAGGGGCTGGGAATGGCCACATTCAGGGGTAAAATCATGTCAGGAACCCAGGCTTCCTGCCTTCCCCTTCTAGAGACCTTTCCTTCAACCTAATGCCCTTTGATCCTTGGCTGGCTCCATGGACTACCCGTGAGAAGGAAGCAGGCTGCAGTGCCCCTTTCTGCCCTGGTCAAACCCAGCAGCCCAGGCTCTCCTCTTGCCGTCAGCAGGATTCAGGAAAGACATCCCAACCCTCTTTATTATTATTAATACAATCAGCAGAGGCATCATTATTACAGTTATTCTTGGACATCAGAGAATTATGAACAGCCTCAGAAATGGCGAGACACATGTTAGCCAGCTGTGCCCCATTACGCCCTCCCTGGGTACATGATACGTCTTTCATGTGCTTAAAATCATAAATAATTTTTAAAGTATGTTGCTCTTATTTTTTATTCCAGGGCTAAATGTGGTTCTCATGAAAGCTCACTTTGGCCTCACGGCCACAGTCTGAGGGGTTTACTGTCTTTTCTTACTTTTTTCTTCCTCCCTGTCTCCCTCAGCCTCTCCCCTCCAGAGGGGCACAGCAGTGTGGTCCGAGGGATGATTTGTTTCCTTTTTATATTAAAATCATGTGCTTCCCTCAGGTGCAGGGAATGAAACCGCATATATTGGACAGTCTATAAGGCACTGTTCCCATTTTACAGACAAAAAAACTGAGGCACAGAAAGTTTCACTAACATGCGCGAGGTGCACAAACATTGGGAGATCCAATGATCCTGAAGATCAAGGAAAAGGTCTAACAGCATAAAATAGAAACAACATAATCTTAATGACCCATGAGTCACTAATGTCTGCAGTGGCCTAAGAGTGTCTCTCCCAGCAGCAAGTAGGAAAGGTCACCCAGGAAGAATGCAGACCGGGCATAAAAACGGAACACATGCCGCAGCTGGAAGCACATGTGTCGACAGAAATTAACGCCCGTCAGCTGCCTCTTTTTATTTATTGGTGCTTTCCTCTGCTCCTCCGCCAGTCACTAGATCACCGAAGTTCAGTGGTTATGACTTACGGCATCTCACTCATCTTGAGAGGTAGCCCTGGGCTGAAGATGATCATCACACCTTTTTACTCATCCTGAAGACTCAGACACACAGAGAAGACAAACAGTGTGAATGGGTACAAGTCACTAGCTGGCCAAGGATGGAAGATTCTGGAGCTGAAGAAGAGAGGACCAAGAAAAGCCAAGTTTCCGTGGAATTCACCCACTGCTCTCCCCCCGCTCCCCAGGAGGTGCCTGTGAGAGGCACACACGCACGCACTGAGGAGGACCTGAGGGTTCCATGCTGCTAAACGTCTGTCCCCAGTCACTTGTTGCACATTCACCCATGCAAATGAGCGTTAAGCCGTTCACCAATCAAAAGGGAAACAGTGCCAGGAGCAGCCAAGGTCAGCTACAACCTGGAGCCAAAGGGACACTTTCTCTGTACACACCAAGAACAGCAAGAACAGGGGCTGCCCATTCCCCTCGCCCCCTACCCCCCTGCACGGAGTCCACAGGTAAATTTCCCAATGGCAGCAACACTGAGTGTAGACAGACAGCAATATATTTACACAATGTACATTCTCTAGTGTCTCATTCTGTATCTACGGTTTTTGATTCTGTTGTCAGGAGGTCCTCTACACATGAATGAATGTTTGCTGACTTATAAAATTTGGGATTAAAACCAAACTTTTAAAATTACATGGCTGACAAGGCCGCTTAGGCACCATGCCTCCTGCCCTCCTTGGCAGCCTCAGCCCCTGCCCTGCTCTCTAAGCTGCTCCCACCCTAGCTCCCCTCAGTTCCACACGCAGTCCAGGGTTTTCCTACCTTGGGGCCTGTGGGCATGTCCTTCCCTCTTCTGGAAGGTTCTCACCTGCTCTTCCCACTCGCAGACTCCTACCCAGTGCTCACATCTCAGCTTAAATGGTGCCTTCCCTTCCTCTCCCCCGCTACCATCTAAATGAATCTCCTCTGGTTGGCTCTCTCATCATACCTCAGCCTTTTTCTTCTGTTGGTGCCTCCTAATTTATTTCACTTTTAATTTTTTTTTTTATTTTATTTTTTGAGACAAGATCTCACTCTGTCACCCAGGCTGGAGTGCAGTGGTACGATTATAGCTCACTGCAGCCTCAACCCTCTGGGCTCAAGCGATTTTCCCACCTCAGCCTCCTGAGTTTCAGGGAACACAGGTATATGCCACTGTGCCCAGCTACTTTTTTAAATTTTTGTTTAGTTTTAGTAGAGATGATGTCTTGCTATGTTGGCCAGGCTGGTCTTGAACTCCTGGCCTCAAGTGACCTTCCTGCCTTGGCCTCCCAAAGTGCTGAGATTACAGGTGTGAGCCACCATGCCCAGCCTTGCCTCCAAATTTATAACTAGCCATATAACATCTGAATCCTCCCCACACCAATGGGTCCAGGGAACAGTTGTAAGTTTAGTGTAACCACTAAATCACCAGCCCTCAGCAAAGTATCTGGTACATGGTAATACTCAATAAATATTCACTGGATGGCCAGATGGCTGCATGTAAAATATAACTTTCCAAACCTCTTATATATAATCTAGCCCCATTAACTGAAGGGATGCCAAGGACCCAGATCAGGGCAACTATAACAATACACGTACCACCATGATGCCCTGTCCTTTTCTGGCAGGAAGCCCTCAGGGAGCACAGGATTTCTGCCTATTGCCCTTGGATGGAGCCTCAGAATCATCTCAGCACCACCACCGGGTGAGATCTGGTATGCATGACTCTTCTTCACCCTTTCGTTCACTACCGGCATTTATTTAGTGCCTACTATACACCAGGCACTGTTGTGGGTGCTGCTGATAAAATGGTTTAGAATAACTTGCTATTATGACACATTTTTATATTTTTAACTTCACTGCTTCTGGGCTCTGAGTCACACTTGACCACGCACAGGCCTCCACTGAGTCATTCAGGCCTGAGATCTTCCCAGGCCTATGCACCCATCCAGAACATGGCCATGACCATCTCAGGTTCCTCACCGGAACTGCAGCACTTAGGAACCACCAATTATTTTTTCTTATTTTTGACAGTGAGAAGCATTACAGAAAACAAAATGAATAAGAGCATTCTGCACTCTTTCCAGTCTATTTAAATAGCAATCAAAGAGCAAGCACCGAAAAGCCCAAAAAGGTATCAAATATAAACCCTATCCTCCCCGCTGTGCCTTTATTGAAAACAAATGTTAGAGAACAGGCAATGACAGAAAGAGGAAGACCCCACCTATAGCCGAACAACTCCATGTAAACGGCATCAGTTCTAGCTCATTTAAAAGTTCCTGACAATAATCATAAGAAGAATCTGTCCAGTAAGTCATGTTGAAGGCTAAGTAGGCAGCAAGCCTCCTTTCCACCACCAAGAATCTACAAGTTCTCTATTCTTAATAAAACTCAGGCCAGGTGCAAAGGCTCATGCCTGTAATCCCAGAACTTTGGGACCACAAGGCAGGTGCATCTCTTGTGGTCAGGAGCTTGAGACCAGCCTGGCCAACGTGGTGAAACCCCATCTCTACTAAAAATACAAAAATTAGCTGAGTGTGGTGGCACACGCCCGTAACCCCAGTTACTCGGGAGGCTGAGGTATGAGAATCGCTTGAATCTAGGAGGCAGAGGTTGCATCAAGATTGCACCACTGCAATCCAGCCTGGGCGACAGAGTGAGACTCCATCTCAAACAAATAACAACTCAGAGAGTTTCTCCTAATTTTTCTTTCTAGATTTACTGAACTATCAAAAACAGTTCTGATAAAGGAAGGAGTTGGTCAGGGTGAGGAGGAAACGTGGGGCAACTCCTGTTGCCGAATTCCACATGAGCTATGCGCAGCTGTGAGTGGACACATCTCTCATCACGCTGAGCGGCTCTGCTAGGGATCACAATGCAAACAAGCAGCTGGGCGGGGGAAGCATCAGTGGGTTAATCAACCTGGTGTTTATTGAGCAAATATTATTTGAGGAACACCATGCTAGAATTTGCAGGGAACGCGTAAGAGATATAAACTGTAGAACTGCTTTTAGGGGGGTTATGATATATTTGGAAACACAACAATAAGGCACCCAAAGAAGTTGAAGAAAAACTAACAGATAAGATAAACACCGGCTGTTAACTAAGAGTCCAGAAAAGGTCAGATCCGTTCAGGCTGAAGGAATATGAAAGAATAAGAAAGGTCTATGAGGGAAGTGAGATCTAGGCTGGGGAGCAAAGGATGAGAACTATCTGTTTATTCAGGCAGGAATGGGAAGACCATTCTAGGACCAGGGACAACTACATAAAGCATCTGAAAAGGCTCCAGCCCATGGAAGAAAGAGCGAAGTACGCTGCTTTGACAAGAGTCTGAATCAGGGAGCTCTGTTGAGGCTACACAGAGAGGTGTGGTTTGGAGAAGGGCGGTCCAACATGGGTGAACCCAGAAAACGCCCGGTGATGTTACCAGGCTCAGAGACACAGGGCAGCTTCGGAACAGGCACTGCAGGTTAAGTGTACTACCACATTTACAGCAATGCTCGAAGGGCTGACAGACATAGGACTCTATTACCCTCAGATATCTGTGAACAATCAGAATGTAGCTGACCCTACTGGCTAACTGTCCTCAGGCCCCTCAGCCAACATCAACAACAAGGGAAAAAATAAATTCACACACTGTCATTTGCTTTACATGTAGACCACAGCATTTAAAAGCTATGGCATATAATTTAGGAACCGACCTGCTTATTTTACAGATGAGAAAGCTGTAATCCAGGAATGTGGAATAACTCACTGAGCTACATAACATCATTTTAAAAATTGAACATTGAAATATGTTGCCTCTCCTAGTCCAGGATTATTTAATCTAGGAGGGAATTCCCCAGAGTATGTTCTGTGGAAAGTTGGTTCCCCAGGATGTTAAAAGGAGTTCAAGTGTTCAACAAAAAAAAAGGCATTAAAAAAATTGAGTGGCCAGGCTCCATCTCAAAAAAAAAAATTGAGCCAGCTTTTGTTTCTGTGTTTGTTTGCTATTTTATTTTTTACTATGAGGCTTCTCAAAACTTTTGACTGTTCTGATAAATTGTAATCATTAGTGTTTTTTGAACTTGTTCAACCATGAAAAAAAAATTGTAAAACCAAAGACTAGGCTGGGCATGGCACCTCACACCTGTAATCCCAGCACTTTGGGAGGCAGAGGTGGGGGGACAACTTGCATCCAGGAGTTCAAGACCAGCCTGGGCAACATGGGGGAATCCCATCTCTACCAACAATTAGCCAGGCATGGTGGTGTGTGCCTGTAGTCCCAGCTACTCAGGAGGTTGAGGTGGGAGAAACGCCTGAGCCCAGGAAATCAAGGTTGCAATAAGCCATGACTGCACCACTCACTGCACTCCAGACTGGATAACAGAGCAAGACCTTGTCTCAAAAAAAAAAAAAAAAAAAAAAAATCCGAAAGGAAAACAAAGACTATCATTGTACAGAATACACTTTAAGAAGTGCCATTCTACACCACACTATCCACTACCTCAAGTCCAGTTACAGATTTTTCAGTCAAGTGAGAGAGTAGGAGCATGGCTTTGGAGATAGACAGACATGATTTCGAGTCCCTGACTCTATCTCCTTCAAGCTGTTTGACCTTGGGTAAGTTTATTAACCTCTTTAAGTTTGTTTTCTCAACTATAAAATAAAGCCGATGCTCATACCTACCTCATATCGTTGTTGTGAAGGTAAAAACAAATCATGTACATAAGGCTCTTACGAGATGGCCTAGCATGTGGGATGCATTATTAGCTATATTTAAAACTCAATTAATTTATCTGTTTATCAACTTATACCTATGGCTATATGTCTTTTGATCTCCAGATAATTTTTGACTGGCATAATTTAAAGTGGTTTTATGAACCTTTTTCCTCAAAGTCAAATGTAAGAATCATGAAATGTGGACAAGCTTTAAGACATGCTAACATCGTTCTCTGCAGACACCTCTTACCAAGGCAGACGTTGTTACTTAAGCCAATGACTGTCTTCAAAAATAGAAGTAGAAATAGGAAAATAATTCTTGAGAGGAGTAAGCTCTTCTTGACATTAGCCACACTGGGTTTCCTTCTATCATTCATAACAAAGCGAGCGTCTACGACACACTTCTATTTCATCAAAACAGGGATGGAACAGGAAAACGTAGTCATTGACATGCCAAGGTCATGTAGGAAGATCCACGCAAGAAGACTCTTCCGTACGACTCCCAAACTCAAAGGCAGTAAATAAACAAGACCAACACCACATGTTCTCACTCATAGGCGGGTGTTGAACAATGAGAACACATGGACACGGGGAGGGGAGCACTACACACTGGGGTCTGTTGGGGGGAAATGGGGGAGGGACAGGGGGATGGGGAATTGGGGAGAGAGAGCATGGGGAGAAATGCCAGATACAGGTGAAGGGGACGGAAGGCAGCAAATCACACTGCCATGTGTGTACCTATGCAACAATCTTGCATGTTCTTCACATGTACCCCAAAACCTAAAATGCAATTAAAAAAAGAGTAAAAAACAAAAAAGAAACTACAAAGTGGATTCTTGGAATACAAAGAAAGCCAACAAGCCTACCACAGACCTAGGTTCTGAATTGTCTGCTTACTGCTTCCTGCCCAGAAGACGAGTGTATTAGTTTCATACTGCTGCCATAACAAATTATCACAACACAAATTTATTCTGTAACAGTTGTGAAGGTCACGGGTCTGAAATCAAGGTATCAGTGGGGCTGCACACACTCTGAAGCCTATAAGGGAAAATTATTTCTTGCCTCTTCCAGCTGTTGATGGCCTCAGGCTTCTTTACTTTGAACCTGCATAACCCCCAATCTCTGCCTTCTTCACATAGTCTCAAATTTCTTTCTGCCTTTCTCTTATAAGGATAGCTGTCATTGGATTTAAGGTCTATTCTAAATCCAGGATGATCTCATCCTGAGATCCTTAAATAATTATATCTGCAAAGATCTATTTTCCAGATAAGATTATATTCACAGGTCCCAGGGACAGTACTTGGACACATCTTTTTGAATGCCACTATTCATTCCATTATAAATGGACTTTGAAAGTACAAGCCTTGTGATGGTTCATTTTATGTGTCAATTTGACTGGGCCATTGGGTGCCCAGATATTTGGTCAAACATTCTGGGTGTATCTATGAGGGTGTTTTGGGATGAGATGAGCATTTGAGTCAGTAGACTGCACAGAGCAGATTACCCTCCCTACCGTGTGGGCCTCATCCAATCACTTGAAGGCCTGAATAGAGCAAAAAGGCTGACCCTCCCACAGGTAAGGGGAGACTCTTCCTGCCTGACTGCATGAGCTGGGACATCAGTCTTTTCCTGCCTTCAAACTTGAACTGTCTTGAGGCTGCTGGAGCTTATTCATTGGCTCTCCCAGTTCTCCAGTCTTTGGACATAGACTGGAACTATACCATGAGCTCTCCTGGGTCTCCATCTCATGGACTGCAGATCTTGGGACTTCCCAGCCCCCATAATTGTATGAACTAATTCCTCATAACACCTCTCTCTCTCTCTCTCTCTCTCTCTCTCTCTCTCTCTCTCTCTCTGTGTGTGTGTGTGTGTGTGTGTGTGTGTGTATCCTGTTGGTTCTGTTTCTATGGAGAACCCTAACTAATACAATACTACAAGCCTTAAATCTGGATAACTGAGAAACAAGGGATGCTACAGTCCTGGCTGAGTAGAATCCCTGAGGCCAGGCAGGCACCATGAGCCAGGAAGACGTTCTCCTCTGCAGCTTTTGCAAAAGCCAGGGCTACCAAATCAGAATCTCTAGACACAATCACAAGGACATGAGACCAGTTTCCAATCATTTCCAAAGCTAAATGGAATTACCTTTTCCTCCTAAGGGGTGACTCAAACTAACTAAAATGCCAAGTTTCTTTGCTTTTTAACTGGAATTCTATCAGCTCAGTGTGGAAACACCAATGTTTTTCACCCTGAGACATAAGGCTTAATCGCAATTATATATGTTATCTGTTCAAGAAAAGAAGTTAAATTTATCTTTAATAAATGCAGTTTAGTAAACATAAACATTTCAAAACATGGTTCAATGGAAAAGAAAAGTGTCAGTGGCATTTCTGCTTGAACCCTTATCTTTGAACCCAGTTAGATCCTCAGAAATTTGCAGACATTACTCTGTATTCAACCCTCCCTCAACTACAATTTAACATTATTACATCCTCAGTTATATCCAGACTCAGTTGTATCCAGACTCAGTGTAAGCAATGGCCACAGGAAGAGCATTCCAGAAGTTTGTGGGAACTTATTACTGAAATCATAGTCCCTTCTATTGTTCGTGTCCTTTACAACAGGAAAAATTTGCCTCCTTTGGCAAAATAGATGCTGATTCCTATCAACCATGTGAGCCACAGTCCCTTCTGCCTTGGCTACCAGGAAGTCCAGCATGCAACTCTGTCTCATTTGCACCCATCACCCTTATTTTTAGTTTCTACTATCATTATTTCCCTTGCACTTTCTTACTTCCCTGCCGCCCCTCCCCGTCACCCAGTTACATGATTCTTTTTATCTGTCCTTTTAAAAAAATGATCCACTGTATTCCCTCCTTTGGTTGTAATCCATCTTAATCCATTTTAGGAAACAAACTAAGATATGAATCAAGAAACCCCAGGTTAATGAGGGCAGACCCAACAGTAGGACTCCAGGTGGACCACTTGTCATGTCTGCTGCCTCTCCCTTAAAATGGGTGCCTTCAGGCTCTGCCTCCTGCACCACAGGACCTCAGCATTCTCCTGACTTTCCCAGCAACTGCACTGCAGACCTCGCACATGGAGCCACCGTGTTTACAGATGCCCCAAGGACCTGTGCTCTAGGAAACGGAAATCCCCAGCACATAGTCCAAAGGCCATCTGTTCCTGCATCTCTGCAGATTTCTGGCTGCTCTGGCAGAGTTCAGGGACTGGGCTTGCTTCCCCTAACTCTGCAGAGAAGGGAGAAGAAAGTTAAAGAGCAGAAACAGCCCCACTCTTGTACCAACGATGCTACCTGCACACCTTGCTATGAAAAACAATATCAACAGCAGTAATAATGGCAGTTCTCACGTGTTGTGTGTGCGTCTCTGCCAGGAATTCAGAGGACATCATTACCACTTCCCTCCACGGCATATATTACTCCTGTTTTGGAGAAGCATAGAGCTCTAAGCCTGCATTCCTAAAAAGGTATGACCTGCTAGAAGTTTACAGCATCTACTTGCATGCAAAGGACACAAAAGCTGAAGTTCTGGCATGCTCCGAGGGACAGCAACAGAGAGCCCTGCAATATCAGTCTCTCTATTAATAATTGCTATGAAAGTTCTGACAGATCGGACAAAAGAGATTTTTGCCCATCCCAGTCATGTCACTTATGGCAAATTTAGTGGACTCTGGATTAATGGATTAATATGATTTCCTTGACAAGAAAGTCATCCCTAAGAGCCTGCCCCGACCTTGTCTCTGCTAGAGACTCGAAGAATAACAGAATGTAAGGCATGAGAAACGGAATGTTCATTCATATATACAAAAAAGCAAATGAGAAATCAACAGAGATGCTGACCACAATCTCTGGAAGAGCCATCTTGGTATTGAGCAGACGTGAGAAAGCACCTGCTCCCATACCCCTATTTCAAACCTTCTCAGGCTGCTCGGGGCCAAAGGTCAGGCCTTCCCACACCCTCCTGTGCATGGATCCTGAGTGTCCCTCACAAAATGCTGGCTCTTCTGTTGTTGTTTTTGGAAAACAAATGTTTCCTTCCAAGTTTCTCCCTCCCAGTTAATATCTGTGCTCAGGACTTGGAGTCCCTGGACACATTACAATGGATTTGTCCAGGTTTGAGATCTTGATTTCGTGATTTCCTCCCAATCTTCCTGGTCTCACCGGACCCCACTGAGATATGCTCCAAGCCTCCACTGCCTGGAGGATGATTAACTGATCCCACGTCACGCCTCATTCTTCCTCCACGCTCCCCTGACCGCCAGGATGTGGCTCTCAGCAAATGTGGGGTTTATTTCTCATTTTGGTCACTTCCCAAACCCATTTTAAAAACAGAGCATGCCGGCCCGGCGCGGTGGCTCAAGCTTGTAATCCCAGCACTTTGGGAGGCCGAGGCGGGTGGATCACGAGGTCGAGAGATCGAGACCATCCTGGTCAACATGGTGAAACCCCGTCTCTACTAAAAATACAAAAAATTAGCTGGGCATGGTGGCACGTCCCTGTAATCCCAGCTACTCAGGAGGCTGAGGCAGGAGAATTGCCTGAACCCCGGAGGTGGAGGTTGCAGTGAGCCGAGATCGTGCCATTGCACTCCAGCCTGGGTAACAAGAGTGAAACTCCGTCTCAAAAAAAAAAAAAAACAGAGCATGCCACCAGCCCCATCACTAGTCGTTCACAGTCCATGAGTCTTGTCCTTCACTGTCCACACTCCTCCGTCAACTCAGGAACCGGGTATAACACAGATTCCCAACCCTGGGATCAGAGCCTCAGATTAATTTTTACAAACATAGCATCCTGCCCAGCATGCCAAGTTTTATCCCCCCTCACCTGTGTATGGTACTCTCTGTGAGCTCCACTACAAGCCATTGTATTCTATGATACAAAGAAGATCTGGGGCCAGGTGCGGTGGCTCACACCTGTAATCACAGCACTTTGGAAGGCCAAGGTGGGAGGATCACTTAAGGTCAGGAGTTCAAGACCATCCTGGCCAACATGATGAAACCTTGTCTCTACGAAAAATACAAAAAATAGCCGGGCATGGTGGTGCGCACCAGTAGTCCCAGCTACTTGGAAGGCTGAGGCAGGAGAATCGCTTCAGCCCAGGAGGCAGAGGTTGCAGTGAGCTGAGATTACACCACTGCACTGCAGCCTGGGCGACAGATGGAGACTCAAGGAAGGAAGGAAGGAAGGGTGGGAGGGAGGGAGGGAGGGAGGGAGGGAGGAAGGAAGGGAGGGAGGGAGGGAGGGAAAAAGAAGATATGGGGCCATGTGGCAAAAGGAAGCCAAAACAGTCCACCTGTGTTGAGTCTGGGACCAAGAAACTTTGGGAAAAAAGTTCTTTCTGTTTTGTCTGTAGCCTTGGAGGGGCAACCACATGGCTTTGCCTCTCCCCACTCCCTAACCCACCACACTGACCAATAGAATTAGTGCTGAACGAATGAGTTACTACTTGACACAGTATCCCATCAACGCATTGATGTCCAGGCACCTGCACTCCTCTGTTAGCACCCTGAGGGCACGGGTCGTCTCTGTTTCCTCAGCACCTCTCCAGGGACTTTCTTACAGAGGGAGCACTATCAGTGCTGCCTGCCTCTTTGGTCTGAAAGGAAGTTGACTGGGGGACTAAGAATTGAGAATACACATTAAAATATTTCAGAAAGCAGACACAACAAACTCCTGCATTTACACAGCACTGGTTAAGAATCAGATCCTTATAATAACCGCCTAAGAAAAATAGGGCAGGTATCAACATGCCCATATCACAGATGAAGCAACTGGACCTCTGAGAGATGAGATGATATCCCCAAATCACACATCAAACCATCGTGGAACACAGGCTAGAAAGTCTCTTCTTCCAAGGACTCAACTAGCAGCATGTCTACCAAAATGGAAAGGGGGAGAGAAAACCAGAGATGGCTGCTTAAAAATATGTTCTCACCCTGGCCAACTCATCTACAAATTCAAGTGCAGGTACTTCCTAAACTACATATTTAAGTCCCCAACAGCTAATATATAGGGGCACTGAAACGCTGAAGGCCAATGTTATTTGTGCAAAACGATGCTCTAAAAAGCATAAGCCTATGAAAGGACAAAGGAGAGACCAGAGGGACCAAAGGCAAGCACTACTGGAGGAGCCAAGTCTGGAACTGAGGAGGAGAAGGGGGCAGAAAGACAAGAGATGTGGAGGTATCTGGCCAGGTGCAGTAGCTCACACCCGTAATCCCAACACTTTGGGAGGCCAAGGTGGGTGGATCACAAGGTCAGAAATTCGAGACCAGCCTGGCCAACACAGAGAAACCCCATCTCTACTAAAACTACGAAAATTAGCCAGGTATGGTGATGCACACCTGTAATCCCAGCTACTGGGGAGGCTGAGGCAGGAGCATTGTTTGAACCTGGGAGGCGGAGATTGCAGTGAGCCAAGATGGCAGCACTGCACTCCAACCTGGGTGGCAGAGCAAGACTCCATCTCAAAAAAAAAAAAAAAGAAGAAGAAAGATGTGGAGGTGTCATAGGGTGTACAAAGAACAGAGAGGGAGGCTGGGAGGAGGTATCAGAAGAGGAAGGTGGAAGGAAGAGAGAAGAAAAGGAAAAGCAAGAGAGTGGAAAGATGGGAAGGAATGCAACGAAGGAAAATAAGCAAGGGCTGGTTGAAAAAGGACATGCTTTTGCTATGTCTCTAGGTTTTCTCCTGAAAGGATCACCCTGGGGAATAGAAATTACAACATGGGCATTAGAGTTTTGCTCACCTCCTTTCCAAGGATCAGCAGCAGAGATTAAAACATAGGAAACAAGACACAAGTAAAATGATATTAAGAGAACATTACACATTCAGATAAACCAAAGAAAGGAGAACAATATATTGGAGTTAGACAGAAGACAGAAAAAAGAGGAATGATAGGGTTGGCCAAAACGGGACCCCACCAGCAGGAAGCAGAAGCTTCCACCCAAAATTGAAACTAGTATCATGCTGCCAAGGAAATCCAGAGAACATTAGTTAAGGAGGATCAGAGATCCAAAACAAAGATGGCACCCACATTTGAGGGCAGCAGCATTAGAAGTGAGAGGACTGAAACTAGGAGACAAAAAACACAGCAGTGCAATTGAAGGAGAAAGACATAGTGTGGTCCTTGTGAAACTAAGACACTTCAGGTATGTGCCACCCCCCCAAAAAATCACCTTTTCTTGGGAAAACGTTCGTAGCTAATATTCATGTTTGTGTTTGTTCGTTGTTTAAACGGCATTAGTCCACCTGCCGTGGACTTATTATCCATTGTAATAAATCTCTAAGAACAGAACCCATAGACTTTATTCTTCTGAAGTAGGGGACTCATGATGGTTTCAGACACATGCTGGTATTTGATGAGTGGTTTTTGATGGAGGTAGCAGATCTGTTGGTGGTGAAGATGGTGTTAGCCAACAATGTAAATCAGATGGCACTGAGAGTGGGCGTGGTGATGTGGGGGCAGGTGATCATAGTGATGGTACAGAAGGCAACAAATACGGAATTCTGTTCATGGTGGGGAGCATGAAAATTATGGTGATGATAGTTACAATGAGCAACATGATCTTTGTCGTGATAAGTCGCCACATATACAACTACACTATGGAGGGGTGTGGGGGGCTGTGGCGTGTGTATGAGAAAGAGAGAGAAAGAAGAGGGGGTGGAGGGAGAGGAAGAGAGAGAGAGAGACCACCCCCAGTTCACCCATGGTTAAACTAGAGTGCCATCTGCCACAGGACCCTCCCAAGAGACATCACAGATGGTCAAAATCAATAGCCACTCCTTTCCCCTAAAATACCTAAAGAATGGAGTATCTGTGAGCACACGCCTCTTCTGCTAGATTTTGTTACACAAGGAGCATGTCACCTGGAAATTCCCTGGGTAGATTTTTTTTTTTTTTTTTTTTTTTTTGGGTAGAGGCAGGGTTTTGCTCTGTTGCCCAGGCTGGTCTCAAACTTCTGACCTCAGATCCTCCACTTCTCCCATATCTAACCAGAGGCCAGGCACAGTGGCTCACACCTATAACTCTAAAGTGCTGGAATTTTTGATGGAGGTGGCAGATCTGTTGGTAGTGAAGATGGTGTTAACCAACAATGTAAATCAGAATAGTGTTGCTGACTATAACAATGGCACTGCGAGTGGACATGGTGATGAGGGGGCAGGTGCTGGAATTCCAAAGTGCTGGAATTACAGGTGTGAGCCACTGTCCCTGGCCTCTGGATAGATTTTGTTTACTTATAGACTATCCTGGATTAATTTAAAAAAAAAAAAAAAAACTACCTCAAACCTCATCACTGAATCAAACTGTGTGGCTGTCAACCCAGATGTGCATCAGAACCTCCTGGGGAATTTTTTGCCTAACACTGATGAGAACCTCATTCTGTACCAACCAAGTAGCTCAAATTCCCAGAGATGGGACACTGGCATGAAAATGCTGACAACACCTACCAGGTGATCTTAATCAATTCACCTGATTAAGAACCTTCTGAGTTACAGAAGAGACAGGTGAAGCTCACCACCACACAATATTTAGTGGCAGAATCCTAATCAGAATAGGTATCCTCACAGCAAATTTGGTGCTGTTTCCCTGCATGCTATGACGCCGTCCGCATGGCTTGCAGCCTGCTCTCTCATTATTCTGTTTACTAAAGCGCCTGGCCATACTAGGACCCTGAGAAGAGAGAGAAAGGAGGTGAAACAGAAAAATGAAGAACACGGACAGGGACAGTGTATTGCTTCCCATGGAGCAAACCCAGGCAGTGATCTGAGGTGGGAGGATCTCTCCACACCAACTGTTCCCTGTTCCCCCCCCCCGCCCCCCCGCATCACGGGCCCCTGGGGAGGCAAGCGTGATTTCAATTCCACAAAACCCACATCCCACCTGGCCCTATTCCCAAACTATCTGCATCCATCCGGCCCTCGGGAGGCCCAGAACCCAGGAGAAACATGCTCATACTTTCTTGGTAGGAACTTTGATCTTCAAGAATTCTGCCTCTCTGGCCAGCACCTGCCACGGGGCGTGTATCCGGACAAAGATCGATCCCTGGCTTTTATTCTGCAAGGTACAAAGAAAGAACAAACGGAAACACTTGTAAGGACATAGCTTAAATTCCTGGTTCTCCAACTCTTCCACACAAGAAGCCCGACCCATTGTTTCTTCAGTTTCTGGTTTTTGTTCTCTTTAAAATTCACCAGGGACCAGTCCCTTCCTACCCGTACCCAGTTCACCAGTCTATTTCAAAGATGCTGTCATCGAAAACAGTAGGACGATGTTCCCAAAGTGTGGCCCCTGGAAGTTTGGTAGCTTCAGAGGAATAAAAGACAAGTTAAAACAATTTTGCTCACAGATTTGAAATGTAAGCAATTATGATTTTCACAGAAATCTCATTACACTCTTAATAACAAGTGTTTGGTTTTCCTCTGCCCGCATTCAGTGAATAGCCTGCAACTTGTCTCCATTCACACATTTTTATCCTTCATTGTTCCAGTTTGTATTTTTATTCTACTATCCTGCTGTTGTTATAGCCCCAAACCACAAAAAGTGATCCACAGAAGCCTAGAAATAATACTATAAACCATAATGGCAATGGTACAATGCAAAATAATATTATAAACATAAATCATAAACAGGGCTCCTGTATAAATACAGAACATGAACCTATGTCCCAGGATAAGTGATCGTGTTGTGTGTTGATTTCTCTCAAAAGTGAAAACTAAGGAAAGCAAATGCAGTGATGAGTATTTGAAAGTCAGGTTTGATTGACCCAGCAATTTGTCTGGCCCTTGTCACCATATCTGTTACAAGTAAGTGTCAGCTTAGGAGAGAAAGGCAGCCTTAGCTTCAAGCAAACACTCTTTTTTTTTTTCCAGAAAATCAAGCACAAACAGGGGAAAAATACTTTCTGATATAAATTTAATTCATTTTGTCACTAAAGAACTAAAGAGGACCGAAACCAAGTAGGAAAAACTGTGATAGCACAATCCTTCATTAAGTACATCCTCTGACCTTGGTTTGGTGTTGAAGATTACACAGAAAGTCTTCGACTCACAGGCGCTGACTGTCTGCGTTTTCAGTGTGCCTGGCAGAGAGATGGATGGCAAACAGAAGGCTACTTCCCCTCACTGAAGGGCATCGTCTATGGAGGTGCTCACATGTGTTTTTGAAACGATGAACGAAATAAAAAGATACTTTATGGCACTCATTAATGCAAGTGAAAACTATTTCTATTATTTTTCAATGGCAGCTCCAAAATACGTGCAGTAATTCAAACGTTCGGAACCAAACCTCACTTTGAGGAAGAAAGCTCGTGACTTACAAGGCACAAAAACGAAGAATAAACCAAGATTTCACAAGGAGATTGGATGATGCTGTGAAAGGCTTGGATAGTCTCGAGTTTGAAAATACTGGAAAATAACACTCACCCCAATGCTTATTTACTGAGTGTGTTTTATGTGCCAGCTCTGAGTTAGGTGGTCACATGCATCAGCTCACACAATATTCACAACTATGCTGTTTAAGGCCAGTACTACCACTACCTCTATTCCACAGCTGAGGAAACCCAGGCAGGGAAAATGGAAATGACTTGCCCAAACATAGACAGATAGTGCAATAAAAATAGCTTTCAGACATGACACAGTCACCCAGCATAATTAGGAAACACGCCCAGGGACTGTAATGCAACACAAAGACATGCTTTTAGGCTAAAATCAACTCAAAGGGTTGATAAGGCACCTATGTGGCAGCCCTAAGATGAAACCTTCCCAATCCCAAGTGTGGCAACATTCTGACAGAGTACCGGAAGTGGCCTTCAGCAAGAAATTGCCCCGATTTTCATGACCATCTTTGGTTATGCAGAACTACTAGACAGAATCATCAATCATTTGCTGCTACTTCTAACTGTAATTTAAGCTTTTCCAATTTAGTGAAAATAAAGGGTAAGAAAAGAAACCATCTGTGAAGCTGACCTGGAAGCCCTCCATCACAGCCCCAGAAATCATGTTTTTGATGAAAGATGGCAAACAGTATCATCCCTCTCACTGAGATGAGTTCATGACTACTATGAATGTTAACATATTACCCTTTTTCTTTATTTTCAAATTGCGATGAATGCTTTTCTAACTTTCTTTAGAGTTGGTCGCTCAAGTGTGTAACAACTGTCCACTAACTGGGTACAGATGTTCAAAGTTTGAGGAAGGGTTGGGAGGGCCAAGGGTCAAATTCTAAGACCTTGGTGGCAGACTGCTAGGTGTCCCCTGACAGCCGTTCTCATGTCCTTCTTGTTTTTTTCTTTTGTTTGTTTTTGAGATGGAGCCTCACTCTGTCACCCAGGCTAGAGTGCCGTGGGGCAATCTCAGCTCACTGCAAACTTCGCCTCCCAAGTTCTAGCAATTCTCCTGTCTCAGCCTCCCAAGTGGCTGCGATTATAAGCATGCACCACCACACCTGGCAAATTCTGTATCCCTAGCAAAGATGGGGTTTCATCCTGTTGATCAGGCTGGTCTTAAACTACTGACCTCGTGATCAGCCTGCCTCAGCCTCCCAAAGTGCTGGAATTACAAGCGTAAGCCAACGCACCCATCATGTCCTTCATTTTTAACAAAGCACATGGCCGTCCAGCATTAAGACCACATCTCCCTTGCAACGAGGTGTTTCCATAACAATATTTCTGGCCAATGTCTCGGAGGTGGAAGTATCTGATAACCTTCTTCAAAAACAGCGAGTAGGTGCTTTTTGCTCCTTCATTGTCTTCCGTCCCCTTAACCTGCTGCCTGGAAGATGGACTCACACATTTTAGACCTTGAGGTTAAAGTCCAGGCCAGACAACAAACATATAAAAAAAAAGCTCATCATCACTCGTCATTAGAGAAATGCAAATTAAAACCACATTGAGATACCATCTCATGCCCATTAGAAAGGTGATCATTAAAACATCTGGAGACAACAGACGCTGGAGAGGATATGGAGAAATAGGAACATTTTTACACTGTTGGTGGGAGTGAAAATTAGTTCAACCATTGTGGAAGACAGTGTGGCAATTCCTCAAGGAATCTTCTCATAAAAATGAAAACATACCCTCCAATGTGAAATATTAGCTGGTGTGGCTGGCTAGGTCTCCAAAGAAAAAAACAAAGCCTTGAAAGCTCCAGAGCACAACCATCACCGAATGCATCACCCAGGAATCTGAACTTGAAGGTTAACATGTATCGACTTTCAAAAAATTTTCCTCGTCCCCTAAGCCAGTCTGACAGCCCTTCTGCTATGTGTGTGGATGTGAGTTCTTTCAAGCATAGTAGAAGAGTGGAAGAGCTTGGATGGAGCTTCCAAGTCAGACAGAATAAGATCTGGTCCCTAGTTATTGTGAATAGTCCTGCAATAAAATAGGGATGCAGGTATCCCCTTGACATACTGATTTCTTTTCCTTTGGATGCATACCCAGGAATGGGATTGCTAAGTCATATGCTAGTTCTGTTTTTCGTTTTTGAGGCACCTCCATTCTGCTTTCCATAATGGCTATGCTAATTTACATTCCCACCAGCAATATATGAGTTGCCTTTTCACTGCATCCTTGTCAGCATTGATTTTTTTCTCTATTTTATAAGAGCCATTCTAACTAGGGTGAGATGATATTTCATTGTGATTTTGATTTACATTCCTCCATGATCAATGATGTTAAGCATTTTTTCATATACCTGTTGTCCATTTCTATGTCTTCCTTTGTGAAGTGTCTATTTAGATCCTTTGTCTAATTTTTAATTAGATTATTTGTTTTTTGCTTTTGATGAATCAACCTAAATGTCCATCAAGAGAGGAATGGATAAAGGAAATGTGAGCTATAGATAGATGATAGATAGATGGATGGATAGATAGATAGAGAGATAGATAGATAGATAGATAGATAGATAGATAACCACCCACTGGAATAGTATTCAGCCATAAAAAGAGTGATATCCTGTCATTCACAGCAATATGGATGAGCGTGAAGGACATCATGTTAAGTGAAATAAGCCAGACACAGAAAGACAAATGCCACATGTTCTCGCTCATATGTGGAAACAAAAAAATATTTTAGCTTATGGAAGTAGAGCACAGAATTGTGGGTATTACAGGCGGGGGGAAATGTGGGGAGGGGAGGATGGGGAGAGGTTGATCAATGGATCCAAAGTTAAGCTAGATGAGAGGACTACCTTCTAGTGTTCTGCAGCACTGTAGGGTAAATAGGATTAATATAATTTATTGCATGTTTCCAAAAATTTAGAAGAGAGAATGGTGAATGTTTACAACACAATGAAATTATATGTTAGGGGTGACAGATATGCTAACTACCCTGATTTAATCATTACATGTTGCATACATGTACCAAAATATCACTCTGTATCCCATATGTAGTTACAGCAATTAAAAATAAAAGGGAAAAACATATTTGTGACAGCATTATTTCTAATGGCAAACTACTGGAAACCACCAAAATAAATCATGGAACAAGGCCAGAAAGGGGAAAAAATTATCTAGGTGTATAGCTTGCCTCATAGTTTAGAGAATCAAACACAATCAGTATTTCCATTAATTCCAGACTCCTCACAACCTGAAAATTAATGGAGACCTAGGCCTCAATGATTTTTTTAAAATGATTTGCCTCTGAAATTTTGCAGCTGTCGGAGCTTTGGCAAGTCACTTAACCAAATGAGCCTCACTTTCTTTGCCTGAATAAGGAGGGTGAAAAATGTTACAGGGCTGTTTTGAGAATTGCAGATGAAGTAGGTGAAGTCCCTGCCAGTGTGACTGGAATGGGGAATGTTCAATAAACATCAGGCATTACTATAACGATTGGCTCTACCCAGGTAAAATGACTGCTTCTTGACTGCAGGACAGTGTCTGAAACCTGTTCTGTGTTCTTCAACACCTAGCACGAGGCTGCACACACAGCAGCTCCTCACTGGGGAAAGCCAGCTCCCATTAGATTAAAATTACGAACAAGTAATCCTGGTTCCTTTATTGCCTTGCACTTTTTAAATTAGGTACAAGATTTTCAATATGTCCCACATATCCTAAAGGAAATCACAGATTCAAAACATAGTGCATCTCCAGAATTTGAGGGCAAGGTCAGAAAACATAACCTTTTGAAATGGACAGGAAATTTAATACAATATTAAGAGATTAGCCATCAGAGGCTGTAACCCATCCCTAAAGAAAATGTTAGAAATAAGTAATCAATATGACTGGAGGGGCTCCCAAATCTCAAAAGGCAACTAAAACTCCAGTTCATGTAAAATGAGCTGTAACATATAATTTGGTCCTTGTCATCACAGAAGGGAGAAACAGGGCATAGATATTTCTGTAGGAAGGCCCAGGCCGTCACTCTAGGGTAGGTAATTTTTCCAGGGGCAAGAAATGTGAAATATATAATAGAGCAGGAAATGTCTCTAGCTCAGTTGAAATGTCTCAAAAAAAAAAAAAAAAAAAACTATGCAATCCTTTCACTGTGACTCCATTTTCATAAAGTCCTACAAACCCTGCTTCTCTACTTCTTGGTATCAGGGAGTGTTACCCAAGAAATGAGAGTGAGGACTACGGCCAAGGGAAATGAATATTCCTCAATCAGAGGCTGACTTCTGACTTTGCCAGTCTCTCTCTCTCTCTCTCTCTCTCTCTCTCTCTCTTTTTTTTTTTTTTTTTTTTTTTTCCACAATGGGGTCTCGCTTTGTCTCCCAGTCTGGCGTGCAATGGCATGATCTTGGCTCACTGCAACTGCCTCCCAGGCTCAAGCAGTCCTCTCACCTCAGCCTCCCAAGTAGTTCAAACTACAGGTGTGCACCACCATACCCAGCTAATTTTTTAACGTTTTTTTAGAGATGGGGTTTTGCCATTTTCCCCAGGCTGGTCTCAAACTCTTGGACTCAAGTAATTCACCTGCCTCAGCCTCCCAAAGTGCTAGAATTACAGGCATGAATCACAACACCTGACCTGTCCATTTCTTTTAACTCATGATGTCCACTGGTTTCCCAGACCTCTCCTTCACTAAGTAAACTGGTAGATAACTGAGTTCACGAAAAGGCTAAGACAGGCGCCATCTTGAACCTGTGCCCTGCCAGGTCTGCTGACATCTCACTCCCTTCCTCTCTAAAGTTGGCTGGACAGCAAGCCTGATAATTTGCACGTGATCTAAGGCACCAGCCCCTGCTTCCCTCCTCCCCAGGCTCCAGCACCCATCCCTTCTCACTGTCATCTGACTGTCCCACCAGCTTCCCACCCTGGAGCCTCTTCACACTCTATCCCTGCAAAGCTCTCATCATCTCCTGTGCCACCCAACTCCTATTTGAGTCTCAGCTTAAACAGCATTCCTTCCTCAGGGAGGCTCTTCCTGAGCCGTGGATCATGCTTAGTCCCTTCCTCTTGCTTATACAATTCTTTGTCTTTCTCCTTCAGAGCACAGACCCACTATCACAATCATTGGGTCATTAGGCATCTCCTACCCTTCTTCTCTGCTAGACCCGTAGCTCCATGAGGACAAAAAACGAGTCTGTCTTGTTGATTGCTTTGTCCTCAGCAGCCACCACAGTACCTGACATATAGTAAGTGCTCAGTAAATATTTCTGGCAACTTCAGTATACATATACTGTATTCTTATATGTGGATTCCATTTAGATCCTGTGACCAATTTATAAAAATTGGCTACCATGGCCCACAAAGTAACTGGTGACCTTTGGCCAACAGAACTTAAATCTAATTCAGTTTTGAGAAAACAATTCAGTTACCCCTAAGTGTCACTTCTGAATGTTTCTCTCATGTTAACAGCTAAAGTTATCAAGTTTCCACCTGGCCAGGAGCCATTTAAAGATGGTGGGGGCCTCTCCATCCTCTTGGTAGCCCCTGGTGCTCACTGCATTGGCAGACCACCGTTCCCTTTCCTAGAGGCCAAAGGAATTGACATAGCCTTACTTGTGCTCACAAAACACAACCTGAACTGGGTATATCTTAAAACTTTTCTGCCTCCTAGGCGTCTGGGGGTGTTGCAGCATTAAGAAGAATCGGTAATACCCTGGAAAATAAACAAGACTTTAAATGTCAATCTTTAGTGTCTTCACTCAGCAAGCGCTAGACTGCCATGGTACCAGTCAGCATCCCATGCTGACAGTTCAAGGCAGGGCCAGCTTAGGGTCACAGAGGAATTTCAGAATGGTAAACTGATTTGCCCACAGGACTCTGGAGTTAGAAGTACCTCCGAGCACACCTAACACATCTTTCTCCAGTAACAAAGGAAGACCGGCAGCCCAGGAGACTGAACTGCATGAGCATAGACATACAGCTAATCACTAGCAGAACCAGGCCTCCTGGCACCAACATTCATCCCACACTGCCATCCCCGAGGGCTGCTAAGCATCCATGGCAATCCCGCAGCCCCTCCCCCCACAAGAAATTAGGGAGGGAGGGGAAGAAGGAGTGGGCTAGGGAGTGAGGGAAAGAAGGCGCTCACACCCCCAGCCACCTCTCTCCAGCACTCCAGACCCCTAGCAGAGACTGGAGGCTGCTCTCCTGGTAAAGTTATCCTCATTGTTTATGTCTTACTGTTGTTATCCAAAGCTCGCATGTGGCTTCACAAGACCACGTCCTCTCTCTAGAGAGACAAGAGTGAGCGGGAGGCAGCCCCAGCCAAACACTGGAAACTGATACTCCTCAGGCCTCCTTCCCCACAGCCCTGCCAAGCCACCTCCATACTGACCCCAGGGGCCTCAGTGTACTCTGGTCCCAGGCCCTGCTGTGAGCCGAGAACATCAGCTGCAGCACATCAGGGCCTGGGAATGCCACTGTGAGGAAGGGTAGGGGGTTAGACCTGTAGGTGATGGAGGGACAGAGAGGAGACAGACTCCCCTGGACTCCCCTCAGGCATCATCAGCGTCCCACCACGCCTGCTGGGAACCCCACACTCTCAGATCATCATGACTGAGGCTCACACAGCTAGAGGATGGGGGTGCTGAAATACGGCCATGGCAGCCATTATCACGGGCAAAGGAGGACAGTCAAGTATAGCCTTGAGGCAGAGGGCTTTTGAAATGAGAGCAGGAATTCGTTTGAGACAGGCCTCTTGTCCGCTCCATTCGAGGAACACCACAGTCTACCTGTGTCATCGTGAAGACTGAAGCCTTAACTTCCCTTTGACTCTCAGGAACTTCCAGCCTCTGATCAGGGGAAGGATCTGCCTGGTCCTCCTGAGACACAGCGGTTTGGGATTAAGCACAAGGAAGAGCTTCCTGCCTAGGGAAGGAAAGATGGAAATTCGCTCTCCTAGAAACTCCTGGATGAGAGCAGGAGTTTCTCTCCAACCCTGTCCTCCATAAGCCAAGGTGAAGGTGGCCAATAATCAGCAGAGGCAGAAAACAGGGCCAAATGCCCACCAAGCTCCATCCCAGAGACCCACCAAGGCCAACAGCAGGACCCTTCCTTCTTACGGAAAAGATTTCACCTGCTTCCCAACCAACAACGGGGGACAACCCAGCCAGGTCCTATGGACACACTCAGCCACTCTTGTCATATTTCTGGGTGCCAACCTGGGCAGACACCCAAAAGGGGTGATCTCTGGACCTATCTCTGGACCTATTGCCACAGCCTCCACGCTGTATAACACACATCATTGCACTCCAGCCAGAGGCAGCCCAGGAACAAATCCTCAAAGCCCAGGTAAAGAGGAAGCAGTGATGGGGAGCCCAGGGAGACTGAGGAGTCAAATCCTCTGATATGGCCTGACTTTGTCCCTGCCCAAATCTCATCTTGAATGGTAGCTCCCATAATTCCCATGTGCTGTGGGAGAGATGGAGTGGGAGGAAATTGAATCATGGAGGCGATTTCTCCCATACTGTTCTCATGGTAGTGAGTAAGTTCACAAGATCTGATGGTTTTTTAAGGGGAAACCCTCCTTTTTTCTTGAGATGAAATTATGCTCTTGTTGCCCAGGCTGGAGTGCAATGGCACCATCCTGGCTCACTGCAACCTCTGCTTCCCCAGTTCAAGCAATTCTCCTGCCTCAGCCTTCCAAGTGGCTGGGATTGCAGGTGACCACCACCATGCCTGGCCAATTTTTGTATTTTTTTTTTAGTAGAGTCAGAGAGGGGAAACCCCTCATAGGCTTCTGGGGGTGTTGTAGCATTCATTTTGTTCTCAATTCTCTCTTGTCTGTCACCATGTAAACATGTGCCTTTCACCTTCCCCCATGATTGTTAGGCCTTCCCAGTTACGTGGAACTGTGAGCCCACTAACCTCTTTTTCTTGATAAATTACCCAGTCTCAGGTATGTCTTTTTTAGCAGCCTGAGAACAAACTAATACACCCTGCAATATATCAAGGGCGAGAAAACCTCCTCCTCGCTCAGTCCTGAGCTCCAGAGGCCCCCAAAGGCAGCATGGCACCTTGAAAGACCTAACCTATGGGGAGTCAGCAACAGAGTGTGACTAAGGGTTCTCCAGGCATCATCCTCACCATGTAAGATGGGTCCTGGGAAGGCCATGGGTTCTGGAGCCTAAGGACCAGGCCGTGGGCCCCAGCTCTGCCACTTACCAGCTGCACCTTTTCCAACAAGCCACCAAAGCTCTCTGGGACTGACGGGCAATGTTAAAAATGATTGTAAAAATTAATAATAATACCACTTGGAGGAAAGAAGGATAGACTTTACAAAAGGACCTGTGGAAATGTTTGGGGGAGGTAGATATGTTCATTATCATGATTACAGATGGTGACAGTTTCACAGGGATGGTTTTGTATACATGTCAAAACTCAACAGATTGGATACTTCAAGTATGTGCAGTTTATTGTACATATACCTCAATCAGACTAGAGGGAAAAGATATACAAAAATGTAAAACAATGCAACACTTCCTGTAACCTTTTCGTAAAAAAAATCATCATTTTTAATTAAAATATTTTATGTGAAATAAACATTATTTACTTAACATATGTGTTATATATGTGTTAGCTTTTAATTAATAATAAATATTCAAAAGTGAATGATGATTTCGTGCTATCTCAGAATCAAATGAGGTTGTACAGATGAAGGTATTTTGTAAACGATGAAGTGTCTACAAAAGGATTTTTAAAGAGCAAGTGTAGGGGTAGGCACTGTGGAAGCTCTGCCTTGGTACTCAAAGCACAGGGCATGCCCATGGCCCTTAGGCCACAAAACACACGTCACTGACCCCCACGGGAGTCCCACCGTGCTTCCTGGATCCCACATGAGGAAATCATAGCTGAGTCCACGAAGGCAACAGCCTCTAGCATGTAACTGAACAACACCAAGTGAGGTTGAAAATAAAAGTGAACGTTTTTCTTGGGAGTCCGTGATGCTAAAAGTCAACAGGCTGAAAGCAACCAGACACAACATTTCTACCAAAAATGAGACGATGACAATCCATAAGCCCCAAAGATGTTGGCAGAAAGAACAGGGCGTCTCCCAAAACTCAGGGAGGCCAGGAGGCTGGCGGGCACACACAACCGGCCCAAACACAGGATCCCGGATGAACTGTGAGGAAAGATCCGAGGAAAATGCTGCCCTTTCCTATTCATCACAGTGAGACTGTTCTGGACAGTCACCATCCTGCAAGTGAATCAGATGCTGTGGATCCTAACTCTCAGCCACGGGTGTGTCTCTCCCTCGCCCCCTCCAGGACACGGACAGCATTTCAGTGCCTGAGGAATGGAAGGCAAGAGAGTGATGGGCAAAGGGGTGCCCCAGCTGGTCATTAGTAGATACTCAGACCACAGATGATCAATAGGTCCTGGCTGGCCTAAAACAGTCCCTGTTTATTTCTCCTGCCTCATCATCCCATCAAATTTAGCATTCTCAAAAATGTCCCAGGCTGGACAAATAAATCATAGAGTAACCCTATGATCAGCAATGCACACCACTACATTTAATAGCCGTCAAACCTTTGAGCAGGAATGCCAGGTATCCCCTTCCTGTCCTTCATTTATTTGGCCCATATGAAATATGTCCCACTCAGAGAGAAGCATTCCCAGGCATTTAAAAGCTCATCATATAACCTCTAAAAGTATCCCTATCTCTAATGTCTCTCCTGACTTAAAATTTGCATGATTACTTGATTTTGCTACTTTTCTCCCAACCTCAAGACACTTCTCTGAACCCTTCGTGTTATCAGTAATTAACTCCCCTCCCACACAAAGAAGCACCCCTGCCTTCTCTTAGCAGTGATTCATCTCTCCCTTAAAGAATCTCTACACTATTTTCCTATGATTCAATCATCCCAACGAAGTTCAATTCAACAAGTATTCATTGGGCAATGACTGTGTGCTTAGCAATGTGCTAAACGTTAAGGGCATACAGAAGAAATATAAGCTGTCATGCCACCACACCATCATGACATCACACCATTATGCATTTACACCATCATGCCATCACAACATCATGCATTCATACCATCATGCCACCACACCATCATGCCATCATACCATCATACATTCATACCATCATGCATTCACACCATCCTGCATTCACACCATCATGTATTCACACCATCATGCATTCACACCATCATGTATTCACCATCATGCATTCACACCATCATGCCACCACACCATCATGCCACCACACCATCATGCCATCATACCATCATACATTCAAACCATCATGCATTCACACCATCATGCATTCACATCATCATGAATTAACATCATCATGCCACCACACCATCATGCCATCACACCATGCCACCACACCATCATGCCATCATACCATTATGCATTCACACCATCATGCCATCATATCATGCATTCATACCATCATGCCACCACACCATCATGCCATCATACTATCATACATTCATCCCATCATACCATCATACATTCATACCATCATACCATCAAACCATCATGCATTCACATCATCATGCATTCACACCACCATGCATTCACACCACCATGCATTCACACCATCACGCATTCATACCATCATGCCACCATACCATCATGCATTCATACCATCATGCCACCACACCATCATGCCACCACACCATCATGCCACCACACCATCATGCCACCACACCATCATGCATTCATACCATCATGCCACCACACCATCATGCCACCATACCATCATGCCACCACACCATCATGCATTCATACCATCATGCCGCCACACCATCATGCCATCACACCATCATGCCACCACACCATCATGTCATCATACAATCATGCATTCACATCATGCATTCATACCATCATGCCACCACACCATCATGCCATCATACCATCATACATTCATACCATCATACCATCAAACCATCATGCATTCACACCATCATGCATTCACATCACCATGCATTCACACCATCATGCATTCATACCATCATGCCACCACACCATCATGCATTCATACCATCATGCCACCACACCATCATGCCATCACACCATCATGCATTCACACCATCATGCATTCACACCACCATGCATTCACACCATCATGCATTCACACCACCATGCATTCACACCATCATGCCATCACACCATTTTCATTCTCTTTGGAAACCAGATAAATGGTACCTAACACCTGAGACAGATGAATAATATCACGACAGGGGCAATTAATGTCCAAAGGGACAGGACAACTATGAATGGTCATTTGTTATCTCCCCTTTCAATCATCAATAGTTACCAAATTTCACTCTGAGAAAAACACCCCTTCTAGATCTCAGCCATATGTTTTTAGCAGAATTGATTCCACCCCAAATCCAAGGCTATGCCCAATTAGTTTGAGCCAATCAGCATATCCAACCCCCTGCCACAGTGACTGCTTCTGGAATATGCTTGTAATTTGGTCAAAACCAATAAGATGTGAGGAAATGATGGCCAGGGTTTCTAGGGAAAGCAGCTTTCTCTTTCTGTCAGACTCTGGAAGATAACAGTGACCATCAATTCACTCCATAAAGGGAAGTCCTGGGTCAGCAAGGGGGATCAGTGAGAAAATATGAAGGATGAAGTGGACCCTGCAGATGGTTGAACAGAAAGACAGCAAAATTGGTTGTCTTTAGGGACAACATGGGAGCTGAGGGATCAAGCCTCACCAAATCTGCTTATGGGCTTCCTGATCACATGAGCTTATAAATTCCCTTTGTTGTTTGAGCTGGTTTGCATTGGATGTTCTGTCAATGTGACCAAGCATTCTTCCTGATATAAGAAACCAGTGGAAAGAGCTGACTCTGGGCTAGAGGAGCCAGAGGGCATGTTATGGAGGAGAGGGAGCTTGAGCTGTACTTTGACCACTTTATGATGGGATTTGCACATGTCGTTTGAGTGGCATGGAAGAGAACAAGTGGATGCACGTAGGTGCAGAGAGGAATCTGCAGCATGTGAAGTCCAGCCAACTGAATCCGAGTGGTGTCTGGGGAGCCAGAGGGCTGAGACTGGCCTGTGCTGGCCATACTGCCCACTATGCTGCTGCTGCCAGTGCACCTCCCAACAGTGACCTTGGCAGATCAACCCCATCCTTTCACTCAGACTCATTATATTTTCAACCAGAGAAAAAATGAAAAGAGAGTCCACCTAGTCACAGAACCCTTGAGAAAATGCTTTCCTCCTTTCCCAGTGGAGCGCAAATTAGAAACTTCTTCCCATTCTCCAGTGAGACCAACAGATACAAGTGATAGCAGGGAGTGTCCATCTGCTCTGGGGTTGGTGTAGGCTGTGCTCAAACCGAATAAAGGAACAAGCCTCCCACGTGCCACAGATCCAGGCTGTGACCTTCGGAGGCAGCCGTTTTCTAAAGACAGGGCTCTGGCCTTCCTTCAAGGGGCCATTAATCTTTCATAACAGAGATCTTACATAGGGACGCAGTGTAGACTTTGAACATGTACAGAGAAGTTATAAAACCTTCTACGACACTGGTCACAAGCTTTCTTCAGCTCAGTAACTCTTTCTTCAAATATTTCAAGGGGCTACTTGGTTGTGTTCCAGAGAACTACAGCCCCACCTGCTCTGCCCCAATTCGGGCTCTGAGTGATTTCTGTGGCACTTGCATGCAAACCCCAAGAACTGTACTTCTTAGAAAAGGGTGAGGTTTTTGACTGTCACAATACAGGAAAGCACCACTCATATTCAATTGATGCAGTGAGGGGCATCAAACACGCTTCAATGTACTGCAATATCCTAGAAAAGAAATACCCTTCCTGAAATATGCAGTGCTTCACTAGACTTCCCTAGGACTCAGGGAGGTGAAGTTTAAAATTACTGTGCTGCCCTGCACATCTGTTCGGCCTGATATAGAAGGCTGGATTAGCAATCATCACACAGGACCCATGGCCCTGACTCCACCAGAGTCAGCCTTGAGAGGTATTAAGGTAGAGCTTAAAGAACCTAGATTATGAATAAAAGCTATTGAATTAGATAAAATCTAGATCTGAGAGCTGGTGTTGATGAACTAAGGGACACAGAAAAAGACCTATCACTATAATGAAAAAGTAAAAACAAAAACTAATGGCTTTGATTACTTTGTGAGCTTCCAAAAATATCCAGATCAGCCCAGCTGCCAAGAGCACGATGAAAATAATCCAAGAAGCGTAAAAGGATGGTTATCAGAGACTGGGAAGGATAGTAGGGGAGTGGGCGGGAAGTGGGAATGGTTAATGGGTATGAAATAAAAATAGAAAAAATAAGACATAGTATTCAATAGCACAATGGGTAGCTGTAATCAATAATAATTTAATTGTACATTTTACAATAACTAAAAGAGTATAATTGGATTGCTTGTTACACAAAGGATACATGTTTGAAGGGACAGATACCCCACTGTCCATGATGTGATTATTATGAATTATGTACCTATATCAGGGTATCTAATGTACCCCATTAATACATACATGTACTGTGTACCCACAAAAAAATTAAAAGTGTTTTTAAAATAAGGAAAAGTAATAATCTGTTAGCTTAAAATGTTCTGGAGGCCAGAGGCTGAAGGTCACATAGCCTCTGAGCAGCAGGGCACGTTGAAGGAAGAGCTCAGAGAGACCCTGCTGAAAATCCCAGCTCTGCCACTTATTCTCTGTGTGGCATGGATATGCAAAATGATCTCTCTGAGGCTCAGTCTCCTTTCTGATCAAGCAGAAAGCTAAGAATCTGAAAGCAATAGTGACCTCATAGAGTGCTTGTGAAGATCAGCAATAATGGAAGAAAGACACCTAGCACAATGTCTGGCATGAAGCTGGTGCTCAATGTTAATAATAATTGGATTCTGCAGATGGCGTCTTCTGGCCAGGAGAATTTGAATTAAGGGGGTTTATGCAATCGTGTTTCCAGCATTCTCTCTTTTTTCTCAGAAAAAGCTGGCTCCTGGGGCACTTTTCCCCCCTCTATGAGGCGAAAGTCCAGTCTGGATCGTGTCCCCTCTACGCAGCCCAAACGTGCTTTTCCGCGGCCATGACCCTGTGTACACACCGTGAGGAACTGGTCCTGCCTGAGACTGCAGGTCTGGAAGAGAAGGGGTCATCAGCCCTGCTAATTAAATCTGCAGATGATAACAAACTGGGCGGCTCTGCAAATAGCACCAGAGAGGACGGGGATGTAAATGAGAAGGGACCTGGGGAGTTTACAAAATATGGGACAGGAAATCACAAAATGAGATTCAATGCAGAAGAATGCAAGGAACTCCAACTGGAGGGAATAATCAGAAACATAGACCCTGGAGGGGAAGGGGAAGCTGGAAAACGGCAGAGGTGATGAGGGCTTGGAGCGGATGGAAGACAGGTGGCAAATGAGAGAATGGGCGCAGGAGGCGAGCAGGAAGTAGGGGTCGAGAATCCTGGAGGGAAGTCCAGATGGAAACTGTGGGTCCCATCCAGCAGGGTCATTCGCACTCTCCCAGGCTCACTTCCAAAGGTCATCCTCCACTCCAGCACCAGCCCAAGTCACACCTCCTCCAAGAAGCCTTTCTGGATGCCTACAGCAAGCCCTACCAGTCTCCCCGCTCATCACTCTTCTGTGTTCGGCAGGGCCATGTTTGACCGTGGGCATCATTCCACATCTGACTCTTTTATCTCCAACCAAACTCTCAGCTCCAGGGGGACAAGGACTCAGCCCTGTGGCTCACTCTGCTCCTCCCCACATCCAACTCAGGGCAAAGCCTGGGGTGGATCTTCAATAAAAATGAGGATGGGCATCACCTCCAATAACATGACAAAGAGAAGAATTTCCCTCTCCAAACACTGCTGGGTCAAAATTCTATCTGAGTTCTCTCTGTCCTTATTTCTAGGCCCTCGGTCCTAGCCCAATGCTTCATGTGTGGCACCCCTGAGTCAATTGCTTGTTTAACCCTTACTCATGCCAGAACACAAGCCAGAGATGGCTCAGGAACCAGGGAAAAGGAAGACACATCATAAGTCAAGGGGAATGACGAGGCAGATGTGCTCCTCGTGTGACGGGGACTCTCCTGACATAGCCATGGTGCTGAGTCTTCTGCAAGACGACAGTGGCTTCCCCAAGACACCTGCTTCCTTTCAGCTGACAACTTCATGGTCAATAAGCATGACACAAATAATCAGAAGAACGAGGTATAACTCCTTCGCAGGAAACTTGAGTAAGGCTTACCAGGCCCTAGGAAGAAATGTAACTGCTGCCTTGAGCCACTGTCAAATCCAGCTCCTCTGACGAAAGGCAGGAGCCCTCCCTCTGCACCATCAGCCCACGAACACCATCACTCTCACTAAACGTGCATGTCTTAGGAAATGAAGAGAGCAAGTACCAAAAACGTGTTTTGACGCTCAGCCCACCATGGCACCAGGGACAACGGAGGGGAAAGTAAAAAGCCAAAAGTTCAGGGCAATCCGTCTGCAGAGAAGCCTGGGGAGGAAGGTGTCTTTAGGGTACCTGATGTTCATGGCAGGTTCACTATAGCCCAAGCCAACAGGATGCTGACTATTCTGAGAGGCCTCTGGAGAAAGGAAGCCCACAGTGTTTCCTGCTCATCTGGACCCACACTCTTATAGGGGTGCTTTCCCCCAGCCCAGGGCAGTGGGGGAGACACATACACCAGGTTCTGGTGTCAGCACTGCCACTTCTCATCTTCAGCACCTTAACAACATCACACTGAGCTACCCTGGGCGCTGCCTTCTGCTTCCCTACGTAATGACAGCATTGAACACTGAAGGTCCCCTCCCTCTGAAAGATCCTGTGACTTCATGAAGGGCAGGAATTCGCTCAGCACCTCAGCCTTAGCCTGAAAAACTAGGCTTAGTCATTCTACTCCAAATGTACTTTGATGGGCTGCAAAGCTCCAGCCTCCCAGGAGAACCCAGAAGTGAGCTAGAGCACAGAGTCACAAGGATTTCCACCATGTAAACAGAACTGCATCTCTTCTTGTCTTCTTTCCCTAAAGGTCCCTTTCCTCTTCTCATATTCTAAAACTTGAAGGGATCAAAGATCCTACCCAAGACGAGGTACCTCCCTGCTGAAAGAGAAATCCAGCACATCCCAGCTGCTGAATGTCAGTATTTACAGAAGTTTGGCACCTGCTATCCTAACCAAGGTGGCCAAATGCAGTGGCGCAGGTCACGCCCTGCAGAAAGCGGGCACCACCATGGAGAAGATGGTTTATATTCAACAGCATGATTGCTATGACAGTTCTCTGGAAGATGACAAAGTGTTTTGATCTAACAGAATCAGAATTAAGGTAATTTTTTTAAAAAATGATTTTTTATTAAAAAAACAACTTGAGGAAGGGAGAACTTTTTCTAATTGGCACAAAGGTACCGCATGGACTCACCACAGTCCCAATCTTTAGCCTGGATACCGACTCATAGGAAGACGGCCAGAGAGAAGATGGGAGCACTTAATGGCCTCTCTGCTACTCCAAAGCAGAACCTACGGTCAAGAATGAAATCTGCAAAAGTCATCCACAAGGGTTGTAAATGACAGAGAGGCCCAAGAAGAATCCCTCCTGGGGATATTTATATTTTTAAAGGTCAAATAAAAGAACAATTTCTTAAAGACTGGGTCCTTATTTTGTTCATCACGAAGTCCTAAGCATTTGGATACCTATCACAGTGTCCAAGTGTCCACTGGACACTCTACTCCTAGAATAGAGTATGGACTCTAAACCAGGGGTTCCCAAGCTGGTAGCAGTCTGTGGCCTGTTAGGAACCAGGCTGCAGAGCCGGAGGTGAAGGGCAGGAGAGCAAGCATCCCCTCCTGTCAGATCAGCAGCGGTATTATAACTCACAGGAGCACAGACCCTATTGTGAACTGTGCATGCGAGGGACCTAGGTCGCACACTCCTTATGAGAATTTAATGCCTGATGATCTGAGGTGGAAGTTTCACCCCAAAACCATCCCCCCACCCACCAGTCCATGGAAAAACTGTCTTCCATGAAACCAGTCCCTGGTGCCAAAGAGGTTGGAGACCACTGCTCTAAATGGCTTGATGGGATAAGGAAACCAATGGATACCATCTCTGCTGTTTTTGCTTATGTCAGAAACCTACTGGCAGGGAGTGCAACCATCCGTGTCTCCTAAACTCATATCCCAGAAAGAGACCCACAGTGGCTGGGCTGGAAAGTCCAGCCTGTCCTACTCAGAATCCTTCACAGGCCTTCCCACAGGACATACTCAGGAAAGCTGCATGAACACTTCTGAGACGGAGAAAACTGGAAATGCACAATCTTCTAAGTTCTTTTTATTCATCCTGCAACCGACAGAATCAGAGAAGCAGTCCAGAAACTAGCTCTAAGATGTCAGCCAGCTCTTAACGGGGCCAGGTAAACAAGACAGGAGCAAAATACATTTTCCATTTTCCTTCTTCCCCATCGTGACCCCCAGCTTTTTCCCAGAGCCCTTCTTAGGAGTGCCCACCTGCCTCTGGCCTCGCTCTGACGGGTCTATGTCCTGGACATCCCCTCATCCTGGCTTACCTGTCATTCAACCCACATCCTTTCCAGGTTAAGAAGTCCTTGGGATGGTCTCAAGGAGCTCATAGCCTAACCCAGGGTCCCTTTTTCAGGGACTACCATGTGGCTGTTTTTCAACCTATGACGAGCAACTCTTTTAAGGTATTGAAGCAACCCTCATACGATACTGATGAATATCTGACCACACCCAGCTCTACTGTGACAGGGCTTCGAAGGCTTTATCTCAAACCAGTGACTAACTTGCAGAGATCAGGCCCACCAGGAGGTCCAGGGGACTTTCTGAAGAGTCTCAAATCATGCCACCTACATGCTCTTTGCACAAGTTTGTGAATATACTAAAAACCACTCAATTCTACATTTTAGAAGCGTGCATTTAATAGTATTAAAAATTACATCTTCGATTTAAAAAAAAATACTACCTGGACCTCCATTTCAGCCCACAAAGACGGCCATCCATACTAGGGGTCTAAAAAAGCCTTCTAAATAGTCCTTTATGTAGAGAAAAGATGTGTCCACAGTTCTGGGAGGAGGCATTGTGTGATGAAAATGAATGGACTCTGGAACCTGTCAGCCCTCCAAGTTCCTATCGGTGTCACCTGGGTAGTTACTTAACAGGCTGAGCCCTGGCTCACAGACAGAAAAACACCACCTTTCATGGGACCATTGTGAAGATCCAGCCTGCAGAGGTGTGGGAAACACCACTCCCTAGTGCACACGTGGCAGGTGCACATGCATGTTAGTTTCCTTCAGCAATAGGGGACCGTTTGCACTGAGGGCTCCCTTTGTTTCAACATTTGGTAATCTGGGCTGGACAACACTCCATCCTTATTTGCAAGGCTACTGTAAATTGCTAATTTCCATATTGCTGTAAATAAAACAGATAAAGATGGGGTTTATAGGCCCTACGGGGATTATAACTTTGTTACTTTTGCCTGAAAGTGCCTAAGACAGTTCTCTCTCTCTGTCTCTCTCTCTCTCTCTCTCTCTCTCTCTCTCTCTCTGTCTCTCTCTCTCTCTCTCTCTCTCTCTCTCTCTCTCTTTCCCCCCTCCCCTCTCTGCACCTGGTGTCCCCAGGCTCTTGAACTTTGGCCTCATGTTGCTCTCTGGATCTGTTGCTAGGCCAGCTAAGCCACAGACTCGGGACAACCGTGGGTTGCTGTGCAGATGACAAATGAATCTGGGACTCTGTGGGCAAATAGCATCCAACTCACTTCATACCTTATGCCCCGCTACACTCCAGGACCCATCGACATCCCCAACCCGTCCCTGCCTCGCTGGAGGAATTTGGGCTGGGGCCCATCGAGCAGGCTAGAGGAAGCCAAGGAGGGCCTGCTCAAAGCCTGAACGAGGCCGGGAGAAGCATGTCCTGGCAGTTAACGATGGGCTGAGCTGGAGAGCCTTCTCTGGCTGTTCTCGCAGCCTTTCCGTCAACACGTCAGGACAAATGAGGTGTTTCTGTCAATCACTGAAGATGTATGGCATCCCGACTGAATCCTCCCTGAGCTAATGGGGTTGCTTGGGAGACATTCAGCATTGAAAGACACTCTTTGTTCAGGGGTGGTGAAGTGTTTTGCAGGAAAGCCTCAGCAGGTGGCCGTGAAGTATGTGACAGCTGCACGTGGGAGCTGCAAAGCCCCTCCAGGGCTAGTGGCTGCCTCACAGCCCTTTAGAGGAACCTCTCAGCTCTCGGGACACCAGCCAGAGCTGGTGTACCCCACCCCAACCAAGAGATGCCCAGAGAAGCCCAGACCTCCCATCTGCATGCTTGGGAAGACCAGGATGGAGCCCTCAATGCTCAGTGCTTTTACATACATCTGTGGAGTCCCCAGTATGAACAAGGAGGAACTCAAAGAGCTGGACCAGACACAGACTTTGCCCTCGAACAGCTTTTAAACTGGGGAATCATAAAAGAGGCTAGAAAAAAAAGACCAGGAGGCTGACAGCTACAGAAAATTTATGAGAGAGGGGTTGTGGGGGATGGAGCTTGAACCTCCCAGCTCTTTCTCCTAAAGAGCTAGGCCACAAGGTCAATGTCTGAGGGCTCAGTTCACAACCAGGGAAGAGTGTCCTGGGTTGGGTCAGGACAGGACTGAGCCCTGATCTGCCCAATTCACTAGCTGAGTGAGCACAGGGAAATCACCTCCCTTCCTCTCCCTTCTCTTCCCCTATGCAGGCAAGAGCTTAGGTTAGAGGACCTCTGAGGGCCTTTCCAACTCCAGAGCTGTGCGCTTCTTTGATGCTTCATATCCAGTCACTTTTGTCACCTCAACAGGGCCTCAAATCCATACAAGCCTCTCTGTTGTCACAGCCTGCTGCCCCTTGCTTGACTCTGTCCCCACTCTCTGCCCTTCCGTGCAGCTGTGGGCCTGCACCTCTGGGCTCTCAGCTCTCTCCAAGCCCCCGTGCCTCATGCAACTTGCTGTGCCTTCTGGCATCTGCTTCCTAATCAGAAACCTCACACATGTCTCCAAAGCTGCCCCCAGCCAGATCCTCCAGCTCATCTTCCTCTGAATTGTGTGTGTTAGTTGAACAGACAGAAATCCAGAGAGCCTCCAAAGATTAGGGTCCATGTCTTTTTTTATTTAGAACTCTCACCTGCCGACCCTGAGGAGAGGGCCTGCACTCTTTTTCTGTAAAGTGCAGGCCACGTGGTTTCTGTGACAGCTACTCATCTCTGATGCTGAGTCACAAAAGGAGTCATAAACAATACATAAGTGAATGAGTATAGCTGAATTTCAGTAAAATTTTATTTACTAAAGTAGGTGGTAGGCTAGATTTGGCCTGTGGGTCACAGTTTGCTAACTCCTGCTCTAGGAGAGGCTTTAGCGGCAGACACATCTGCATTTGGCCCCTCTCTCTTCTCTGCAATTGTTTACATGTCTGTCTGCTATGCTGGGCTACCTGGAGGCCAGCTCTGTGTCTTTTACCTCTTGAACCCCAGTGTCTGATACTGTGCCTTATATATAATCGGTGTCCAATAAATGCTTGTCCTCTAAACGCCCTCATCTGGTGGTACCTGTTTCACGTCTCACAACCTAAGATCATCACCAGGACAGACCATGAGGTAACAAGAGGCACAGAAAGAAGACCCAGCCACACAAGTTTGGACCGTACCTGCCAGAGACTGCAGGAGAGGGCAAGCTGGTCTGCTGGCCTCAGCACTGCTCTTGGGGGGAACTCCTTTCTGCTACATCAAAGGGCACATCAACTGATCAAAAGCTTGGACCAGACACTCCACCTCCTGGACCCAGTCCTCCATCTCCTCCCACGCTGACCGTCTCCGACTGACGGCCCTCCAGGGACTGGGATAAACCATAGAAGGCAGACATCTGTGGGAGCTTCCAGTCTCTTTAATCTGAACCTGTAGCAGATGCCTAATATCCACCACTAACACATTCATCACACTGCACAGGTGACAGACACCAGCAAACACCTCAGGCCGCTTGGCTCTCTCAGTATTCTTGTGATTAAGCGCAGTGATCTCTAGCCTACACAAGAGCAGACTGAGCCCAGAGAGGCTGTAGATTGCTCAACATCACCGCAGTGAGCAGCACAATGTGGCCACTATAAAAAGATGATAGGACGCAGGCTACAGCTAGAACGACGGAGAGGAAGAGCCCCTCCCTGGATGGTTCACTTCAAGAAGGCAGGAAAATCAGAGATCATTCAGAGAAGAGAGGTGAGAAAGTCGCTCAAGGCCATAGCCAGTGAAAAATAAATGAAGCGGCTCGAATGATTTTATTGGGTAGAGAGAAGGCCAGGGCAGAGATGTGGGGAAAGAAGGATGATATCTGGCTTCAAAGTGCCTCTGCAGACTTAGTCTGGGTGGTGCCAAGGGGCAGGGCCAGCCTAGCCGAGGAGGAAGGAGGCATCCCCCTCAGTCCACTATTCTGGCCATGGCCCAAACACCCGTGGGAATTATGTCCTAGAATATTATGGGGTTCTAAGAGCATTATTTTAATTACTTAACCTGCCTTTTTGGAATAAGACAACATTTATCCACATCAGTCTTATTCCAAAAGGCAAGTGAAGCAACTTCACCTCCAGTATCAGCCCATGGCCCGGGGGTTGGGGACCCCTGGTTTAAAGCGTTAATATCTATGTAGCACTAAGAATCATGTCTGTTATCAGGGAGCATACCACTGTAAATTTTAGATAAGCCAAGGCAAGCAAAGTTTTGGTTTTCCATTTTACTACAATCACTACTGTGAATGTGAATAATAATTAAGACTCTGTCTATTAAATGTGAGGCACTGTACCAAGCAGACTGTGTTTGATGTATTTTCTCTCTAATTCTTACAATAATACTGTAAGGGAAGTAGAAAAATATTCATTTTACAGATGGAGAAATTGAGGCTCAGGAAGGCTGACTAATCTGGTGAGGATCAAACATTAAAAAGTGGTGGAATTGCGATTCATGCTCAGGTTTACAGGACTTAAAAGCCTTTCCGTAATACCATGCTGCCCCCTTGGGCAGGCACCAGTTCTGTTCCCCACTGTGTTACCAGCCCTAGCGCAATGCCTGGGCCATAGCAAGTATGTCCAAAACACTTGATCAATTAATTGATTCACTAATTATAAGATGGATGCATCCCCCTGATATTGTCGTTATGGATTTTCTCTTAAGCAGTATTCAAATAACATAGAAATCAGTAGCCAACACAACAAAGCTAGAGGTCATCTATCCCTAAATGAGCCGACAGGTTACTGGCAACATCACATTCCCACACTGATTTACACAGCATTTCACGTGGCCACACAAACTTGCTGGGAACAGACTCTGTTGTGACTTAGAGAAGCCAGGAAAGGCAGCACTGAGACATGAGGTTCCCTGAAGAAATACATTGGCCAGTACCTTCCGTGAGGGTGTGGTTTTCCATGGGAAATGGAGCAGGGAACAAAGGCATACCTTATAACATTTTATCCTCAAGCAGATTGCTAATCATGTCCTGATCAGGTTTCACATGTGGCTTGAAGAAAGAAAAAGTAATGGACCATCAGGAACACTAAAAGTGAGAGAGTTGGTGTGTCTACAAGTGCGGAAGGCCTGCGAGAACATGACAGTGTGCATCAACCTTCTCCACTTAAAACATGGCTTGATACTAAAGCTGTCTGCATTTCCTGCTCCCCAGGCACGAGGATGGGGAAAAGAGAAGGGAAGTAGAAGCAGGGTCAGGGCTAAGGAGCCAAATGAAGCTGATTCCAAATAAACAATTTTTTCTTCAAATAATCAATACTCAGCAGATGAAACTGCAGGCAGGTAAATAAGACGGGACTGTACCCAAGCCCAAGAAACAAAGCCAATTTCAGAAGCCCTTCGGTTTCCTGGTGAATTTCTGACATGATAAGATAAAAGAAAAAGTCTAAATAAACAAGTTATTATAGCTCAGATCCAGATCCGAAGTGGAAAAATAATCTTAGGGAATGATATAGTCGTAAACATCTGTTAAGTAAGCTCTCGCTCTCTCTCAATACAAGAGCTGTGAAGCACTAGGGTTACCAGGATAAAAGACACTATTCTCATTGTCAAGGAGCTCACTATCTAGGAGGGAAACAGACATGAAAAAAAATGATTGCAATATTTGCAGGGTGCAGTAGAAGTGGGGAAGAAGAAACTTAAGGATCAAGGAAGACTTCACAGAAGAGACAATGTTTGAGTTAAGACCAACACATTGAGAGGAAAGAGTATTCCAGATAGAGGAAGGAGCAGGGGCAGGGGCTGGAGATAAGAAGCAGCATGGCAGGTGGTTTGGCTCAACTGCAGCCTAGGGTGTGCATTTGGGGTCAAGTCAGAGAATGTAGAGACTTGCTGGAGATAAAGCAAAGAGGTAGGCAAGAGACTAATTGTGAAAGCCTGGTACAACGTGCTAAAGGTGTGTGAACTTGCTCTTAGGTGCTTAGAAACCATGGAAAGATTTCGAATGAGGAAATGGCTTAATCAGATTTGCATTTGGAAAGATCACTCAGATATAGCATGAAAATGGTTTAGAGGGGCAAATCTAGAAACCAGTTCAACCACACAAGGAGAGATAATGGGTGCTGGAATTAAATGGTGGCAATTGGGAAGGTAAGGTGGAAACAGATATGGAAAGTGGAACTGACATGACCTGGTGGCCACCCAAAGTCGAGAGGAGGGAGAATCTAAGGAGGCTTCCAGATTCTGTTGTATTTGACAGGGAGAATGGTTAAGACAACCAGGAAGACAAGGAATAAAGAAGGTGCAGATTTTATAGAGAAGATGCTGAGGTTTTTTATGAAGACCTTAAACTTGAGATGTTTCCAAAACATAAATCCAGGCATTTATGTTCAGGATATAGACATAAGAGCCTGGGGAACACAGGCTACGTGCCAGTTAAAGCAGAGCATTTGAGAGTCATCATAGGTAGTTAGATAGTAACTTAGGCCATATAAATGGGTGAAATTGCCTAGAAAATGTGTGTAAGAAGAGCAAAGAAAAGGTAAAAGGAGAGAAAAAAATCTGAAGACAGGACTCTGAGAACACTGATATTTCAGTGGTAGATAAGGAAGAAAGAACACATTTGAGAGAATAAGAGGAAGACCATAGAGGCAGAGGAGATTCAGGGAAGAATCATGGTCTCCCGGATACCTGAGGGTGGAAAAATGCCAAGTAGGAAGAAGAGGTCAACTGTTTCAAATGGAATAGGAAAATCAAGTCAAGTAAGGATTGACCGGGTCTCTCAATTAATAGAAATACCAAAATAAATTAAATAATAAGGAGCAGATTAGCAGCATTCCTAGAATTTAGTAGATATTTGATTAATGATAGGTGAGTGGATGAATGGATGAAGAGACAGATAGGTAGATGGATGAATAGATGGTGGGTGGATGGATGGATTGATGGGTGGGTGGATGGATGGATAGATGGATGAGTGGATGGATGGATGAGTGGGTGGGTGATGGATGGATGGATGGATGGATGGATGGATTGATGGATGGATGGATGGATCAATGGATTGGGAAGTGGATGGGTGGGTGGATGGATGGATGCACATCCATATTGGCTACCCCCAAATGAACCTACTCCCCTAATTATGGATTGGATTTGTGATGATTCTATCCAGAATCATAGAGATGGACAAAGATGGCCTCAGCACATCACTTCTAGGCTAAGTTGTCTAGTATTCTACATAAGTCTACAGAAAAAAAGAAATGTGCAGTCCACAGAAAAGCAAGAAAGCACTTTATAACTATTCTATTGAGAGGGGCCTTCCAAAGGTCACTCCATCTATCCCCTTGTCTGTGGCAGAATGTCAAGAGCAATTTTTAACACACACCATCTAATCTAAAGAAACCCACATATGCGTGCATCCAAATCAGACTTTCCAGAAGAAAGGGAGGAGTGCATATGCATCTACCCTACCACCTCCTGCCTTCTGGCGGGGGGAACGGAAAAACTCGTCATCAGCATAGCTGCTGCCCCTAAAGCCAACGGCACAGCCGCAGAGCCAAGTCTCTGTGAAATGCATCAGATCAAACTCCATGATCAATAATAAAATCAACAGCCTTCTCAAAGCCAAAGGGGTTGAAATTCAGAAGGGGCAATACTGTAATTTCTCCTGGGGCTATAGAGCATGCTCATTTTTGTGAGATTTACAGCTTTTAACCAAGCCTATGGATGCAGGCACCATGTTAAAGAAGTCAAAGTTTTTGACTAGGTGAGAGACCAGGTTCAGGTGAGTCACAATACAATTGAATAGACCCCCCAGCCCTCCACCACTCTCTCCAGCTCTAACAGGAGGAATATAAACCCCTTATGAGGGCTAGCCAATCAAACTGTAAAATCCAATAGCCATACAGTTCAGCTGGAAGAATGTTCCTTTGTTAAACAAACAATGTGTCTGGAACACTTTGTGGTCTTATTGTTCCATTCCAGGACAGAGATTGAAGCTATAGAAATAAATTAATTATTTGAATCATGCTCATCCCCTGGACTGATCCTACTGGCACATGGAAACTTTCTGGCTGGGGCTGGAGAACAAAATTAACCCTTTAAGGCAAAGGTTGGAGATGAGTGGGTAGGTGGCTAAGAGAGAATTCAAATAACTATGGCAAGAGAGAGACAGGGCTGAATGCCACTGAAAACAAACAAGAAGCTTTTTTTTTTCTTCAAGAGTCATTAAGAACAACTAGGAAAGGAACAATCAGAGCATCTCTAGGTTCATATTAAGATTTTATCTGACCTGCATCAACTCAGTCACTGAAATCTATCACCTCTCCTACGGTCTAAAGAAATAACGCCTTCCTCTAACTCAAGCTCCCATCGGGGCCCCAGGTGCCCTAAAAGGAGGTGGATATAAGACACTGGGTTTGTTGTCTTCATGCTACAAATGAGAAACTCAGTTTGGACTGATTATCTGGAATAAGACTCCATTCCTTGAGAAGCTTTTACGCTGCTCTATCTTCTCTACTTAAGGAAGAAAATTTTGAGAAGCATGAACCTTAATGGTATCTTCAAACAGAAAGGCCAGGAGCTGCTCTTCCCCTCCCACAGGCATAGAGTAGGGACAGAGTCAGCTTCAGGTCTTGGGCTGCTGGCTAGACAGAGGACATTCACAGCTTGGTCAGACATCAGAGGGACTACTGGCCAAAGGACTGGGGTCATGTGACGGGTCTTCTTTTCCAAGCTTTGGAGGAAACGTCAAAGATGGGAGAGGCATCAGCTGGGTGGTCTGAAAGAGCAATTCAGAGGCAGCAAAGGAATGGGGAAAAGGACATAGCCAAGTCGCCCACGTCCCCAAACAGAGCTGCCTTTGTTTTCCTGATGCAAAGGACACAGCAGCAGACTAAAGCCCCGGGAGAAAAGGTGGAGACCTTGGTCAAACCGGGGCCACAGGACATTGTATAGACCACTCAGGAGTCCTCAGAGCCAGAAAAGGGACAGATGCTGGACAGGAGGGCAGAGGAAGAGATAGAGGGGAAATTATAAGAAGGATGAGGCTAAGAACTGGATGGAGAGACGTGAGAGCATAGGCGTCTGCTAAGTGAGCAGAGACTTTTCCTGTGGCCTCCCTGCCAGGGTTCCAAGTGAGCCTGAACTCCCTATCACTAGACCATTCACCACCCACCACGTGCCCTGTTGGTAACCCCCAGCCCCACTAACACCCACAGCTTGTGTCAGCCTAAAATCTCATGAGTGGCTCCATTTTCCCTTTCTGGGCTCCCTGTCATTCCCTGCTTACCATGCTGAAAACTGAGCAAGTAAATATCCGAGGTGCAAGTGCAGAGCATACGCCCCCTCCATAGAATTGAGGTTCGCCTGAGGTAGAGGACATATGTCCCCCAGGATTTGGACCACCTACTCTATTGCTGAGCCAGACCTGGAGATGCCTTCTCATAAATACACAACCACTCTGTAAAAACACTCATGGAAATGTCATTTAGCTGTTTAATATGCATCCTGAGTAAGTTTCTCTTGCTCAGTCATTTACGCCACTGATTGGAAATAGCATAAGTCCTAGGGTGGTCTGTGCATGTGTGTGTGTTTGACACTACGGTGGTGTGTGTGTGTGTGTGTGTGTGTGTGTGTGTGTGTGACGTCTGCCCGGCTGCCGGGTCTCTAGATGTTCTGCATGACTTTCTGATCTCATAGGTCATTTCTAGCTCTGACATTTTCTGGATTTCTTAAATGCATTTTAAATAACACCAGGTACTTAGACTTAATTGTTATAATTGTTAACCATTAATCCAGCCACGTATGGCAGGAATTTCTCTAAGCCTTTTCTGTGCATTATCTAACTTAAACCTAACACCAGCCTAGTCAAGTATATTTTAAAATTTCTGTTTCACAGATCTAAAAAACCAAGTCTCAGAAAAGTTAAAAGTATGGCCCGGCTGGGCACAATGGCTCACACCTGTAATCCCAGCACTTTGGGAGACTGAGGTAGGCGGATCACGAGGTCAAGAGATGGAAACCATTCCGGCCAACGTGGTGAAACCCCGTCTCTACTAAAAACAAAACAAAAAAAAAATTAGCTGGGTGTGGTGACACATGCCTGTGATCCCAGCTACTCAGAAGGCTGAGGCAGTAAAATTGCCTGAATCCAGGATACGGAGTTTGCAATGAGCCGAGATCATGCCACTGTACTCCAGCCTGGTGAAAGAGAGAGACTCGGTCTAAAAAAAATTTTTAAGTGGCCCAAGGTCACATAGGTAATAAATAACAGAGATGGGAAACCTATAGAGAGGCAGTCTTCCTCCAGACCCTTAACTATGACATTATGTGGCCCCTCTAGCAGTCAGTAAAGGGAAGGACATTTGGAATCTGGCCCTCCCACCAGTCAAGGTGCAAGGCGATTCCAGATAACAGCCACTGTGGGCAGTGATTCTAGCTGCCCCCACCAGGACCTTGCAAAATTCATGAGAGAAGAAGATGAAATTACTAGCCTCCATTCAAAGCACAATGGCAGCTTCAGTTTCAGAGGTGTCATCCTTCTTCCCCGTCCACCTGACCAGCCTCAGGTATGGGCTGATGTGAATGCCAAGCACATACTTGAAAGCGTGTCCTTTCATCACCTTCCCCCATGGCCCTACCTCTGCCATACCTGCAAATCACTCCTGAAGAGTTGCAATCAGTGCATGATGGCAAGGTGGCCTGAAGGCAGGGTCTGATAGGGCCCCGTGGCCATCTTTGTACTGACCCAGGACAGCCTGCAATTCTGCACTGTTCCAGAGGTGGTGAGCAGGCAACAGCAACTGAAGCACCAGGAAATCCTTCCTGGTGCCCAGGCAAAGGTGCCAACCTGCTTTTGGAAGATGGTTCCACCTCGCCTGTGAGTATGCATTGGAAGGAAACAACCACCACTGAGATCCTTGAGCTCCTTTTTTTTGAGACAGAATCTCACTCTGACACCAGGCTAGAGTACAATGATGCAATCTTGGCTCACTGCAATCTCCACCTTCCAGGTTCAAGCAATTTTCCTGCCTCAACCTCCCAAGTAGCTTGGATTACAGGCACATGCCATCGTTCTCAGCTAATCTTTTGTATTTTTAGTAGAGACAGGGTTTTGCCATGTTGGCCAGGCTGGTCTTGAACTCCTGACCTTGTGACCCACCCACCTCGGCCTCCAAAGTGCTGGGATTTCAGGCATGAGCCACCGTACTGGGCCACCATTGAGATCCTTTTGTTCAACCCTATGACCTAGGACAACATGCTAGACCTGCAGATTGCTCTAGACTGTCTGGACAGAAAATGGACCAAACAAAAGTAAAAGGAAGCCAGCAGGCAAACCCACTCTCCTCCCACAGCATGATAAAGAAGAGAAAACACAGACCCCAGCCAGGACTGCTGATGGAGAGCAGAGGGGACCCTAAGGCAAGAACACCCCCCTGGCCATCCACGACCATCAGAACCCTGCACAGAAATCTGGTTCTGATTTGCTGCAGCCATCCATTGCCTGATTCTATCAGAAAGCACTACAACATTCTTACTCCACTATTTCATCTCCCTGTGGTCTAGCCTGCCCTGGCCTCATGTCAGATTAATATTCCTGTTCCGTGGAAGCTGAACAAAATTTCCTTTGGTGGGGTTGACTCCTCCAATTGGCTCTGGCTGCCTGGAAGCTATGAAGTCAGTGACAGCCACCACCCCTTCCCCACCCCTGGGGTCCGGAAGTATAAACGCTCAGGGTGGCCCCTGACTCATACAGAAAGTTATTAGGAAGGAGTGAGGCTTTACAAGGTGTCAGAGCTTTCACTGAGCTTTCAGGTTGAGTGAGCTGATCTCAAGGTTTTGCATAAAAAGAGCAACTGAATGAAAATCACACTAAAGATTCAGCCCAGGGTATGTCTGAGGTTCATTCTTACTGTTCAGTGACCAAAGCTAGCCAAAGAGAGGCAGCTGCAAGAATAAAAGCAGATGATAACAATAATAACTCACTTTCAATGGGCAGCTTACCATATATTAGGCACTGCACTTTGGGCTTCTAATGCACTATCTCACGAATTATCTCAATGAACTCAACAAGGAGACACTATTCTTTTTTCCACTTTAAAGATGAAAAAAGAGTGAACCTAAGAAAGGTTTGCCCAGAGTGGCAGAGCCAAGATTTGAATCCAGGCAGTCTAATTCAGAGTTCAAGCCCTTAACCACTGTGCAACATTACCTGAGTTCTATGAAATGCCCCTTAGCACCATGCAATCCTTAATGAGCCATGATAGGAATATTGAGGACTGTCCATAACTAATTAGGATTCCTGAGCTACTATATTTCTGCCTCCATCTGGAAAACAGACCCTGACCATAAATCAACACCTACTCATGAAATGAGTCATCAGTCCATCAAGACTAACTCCACTCAAATCCAAAGCCCGCTTTATCTGGTCAGTCTTCCTGGAGCTCTCCACCACTGCTCTTCTCTATGAGCATGGGAAACCAGAGCTAGCTGCAAACCCTACTGCCAGTGATGCCCAGGAGGTGTCTGGAGTAGGCCAAAAGGAATCCCCCAATAGAGTCCTGACCTGGGACTCAGGAACTATGTTTTAGAAGGAGAGGTCCTGAACAGAGGCCCTTCCCAGCACATAAATCTAAGCTTCCCAGACCATCTGAAGCAAGTTTAAAAGGAGAGAGGAAAAGGAGAGATTTGAACAGATATGTGTACACCTATGTTTAAAGCAGCATGATTCACAATAGCCAAAGCAAGTAGAAGCAAGCGTCTGTCAATGAACGAATGGATAAACAAAATGAGGTATACACACACAATGGAATACTATTCAGCCTTAAAGAGGAAGGAAATCCTGCCATTTGTGACATCAATGAACCTGGAGGACATTATGCTATGTGAAATAAGCCAGCCACAGAAGGGCAAATACTGCATAATTTAATTTTATGAGGAAATTAAAATAGACTCACAGAAGCAGAAAATATAATAGTGGTTGCCTGGGGCTGAGGGATACAGGCCATACAACATAGCTGCTATAGTTAAAAAAAAAAAAAACGGTATCATACACTTCAAAATGTGAGAGGCTAGACTGCATGTGAAATGTTCTTACCACAAATACAAAATGAAATTTAAACAATTAAAACACAGAGGGACACAAACTTTGGTAGACAGTGGATATGTCTATTACCTTGATTATGATGATGGTATCAAGGGTGTTTGCATGTGTTCAAACTTAACAAATTGTACATATTAATGTATTTCTTTGCATATTAATTATACCTTAATAAAGCCTTTTTTTTTTTTTGAGACAGAGTCTCACTCCATTGCCAAGTGCCAGGCTGGAGTGCAGTGGTGCGATCTCAGCTCACTGCAACCTCCACCTCCCAGGTTCAAGCAATTATCCCACCTCAGCCTCCTGAGTAGCAGGGACCACAGTTGCATACCACCACACCCAGCCAATTTTTGTATTTTTAGTAGAGATGGGGTTTCACCATGTTGGCCACGATGGTCTCGATCTCTTGACCTCGTGATCTGCCCGCCTCGGCCTCCCAAAGTGCTGGGATTACAGGTGTGAGCCATCGAGCCCGGCCAATAAAGCTGTTTTATAAGGAGATTCTGATACATGCTATACGACATGGATACACTTTGAAGACATTACGTTAAGCAAAATAAAAGGACACGAAAGGGCAAACATTGCATGATTCCACTTACGTGAGGTCCTTAGTCAAATTCATAAAGACAAAGTATGATGGTGGCTTCCAGGGCTGGGTTGAGGGTGGCTGGGGCATTAGTGTGTGGTGGGTACAGAGTTTCAGTTGAGGAAGATGAAAAGCTGTGGAGGTGGGTGGTGGTGATGGCTTCACTACAATGTGAATGTACTTAACGCCCCAGAACCATACATTTTAAAACAGCTAAAATGGTAAATTTATGTAACGTATATTTAACCACAATAAAAAAAATTCATAGTAAATAATATGTCTCTTGAATTTACATTCATAATTAAAACTTAGGCTAGGAATTTTTTTAAAGCAGAGAGGGATAAGAAATTCACAAAATCCATACATAAAGAGGAGTTACATTCACTAGCCCCAAACCTCAATGAAATATAAGGATGGATTCCGTGAAATATGGAAAGTGAAAGTTAAATCTTTTGATATTACATTTTTTAAGTAAGTAGCCTTACCCTCAGTAAAAATGTATGATTAGAGATCACTCACACAGGGCTCCCGAGCCCAGCCCTGGGGATAAACCACTTCCACTGTGGTGATGTTGCTCCCCAGGGCTGCCCATGTTCCCGTGCTCCACAGCAGAGCCCGCCAACAGCATCGAAGCAAATGAGGACCGGCCAGCCCCAGGAGGCTCAACTAGCCATATCACTAGGTCATACCTTATTTCTCTCTTCCATCATTTTCTCAGTCATCCAACTAATTTTTTTAGACATCAGTTGTTTTTGAACGCTATGTACGGCTTTAGAAATAAAGGAGGAGGGAGAGAGAGAAGGATTGAAACCCTTGGGAGGGAAGCGGAGGAGCTAACTCTTTTTTGAGCACTTGAAATACGCCAGGCACAGCTCTGAGCTTTTTACCAGCATTCTCCTCTGTGCCCCTCATGTAAGCTCTGTGGGGTAGATACTAACATGCCCCCCCTTTTTTTTAGTGGAAACCAAGTCTTATGAGAGAGACGAAGAAGCCTTCGGTGGTACACAGGGATTGAATTCAGGTTTGTCTGCCCACAAAGCAGGAGTGCTTAACCACTATGCTGCATGGTTCCGGGACAGAGGTGCAGAGGTTGATTCCACACGGTTCCTGCCCTCAGAGAGTTCACATGCTGCTGAGGAACACTTAGACAATAAGCAATTACATTACATTACAAAAAGTCCCCTGCTAAAACATGGGTCAGCATAACAAGTGCCCAGGAGCACAGGTGAGGGAATCAGTACAGCTTCACAAGGATGAGACTCTTAAACGAAACCTGTCTCACAATGTCCCATCTCCTTCCCCAGACTGAGAGTCTCTTGGGAGCCAGGACTGGGTCTCCTCTTTACACAGCCCCGGTGCTGGTGACAGCTGTGATATGCTGGCCACCAGACAGACCATTAACCCAGGAATGACAAAGTGGGGCTCTCAGGTAGAGGGGAAGTGAAACCTTTAAGGTCAGTGCCCGACTGAGAAGTCAACTCTTTCTTAAAGGAGATATAACTTCCTACAGATCACAGAGTTTCGCTCAGGGAAGCACCGCCTCCAAGGCTCTTTACCACTTCCTAGTGGCCTGGGGGACTCATGGGAGTTGCAGAAATAACGCAGGCCCTTACGGCTAACGGTCCAGACAGGAAACACAGTCAGAGGCAATGTGTCTGCAGACAAGCAAAAGCAGGTTCGCAGACGGAAAATAAGACTCACCAGGTCCCCACCAGTCTGTGGCCCCTGGAGCTTAAAATTCCTTTCTTTCTTTTTTTTTTTTTTTTTTTTTTTTCTGTCCATACCTGCATCTTGGAAAAAGCAGCACTGCCCAGAAGTGATCATTCTCACCAGTATTGAGCCCTTGGTGGCATGGAAAATTCCCCTCAGGGGCCTGAGGAAGGCAACAAGGCCTCCCACGGCCAGAGTTCATTCCCCTACTATGGCAGCTGCTCAGAGGCAATGGCAGCCTCAGGGCCAACCCACTGTCACATTCAGGCCAACGCAGAATGTGCCCCTACACTGTCACACTGGAGCAGCACAAGATGATGGAACAGACCCTGTCTTAAGCCCTTTGGGATCCTGTCAAAAGAGGTCCTTCTACTCAGCTCAGGGCAGAGGTTCAAACGTCAGAGTATGTCAAGAGACTGCCTTGTCTTTATAAATATCTTAATCTGAAGTTGAATATTCTTAAGTTACTCTATCTTCTAGGAGTTTCCTAAAGGCACACATTAAATGGTGAGATACAAAGAATTCAGCCCAACAGTTTCTTGCCGATTCCTGCATTAGGAACTTCTAGATTGAAAAAGATGCAGTCCTCACCATCAAGGTAGAGGTGAACATGCAGTTCAACTACAGCACAATTCAGTGATGTCCATCATAAAGACATGCATGGGAAACACGAGCATCCCTGAGAAGGCAGGAGGGGCAGAATTCACAAAGGTACAATATCTGAGTTGGCACACAATCAATTCATGGTTACTGCTAGATAAATATCTTGTATGGCCTTCTACACAAACCTGGGCTGATGTCTTTTCCTCCAGTGACTGCCTTCCTCCCCAGCACGGTGGAATATCTGCTATTCACTTACAGACTTGGTCACCTGCTGTCTTCTTCCCCTTGCAGTGACACAGAAAACTTTCTTTGCCTTTCCCATGTTTTACAAGCCACAGTTCATACAGAACTTGAATCTCCCAAACTTACTTTATTGAGTTTGACTTTTCGCTTGCATTCAGACCTCATCACATTGCACACTTTCCACCTTTTGAGTACGTCCATTTACAATCCTGATAGACTGTGTAGAACTCACGCATTTCTCTTCAAGTGCCTCCTCCTTCAATGCCACCTCAAAACTACTTTATTTTCCTCCAGGATCCCCCAGCTTAGACTCGGGCAGTCCAAAACCCAGAAGGGGTCATTAGCGCGAACAGAGAGAGCCGAGGAGAAGCCCTTTATTTCTGGCTTTAGAAAAAGAAAGGCATCTCTTAACACTCAGAGAAAGTGGAAGGAAGCTCCATTTTTTTCTCTCCATTCTTTCACATCCTAGACCACAAACCCTTAGGAGGAGAGGGACAGGAACCTTCATCTTTGCTCCCAAGAGGGTGGGGCAAACTCCTGTTGCCTTTTTTCTCTGTGTGTGTCTTCTCACCACTTGGCCCCAGACACAGGTACAGTTTGGGAAGTACGTGGCAGAGGAGGGTAAGTAGATTCCAAGATTTCCAACTGAAGGATGGCAAAGGGGGTCTCAGGGAACTGGAAGGTTCTGCAAAGATCATGGAAAGGCAAGAGCTCAGCAAAATGCCCCCGTAAGCTGTTCATAAACTCTTTGGCTTGCCCTAAAGCTGCACATGCATGGATCTGACCCAAAATAGCATACTATCTACCTTAGGGACTGAACTATATGATATATTACTAACCAGATCTCAAGTTGGCTACTTGGTAGCATCTGTAAGATAGACCCAAATAGCATAAGGCTGTGAAAGTGAAACTGATTTTGAAACTACCTACAGAATTCTGGTCAGAACTTGCAACCTGAACCCAACCAGATCAACTGCCTGCTAAAACACAAATAGGATTTAAGTTAAACCCAGATTCTCATAACATGATATTGAAAATGTCTAGGATACAATTTAAAATTACTGAACATACAAAGAACAAGGAAAAGTTTTGTAAGAAATAACAATAAACAAATGCCAACGCCAAGATGATGAAAATACTGGACTTACCTGACAAATGTTTTAAAGTAGTTACTCTAAAAATGACCCAAGAAACGGCAAGCACTCTTTAGATGAATAGAAAGAAACATTTCGGAAAAAAAAATATGGAAGACATAAAAATGATCCAAATGGAAATTTTAGAATTACAGAATAAAATAACCAAATAAAAAAATCTCACTGGATGAACTCAATAACAGAAATATCTAGAGATGACAAAAGAAAGACTCGATATGCTTGAAGAATCAGTAGAAATAATACAATCTGAAAAACAGAGAGAAAAAACATATTGAAAACAATGAACAAAATGTCAGAGACCTGTGAGACAATACCAAAAACATCTAACGTTATTGCCACTGAAGCTCCATAAGGTCAGAAGAATGAGTACTGCATAGAAAATAACTGGAAACATAATAGCTAAACACTTTCCAAATTTGATGAGAGGTACAAACCATAAACAGATTCATGAAGTTCAGCAAACGCCAAGTGGGATAAACCCAAAGAAATCCACACCTAGACACATCATAACCAAAGTATTGAAAAAGACAAAGGAAAAAGTATTGAAAACAGCCAGAGATAAACAATGCATTACTTACAGGGAAATAATGATTTGAATGACCACAGATTTCTCATGTGGAGCCATGAAGGCCAGAAGGTAGTGGAGCAACATTTTGAAAATGCTTAAAGAAAAGAATTGTCAGCCGGGCGCGGTGGCTCAAGCCTGTAATCCCAGCACTTTGGGAGGCCGAGGCGGGTGGATCACGAGGTCAAGAGATTGAGACCGTCCTGGTCAACATAGTGAAACCCTGTCTCCACTAAAAATACAAAAATTAGCTGGGCATGGTGGCGTGTGCCTGTAATCCCAGCTACTCAGGAGGCTGAGGCAGGAGAATTGCCTGAACCCAGGAGGCGGAGGTTGCGGTGAGCCGAGATCGCGCCATTGCACTCCAGCCTGGGTAACAAGAGCGAAACTCTGTCTCAAAAAAAAAAAAAAAAAAAAAAAAAAAAAGAAAAGAATTGTCAACCAAGGATTCTATAACCTGTGAAAATACCATTCGAGAATGAAAGTAAAGACTTCTTAGTGAGGAAAACTAAAATAATTTATTGCCAACAGACATAGTTCAAAGAATTACTAGAGGAAATTCTTCAGAAAAAAAAGGACAATGTACCAAAAGAAAACTTAGAACATCAAGAATAAAGAACCAGAAAAATGTGAACTATCTCAGCAAATAGACTATTCTCACTTCTTAATTTCTTTAAAATGTTTGACAGCTGAAAACAAAAATTATAACATTTTTGGATAGAGTTTTTAATTTGTGTAACTACAATACATAGGACAAATACAATTCAAAGGAGGAAAGGCAAAGGAACTTCTAAAATGGTAAGGTTTCTATACTTTATTTGAAATGGTAAAATAATTATTCTAAGTAGACTGTGAAAAAAAAGTATATCCAAAAATCAACTCAAGATGGATCAAATACTTAAATCTAAGACCTGAAACCACAACATTTCTAGCAAATAATATCAGAAAAACTCTTCTGGACATTGGCTTAGGCAAAGAATTCATGACTAAGAACCCAAAAGGAACAGCAACAATAACAAAAATAAATAAATAATAAATAAATAAATCCAATTAAAGAGCTTCTGCAGAGCAATACAAATAATCAGCAGAGTAAATAGATAACCTACAGAATGGGAGAAAATATTCACAAACTATGCATCCAATGAAAGAAAAGTATCCAGAATCTACAAGGAACTCAAACAAATCAGCAAGAAAAAAAAATGGTCCTATCAAAAAGTGGGCAAAGAATCTGAAGAGACATTTCTTAAGAGAAGATACACAAATAGCCAACAAACATATGAAAAATGTTCAGCATCACTAATCATGAGGGAAATGCAAATTAAAACCACAATGAGACACCACCTTACTCCCGCAAGAATAGCCATAGGAGAGAGAGATCCAAGATGGCTGATCACTAGCAGCTCGGGATTGTAGCTCCTAGTGAAAGCGCAAAGAACCAGAGGACACCACACCTTCACATGAATTCTTGTTGCTCACGCACCAGGAGATTCCCAGCGGAGGAGCCCCACGGGTTGCCAGCGCGACTCTTGGGACCGGCGAGGCGGTTTTGCCAGCGCCTAGGAGCGTCGGTTCTTGGTGCAGAGTCAGAAAAGCACCATCAATCTTAATGCCGCTGATTTAGTCGGCGCAGTGGGTTGCTCAGATTTTGGCGCTGAGAATCAATAAGTCGGACGTCCACTCAGAAACCCAATTACAAAGACGGTAAATACAAAGACCACAGATGGATAAATCTACAACGAAGGGAAGAAAACAGCCAAAAAAGGCTGAGAATACCCAAGATCAGAACGCCTCTTCCTCAGCAGGGGATCACAGTTCCTCATCAGCAACGGAACAAGGCTTGATGGAGAACGAGTGTGTTCCAATTACAGAAACAGGCTTCAAGATGTGGATAATAAGAAACTTCTGTGAATTAAAAGAACTTCTTTTAACTCAATCCAAAGAAACTAAGAACTTTGAAAAAAGATTTGACGAAATGTTAACAAGAATACACAATTTAAAGAGGAATATAAGTGAATTGATGGAGCTGAAAAACACAATACAAGAACTTCGTGAAGTATGCACAAGTTTTAACAGACGAATTGATCAAGCAGAAGAAAGGATATCAGAGATCGAAGACCAACTCAATGAAATAAAACAAGAAGACAAGATTAGAGAAAAAAGAATAAAAAGGAACGAGCAAAGTCTCCAAGAAATATGGGACTATGTGAAAAGACCTAATCTACGCTTGATAGGTGTACCTGAATGTGACGAAGAGAATGAATCCAAGCTGGAAAATACGCTTCAGGACATTATTCAGGAAAATTTTCCCAACCTAGTAAGGCAGGATAATATTCAACTCCAGGTAATACAGAGAACACCACAGAGATATTCGTCAAGAAGAGCAACTCCAAGGCACATAATCGTCAGATTCACCAGGGTTGAAATGAAGGAGAAAATACTAAGGGCAGCCAGAGAGAAAGGTCAGGTTACCCACAAAGGGAAGCCTATCAGACTTACAGCAGATCTCTCGGCAGAAACCCTACAAGCCAGAAGAGAGTGGGGACCAATATTCAACATCCTTAAAGAAAAGAACTTTTAACCCAGAATTTCACATCCAGCCAAACTAAGCTTCACAAGTGAAGGAAAAATAAAGTTTTTTGTGAACAAGCAAGCACTCAGAGATTTCATCACCACCAGGCCTGCTTTACAAGAGCTTCTGAAAGAACCACTACACATAGAAAGGAACAAACAGTATCAGCCTTTCTAAAAAAAATACTGAAAAGAGCATCAATATAATGAAGAATTTACATCAACTAATGGGCAAAATAGCCAGCTAATATTAAATGGCAGTATTAAACTCACATATATTATTATTAATTCTAAATTTAAATTGACTAAATCCCCCAATCCAAAGACAGACAGGCAATTTGAATAAAAAACTAAAACCCATCAGTATGCTGCATCCAGACCCATCTCACATTCAAGGATACACAAAGACTCAAAACAAGGGATGGAGAAGGATTTACCAACCAAATAGAGAGATAAAATAAATGAATAAAAAGCAGAAGTTACAATTAAGCAACAAAGATCAAAAGAAGCAAAGAAGGACATTCTATAATGATAAAAGGATCAATGCAACAACAAGAAGAGCTAAAGATCCTAAATATATATGCACCCAATACAGGAATACACAGATATACAAGACTTATAAAGAGACTTAGACTCCCACATAATAATAGTGGGAGACTTCAACATTAATATTAGACAGATCAATGGGACAGAAAATTAACAACGATATCCAGGACTTGAACTCAGATCTGGAACAAGTACATGTAATTAACATTTATAGAACTCTCCACTTTAAATATACAAAATATACACTCTTATCAGTACCACATCATATCAGCTTAGAAGTTTAAACGAAATGTTGGTTGGCTGCTTGTTTGTTATTCTCTTCCCTCATTTTCTTTTATATCTCCATTATTAAGGACAATTATAGGCATACCCATATTTAGATTGCATAGATTGCATTCTGGCCTGGGCAATAAAGCAATACCTCCATCCTCTCTCCCTCTTTCTCTTTCTCTCTCTCTCTCTCAAAAAAAAAAAAAAAAAAAAAAAAAAAAAAAAAAAAAAAGATACTCCTCTGTCAATTTCTGAAAAAGGCTAGCTATACATTCATCATTTAAAAATAATTGTTGATCACTAATATGTTCTTGGCACTATGCCAGATGCTGATAAAACAGAAAAGAATGAGAAAGGATACACATTTTCAAGGAGATCACAATCTCACATAGATTCCAAGTTAGTAAATGATTATTTGCAAGATGATGTGATAGATACTGTAATAAGTATAATGCAAATAGAATAAACACAATAAAGAAAATCTGATCAATCCCACTTGATAATGCGTCGTTAGGAACACAGAAAGTTTCACACACACACACACACACACACACACACACACACACACACAAAGGTGGCGTTTGAGCTGGATTTTGAAGAACCAAAGAATTTTGCAACAGAAAAAAAGAATAGCCATAATTAAAAAGTCAAAAAACAATAGAAGTCAGCATGGATGTGGTGAAAAGGAACACTTTTACACTGCTGGTGGGAATGTAAATTAATGTAATCACCATGAAAAACAATATAGAGATTTCTTAAAGAATTAAAAGTAGAACTACTATTGATCCAGCAATCCCATTTCTGGGTATCTACCCAAAGGAAAAACAAAAGTCATTTTATGGAAAAGAAACACACACATGTATGTTTATAGCAGCACAATTCACAATTGCAAAGATGGAAGCAACCTAAGTCCCCATGAACCAACATGGTATATATACCATGAAATAATACTCAGTCATAACAAGGAATCAAATAATAATGTCTTTTGCAGCAAATTGGATGGAGCTAGAGGCCATTATTCTAAGTGAAGTAACTCAGGAATGGAAAACCAAATATTCTATGCTCTCACTTATAAGTGGGAGCTAAGTTATGAGGACACAAAGACACAAGAATCATATAATGGGCTCTGGGGACTAGGAGAGGGGTGAGGTATAAAAGACTACCTATTAGGTACAGTGTACACTGCTCAGGTGACAGGTCTACTAAAATCTCAGAAGTAACCACTAAAGAATTTATCCATGTAACCAAAAACCAGCTGTACCCCCAAGACTATTGAAATAAAAAATATATATTTATCAAAACCAAAACAAAAAAGTATATCTCTTGTAATGCCTAGAGAAACAACTAATAAAACCACACAGAGATGTATTCATAAACAAGTTCTCCAGATGATTGTGATAATGCTCAAATTTGAGAACAAGTAGACTACAAAAAAGAACTTTAAATCTTATTAAAATCCTGATTCCTACCACTTATAACATTGAAACTCCAGCTTTAATAGATGCAGTGCCTTCAGATTTCCTCTCCTTTTAAGCCCCACCTTCTAAATGCCAGAATGAAGATGAAAACAGTAATAATGAAGAAGAAAATAGTAATATTGAAGATGATGGGTGCTTCATAGGAACCTAAATGGGATGGTAACCGTAAGGTGTATTGCTGAGTCGAAATGAGGAAACTGAGGCCAGTATATGAAAATGAAAATCCAATTTATTCAGCTCCCACGTGAGGTTCTATGGTCCAGGATGAGGCCAGAGAAGTCACACTTAACTTCTCAGGGCAGGGGGTTTTATAGAGGTTAGAGGCGATTGATTGGATATTGGGGAAATAAAGCATAGGCAATTTCATTAGTTGTAGGGAGGCAGGGCCCGGATGGGGCGAGCCACCATAGGTAGGGAGGTGGGACTTATTGCGAGTGGGCTGGCTAAGGACGTATTGAGCAAGCTGCCATTGGGTAAGGCATGGCGGGATTTCTTAAATTTTTGCAGGTTGAAATGTATAGTTTAGTGCTGAGAGTGCATAGTTTAGTGCTGAATATAGACCTGGGGGCAGAATGCAGAAGTTGGTCAGGGGAGCCCACATGGAGAAGCCAGATGCTGAGTAATGTGTCCTGGCTGATAAGCTGTTATCAGGCATGAAGAGGGGTGGGTGTTGTCTGTTGGGCTCCCAGCAAGGCCATCGACCTTACAGTAACTAACATTGTGTAGAGATATTATCTGTCTCTAAAGATAGGAAATAAATTTACAGAAATAATTTTGGTAATTCTCCAAATTTCCTTACAAAGGAGAGAAATAATTCCCCCTGTTAATGATTTTTGGCAACTGGATCGCAAAGAAATTAAATCCTTTATTTGAAGCCCCAATTGTTTGGGATCTGAGTGCACAGAGAAGAGGTAGAAAAGTTTTTTAAAAAGTATTTAAAACTGGACTAAAAGGGTAATTCAGAAAGAGTTTTAGAAGAAAACATTCCAATTGAGATAATTCAGTTTAAACTTTTGAAGAAAATTCTAACTGGAAATATAAATTTTGGAGCTCTCTTAAAAGATGGCAACAGAAATGTTGAAAATAAAATAAATCATTTTAAGAGTGACTGTAAAGTTACTCCTTGAGGTTTTTAGGATCTTAAATCTCTTTTTATGAAGAGAACCAAGAAATGAGCTTTGAAAAGGTCCAACATTTAATAATCAGATAGATGCAAAGACATGAAAACTATATAAAAAAGAAATAAATAAGAATTCAATACAGCAGGAAGACCCAGCCAAGAAGACTTGGAGGAAGCAGCCAGAGAAGCAGGAGGGAAGTCAGAAAAGTGTGGATGGCGTCAGGGGAGATGGTGTTCCAAACAGGAAGGAATGGTCTACTGTGCTGAATGTTGCTCGAAGGTTAAGAAAGCTGAGAACTAAAACAAAACAAAACAAAACAAAACTGCTCAGGTTATCACCTACCGGAGACCCTGGTCACCTGTACAAGAGTATCTGGGGCACAGTGGTGGAAGCAGAGGCAGATTGGAGTAGGGCTGAGTGAGAGGTAAAGAATAGGCATAGTAAGTAGAAATAACTTCCAAAAAAAGTGAGATACTAAAACCTATTATAAAATGCAGTAATTAAGATAATGAGGTACTGGCACAAGGACAGTCAAACAGACCAGCAGAATAAATAAAGTCCAGAAGCAGATCCCATACAAAGACAAACTCTTGATTTCTGGCTTCAATAATCCAGAAGAGCAATGAGGAAGAATGGTCCTTTCAATAAATGATGCTGGGTCCATGGGATATCCAAGAGAGGAAAAATTAATTTTGACTCATACTTCATGCCACACACACAGACCAAAAAAATATCAATTCTGTGTGGACTGTGGAATTAAATGGGAAAAGTTAGCCAACAAATGTTATGGAAGATAACATTAAATAATGCATTCGTAGTTTGGACAGGTGATAATTTTTTAAACAGGACATAAAAACACTGACATAAAGAAAACTATCAATAAAATGAACTAAAATAAAATCGAGAACCTTTATCCACCTTTTAAAAGAGTGAAAAGAAAAACAACAGAGTGGGAAGAAAATAGTTGCAAAATATAAACTCAACAAAAGATGTACCAAATATAGATGAAGATCCCTTCATATCAAAATGAAAAAGGGAGACAACCCATTTTTTTAATGATTGAAAGACTCAAACAGGCACTTTACAAAAGAGGATATCGAAATGACTGGGAAAAAATATGAAAACGTTTTCATCTTACTAGTAGTCATCAGATCATGCAAATTAAAACCACCCTGACATACCACTACACATGTACCAGAATGGCTAAAATTAAGATGACTGACAATACTAAGTGATGACAGGATGTAGGGAAACTGGAACTCTCGTACACTACTAATGGGGACTATAAATTGATGCAAACACTTTGGAAACGTTCCAGTAGTGTCCACTAAAGCTGGTCATCACCTACCATATGACCCAGCAATTCCACTCCTAGGTGTGTACCCTTTAGAAATGCATTTACCAAAACACCTGTAAAAGAATAGTCATAGCAACACTACTCATAATAGCCTAAAACAGAAAGCAACCTTAACCTCCATCAACAGTACAATGGATAAGGAAAATGTGGTACATTCGAACAATGAAATACTATCTGGTAATGCATAAACCACTACTACACACAACCATATATAGATTAATCTCACACACTTAATGTTGGGCAAAAACAAAAGCCAGACACAAAATGCATGTTATATGATTCCATTTACACAAAGTCAAAAACAGGCAACATTCATCTGTGATGCTACAAGTCAGAATAGTCATGATCTTTGGGCAGTGGAGGTGGGGTCGTGACTGGAAGGAGGCCCAGGAGAGACTCCTAGAAAGCTGGAAATGTTCTATTTCTTCATCTGGGTGGCAGTTACTCAAGTCTGTCCACTTAGTTTCAATTCACCAACTTGTACACTTTAAATCTGTGTACTTTTCAGATATATACTATACTTTAATAAGAGGCTTTTTTAAAAGCCTAGATAGAAAGGAGAGGAGAATGAGAAGGCCATAGCTGGAGGGGGTGATTGGATTTAGAAAGAGGACTTTCCCAAGGAAAAAAGTTGAGCCTGTAAAACCACACTGCAGACCAAAAAGCAGCTCATCTCTCAGTAAGATGGAAGAGACTCTCTCTGCTGTCCGCCGGAGCTGGGACTCCGGAGTCCGCCAACACCCTGGCCGTGCATAGTAAGTGCATAACAAACTCATTGATTGAGACAGTCACTTCTGGGCGATGCATCCAGCTTAGAGGGCTGGCAAATATCTAATTGTCATTCCTAATCACACCTCAGAGAACTAGAGACTGCATCTTATTAAGAATTCTAACAACTCGGCCAAACAGCCGAAGTGCATGATTCCCATCTTCAGAGAGGAAACAGACACACTTCATGGGTTAGCAGCTGTCCCCTAAAATCACATGGTCTCTCAGAGACATTAGATTCTGAAATGCTCAGTCAGGCAAGTCCACAGTGCCAGGGGAATAGGAAAGCAGCCCTGTGTCATGCAGAGTCACAGATCTCTACTGGAGCCCCAGCTTAACCTCCACAATCCTCTGTTTCTATAAAATGGGAATAATAATCTAACAATAATCACTACTTCACAACAATTTTGTTTAAAAAATACATGCTTGGCATGGACTCAGGTGACCAACAAATGTTTGTTCCCTTTCTCCTCTCCTTTCCCTAGGGAAATAGAAGGTTCTTAGAAAAGAGAAACAGCTCCATTTTGCAAAGCGCTCTGCAAATCAGGCATGCAGAGGTCCCTTGGATTCCAGATGACTGTTCTTAGAACCCTGCCGTCTGCTGGTACAGCACAGAATGTGCCAGTCTCTAGGGTAGCTCATCCCTTTTCCTTTGCACAGTGGTTGTTCAGCTTATTCACATGGGTTTCTGTGTTTCTATATGGTGTGTGCGCTTTTCCCAGATTAGGGAGGAGGGACGGTGGGAGGGGAACGCACAGCAGCACAGTGCCTGTGTTTGTGTTTCAAGCTGCAGCTGTTTATTTCCCCAGATGAATTTAAAAACCATTCCAAACTCATCAGCATCTTCTGAGGAACCCTCCTAACTAGCAACATGTTCAATACTCCAAAGCTGTAGTGGGTAGGAAGCAAGAGAATTGGGAAGGGGGACAGGAGGCGTGAGTTCAGTTTTTCAGCAGCTCACCTGACACCCAGGTTCGGATGGTCTCTCATAAGCAGCATCCAACTCAGCCCACATCACAGCCCCAGATTTCAACGTAATCGCAGACAACCAAGAGCCCTGAGAGGATGGAGAGGCACCACTGCACCCAGCTTCATCTTCCAGCTCTGGCTCAAGGTAAAGAGTGAGGAAAAACGCAGGCAAGCTGAGAGTTACTCCCTGGAAGACAGGGTTGTTTGGATCAGGCATCCATTTCCGAGCTCTTCCTAGTCACGAGAGATTTAACGTTCTATGCCCACTGTTTTGCACCCATCTAGCGGGCAGGGGACAATATAAAATGCATTTGTGAATTGGAGTATGTTACTGAGCTTCCCCGGGCCTCCATCTGTAAAATGAGACACCGATTAAAGACTCTCAAAGGTCCCTTCCAACTCTGACTTTCTGAGTCATCAAGGGCTTACCACAAAATAAAATCGGGGAAAAAAAAAAAAAAAAAAAAGCTAAAGTGAACTCTGCCTTTAAAAAATGGGGGAGCATTCACTCTGCCTCTGCATTTAACTTGTGGCCCCTGCCATCCTGGCACAGCCTGACCACAGCCCCCTCCCCCACAGGTGGGGCCAGGACAGGAAATGGTCAAGTACGCAGCATCTTTCCAACCTCCCCTCTGGACCTCGGTCACTTCATCTGCTGAGTATTTAATTAGAACTGGTGATGGCTGTTTGGAAAGAGTCAAGGCCAAGAGGGCAGGAAGGCGTCTCCTTGTTCTCGGCTCAGGAGACTCAGAGAAAGCCCAACAGCTGGGACAGGTCTCAGTCTAGGTCATCTCCCCGCCGGCAGCACTTTGATAGGTTTTTGTGTTCATCAATTCGGACGTTCTCCTGGGGAAGGCCTTGACTTCAGATGAGGTGGGGCCGCTCTCAGCAGGGTCATTGGCTCTCCTCATCCCATTCCCGACATGGCTTGCTTTCTGAAGCCTGGAAATACACATTTCCATGCTGAGCAAGGCTGCAGCGGTGGCTGCAAAAGGGACCTGGAGATGTTAGCAAACCCAGGCAGGAAGTAACAATGAGCAGATTCAACCTGGAAAAATGCAGCCTTTGCATCTGGGGATAAATAATCAGAAACACAAATACTCAGGTGGGAGGGAGATGCTTGGAACAGGAAGCAGCCAGACAGCATTTGGACGGGAGCTTGCAATGCGATCTGGTGACAAAGAAATTGCTGGGGGATTCATGAGCTGGATGCATGGAGGTGATACCCCAACAAGAACAAGGAAGAACAAGCGGGAGGCCAAGCAGCTGTTCTTTGCCTCCCTGGAGGCCAGCACTACGTGGACCAAGGGTTTGAGATGGCAGCAAGAAAGGCTCAGGTCAGACTCTAGAAACATAAGGAGATACTAGGTGAGGGCATGGGCAAGCCCCCTGGGAAGAAGTTTGAAGGACCCTGACATGCACAGCCTGTCCAGAGCTGGGGCTGTGGACGAGGTGACCTTCAAGCATCTGATGCATGAGACTGCATGATTCTGCAGAATACAGTGACATGACCTGCTCAGTAGGTGTTGCTGGAGACAGGAGATGGAGCAACTCAAACCAGCCAAAAACTGAATGGAAATTCAAGAGCTGGGAAAAACCGCATGACCTATCCTGACTTGGAGACAAAGCTGGGAAAGGAACTCCTATTTGCAGAGACACAGAATCCCTCCTCCTCAGGCCCACAAGAAACGTATTTTCCAATCCTCCTGTCGTTCCATTGCCTAGGACATCAGAGCCTCAAAATGAGGCTCCAGAGACAATTTCCCATGTACCTTAGACTCCGAGGGGCCAATCAAACAGATTCCATTTGACCTGTTCCTTTGCCAACATAGTTGCTCTGGAGGGATGTTGGTTAGATCTTAGGAAGAACTTCCCTCCTGAGTTTTGAGATGCTGCACGAGCCAGCAAAAGAGGCAGTTTATATTCTCTCCTGCTACAGTCAGTGTATCGGCTAGATTACACTCAGAGATGTATAGAAAGAAAACATCCCCTTCAACTACAGTGTAGTGAGAAAGTTACAGGTGCACCTCACTTCACACAAACTCAATACCTGAAAGTCCAGGCTTAAAAAGCAGATCCATTTGGTTGCTTGTTTGCTTTTTTGAAAAGCTCACTTTAACCAGCTATAGTAATACACTTAAATTTGGATGTGAATTTTAAGAATGGCATTCAAAATAGCTAGGCCAGACGAGATGGTTCAAGCCTTTAATCCCCGCACTTTGGGTGGCTGAGGCAGGAGGATGGCTTGAAGCCAGAAGTTTAAAACAAGCCTTAGTCATAAAGTGAGACCCCATCTCTACGAAAGAAAAAATTAAAAATTAGCTAGGCATAGTGGCACGCACCTGTAGTCCCAGATACCCAGGAGGCCAAGGCAGAGGATGACTTCAGCCCAGGAGTTAGGGACTTCAGTGAGCCAAGATCACACCACTTCATTCAAGCCTGGCCAATAGAACCAGACTTAATCAGAGAAGAGGGGAGAAGAGGGGAGGGGAGAGGAACCCAGGAATGCAAAGGTCTCACAATTCCCACTGAGTCTTCCTGGGGACCATCCAGCTTCCTGATGCGGTACGTGGCATGGGAGTCTTAGCTCTTGGAAGAGCTTTAGAGACTCTAGAAAGAAGGAAGAACAAAGGCAGCTGTCTTTCTGAGTGGAGACTCTCACCAGCACCAGACAATAAGGCAGTGTTGAAGTCTCATGGTGACCTCTAAAGCCAGGCCAGAAGAGGGAATAATGGGGAATAATTAGGATGAGAGATTACATCTACCTTACAGGTAGGTCATTCCAGAGGCCAGAGAAAGATAAAAGAGTTTGAAGGATCTTTGGGCCTGATATTAAGAAACTAAGAACAACTGATCCTGAGCTTCTGATACATCCCAGGCACTGCACTGGATCCTTTAACATACATTATATCATTTAATTATTTGTTTCCTTGACAAATATTAAGCACCCACTCTGTGCCAGCCTTCTTCAAAACAATTCAACCATATTACTTTTGCAGAGAAGAAAAGTGAAGTGATGTGAAGTATTATATAATTTGTCCATGGTTATATATCCTTTAGTGGCTCAGCTGAAACTCAGATTCTGGCTGGCATTCACACTGCTTTATACCAGAACATTCTTCATCAAGAAACCTTCCCAGCTCTGCCACTCTTGATTCCACAGCTAGGATATGCATAGACGCGTGTGTGTGTGTGTAGACAGCAAGGTCTGTGTAGACAATTTGCAATTACCCAAACTGGATGAGTGGTAGCTCAGATAGACCACAGCCCTTGGGTCCTCTGGTCTTTTGGTCCTGGAGGGATTTGTACTCTGCATTTGGTGGAGGAAGATCCTAGCACATCTGTGTAATTCAGCTTGGCTTAGGCTAAGACTAACGATTGAATTAGCTGCCACTTCTGAGCATCCTAGCAGCAGGAGAGAGTGACCCAGAATGAAAGAGGCAGTGAACAGATTAAGCACCCACCATCCATTAGTAACCCCACATGGAGGAAACCCACACATGTACATGGGTCGTCCTGCATGACGCTGGGCAATTTCCTGCCTTCTGCTTTCTTCGTTAAACGCTGACCTCCCTTAACATGCCTACCACATGATCGTCCTCCTTCTTCATCCGAGAGCAATGCAGACCCTGCACTTGAGGGGTGTTCCATCCCAAATGTTTCCTGGTTGCTGCAGCATTAGTCTCCAGTGTAAGCAGCTTATGGAAGCTGGAGTAGAGAAGGGGGGACCGTCCTCTGGGACCGCGGTCCTTGAGAAAGGAAAGAGCCAATATGATGTGATTTCCAGAGCCTGCTCCACCTGCTGGTGCCCAGTACACCACCATTCACCTAAGGCTTTGACCCCTGAGAAAAAATGCAGCTGCCACAAAGCAGGGTTACGTTGAAGGGTCTGAATGAGCAGGCACTGGAAAGAGGAAGAGTAATGGGAAAACCACACGGAAGGGAAGACACAGAAGAGGAAGGGTGAGTGTGCCCAGTGCAGACGCCTCCTGGGCCCACCATCACCTCTCCTGATGCCCGGAGCAGGAATGAACAGCACACACACCAGTGGGTTTGTCCCAGCACTGCCCCCGGGGGTAGCTGACATTCCACACCGTCCCGTCCTCCCTGCCAGATCCCCAGGTGGCTCAGGTGGCTCCTGGCACCACATGGCCTTGACCCACCACAGCACCCAGTGCTCCTTCCCAGTCTTCAAATTCTGCAGTGTTATCCTCTAGCCTTGCCACCCTGGGAAGCCTTGCTACCTCTCACCCCTGCCTGCTGGCTCCAGACCCATCCACCTGTCTCAGGGGTAGTCCTGAGCAGATTGATTCTCACCACAAACACGGCCCATGGGTAATTAAAAGGTATCTGAAGGGATCCTGCTCTTCCCTAACCCACAGTCTCCCACCTAGGCTGATAAGAGGGAAGACAGGGTCAGCAGAACAGAGGGAGCAGGGAAGAAAATGCTAAGTGGAGGACACTCTCCAGTCTGGAGGTGTTCTTCGCTTCCCCTGAACCTTCTTAAGTGGCTGACAATCCAAATGGTGGAAGCTAGGACTCCCCTTTCCCTATCCCAAGCTCAGACAGCAGGAACCTCACCCCCTGGAGAGGCAGGACATGGTAGTGACTGAGAGCTCAGGCTCAGGGTCTGAACCCCTCACTGGCAGCAAGGGCTCCCAGGGGCGTGAGGCTGGGGGATGACACTTAAAGAATTAAAGGGAACACCATTTTTTATTTTGGTATAGACTACCTCGGTCCAAACCATGGGAAGACAGTACTGTCAGATACACAGCTGGAGAATCCGATTTCACACCCAACCTTCTCCTTTTCCAGAATAGAAGTCAAGATCCAGAAAAAAGCCGGTTGGCAGCAGACGTGGTCCTAGAACCCAAGTCTTCTGATGCTCAGCTCCCTTCTTGAGTTCAGGCACACCATGGACTGAACCACATGCTTCCAAAGTGCACTCAGCTGTGCACGTGGGGCGGCAGCCGCACACAGCATGCAGGAGCCCAGCGTCATCCCGTGGCCCACAAGTGCGCCTACAGCAGGACTCTTCAGGAGCGCTCTCCGGACAGCGCATCCCCACAGAGCAGCCGGTGGGTGTCCCTATTTGATCTCCCTTCATACAGCAGCCAGGCAGGACTGCCACGCTCTGCCTAAGCCTTCTCCTAGGCTTTGGGGAGTATATTCAAGGGTTTGTAAGCATTTTTGGGCCATGGAACCTCAGGACAGTCGGATGAAATCTATGGAGCCCCCTCTCAGAATGTTTTTAAATGCATACAATAATTATCCAGGGCAACAAGGAGACTAAATGTATAGAAATAGGGCTATCCAAATATTTAAATATAAATTTGTGATACAGTAATAGACTTCCTTCTCTATCAACACATGAAATATCGAGACCTAGAAATGCATCTAAAAATTGGCATAATTTCTAAGTAGAAATTAGTGTGATTTGTTTTTGAGATCTGTGCAACAAATTCGACGTGATACAAACCTGTGTTCTTGTTGTTGTCTTGTTTTTTCAGACAGTCTCACTCTGTCACCCAGGCTGGAGTGCAGTGGCGCAGTCTCAGCTCACTGCAATCTCTGCCTCCTGGGTTCAAGTGATTCTTGTGCCTCAGCCTCTGAAGTAGCTGGGATTACAGGCACACCCCCCCCACCGCCCCACCATGCCTGGTTAGTTTTTATATTTTTAGTGGAGACAGGGTTTCACCATGTTGGCCAGGCCGGTCTCAAACTCCTGACCTCAGGTGATCCACCCACTTTGGCCTCCCAAAGTGCTGGGATTAGAGGCGCGAGCCACTGTGCCTGGCCTCTGTGTGTTATTTCTATTAGTGACAGTCACAGGAATCCATCATTATGTAATCATAATTTTGCCTATATCATTAATTGAAGTAAATGCTAAATGTCAGTTAAATGTTGGTGAAAACAAAGATGTAACTTTCTATCATTCAAGTTTATGCATTCTACCCCTGAATTCAAACCACAAAACCCTCAAGATTCAAGAACCCCTGATGCTGCCACGTGGCCCCAGGAGTCATCAGATATAAGCACCCTAAGAGGCTGTCCAGGGGTAGCAGAGAGACTCTGTCTGCAGTAAAGGGACACTTAAGGCTGAAGTGGCCCTGAGAACCACCCTTGTCATCTGTCAAGCCCAGATATAACCACTCTGTGCATCGTCAGACCTCAAAGGCCCAAAGACTCTGTTTACCACGTACACCACCCACTTCAGCTAACCCTTTCAAACTTGGACAGTCCACACCAGCATCTCAGCATCCTGAGGGTGAATTCTTCCTGGAAATCTAACAAGGGTAGGAAATACAGCTCACCCACTCCTGCTGGACCCCAGCATCTGGGGACAGCGTGAGGGAAGGTGATTTTGCCCGGAGCTTCAAGACAGAGTTAGGCCTTCCCAATCCGTCAGACCATCAGTCACTCCCAGGACCCTCTTCTCACCTCTGTTACTGTACTTTTAGACCCTACTGTGTGATTCTCCCAGATCAGGTCTGCTTCCCTTAAAAGCAGGGGCCATGTCTCATTCACCTCTTCATCCTCAGCTCCCAGCCCACCCAGGACCCAGCACCTAGTAGGTGCCCAGTAAATATCTGCTAAATGAGAAGCAGGAGACAGGGACCAGAGACAGCCTGGCAGGTCACTCCTGGCAGCTACTTTATAGCTGCTGTGACTGCCCAACCAGTCTCAGACCAACAAAGGCCCTGAACTTTTCAAATGACAAATGGAGAAGGGCTTTCCTTCTCGATGTGTCTCAGAGCCCAAAACATCTAGCAGTGCCATGACGAGGGACGATTAGCAACATAGAGACTAACTGTCCCCTGAGTCTCTCTTCACCAAATACAGACACTGATGTGCATGACAGTAAGAAGCATGGGTGACACTCAAGATGTTTAACAACCAGCATAGGATATTGCAAATCAGGGCAGGTACCAGCCATAAACACCAGGTACGGTCAGACCAGGAATACCAGTCAGAGAGGGGGATAATAACTTTGCTACAAAGAAGACAGACTAATGCAAGGAAGCCAGACTCCCTTGGTGTATTTGCATAGACTCTATAATGTCAGCATTTAATCTGATGAAGGCATTAACCAGCAGTCTGACCTTGTGCCAGTCACATCCTCTCTCTAGGCTTCAGTGCCCGCCCTCTGATGAAATTGAAAGAAATGATCTCAAGTCGTTACAACTGTAATGTCCTCTGATCTCATCTTCTCACACATCACAGGTGGCACCTGGTTACAAAGAAAATCAGCAAAGCATGCAGCTGGCTGTGGTGATGAACAGACCAAAAATCCTTGACAGGGACAACCTCGATATTCACTGAGCTGTGTCATCTGCTATTGCAGGATGGGATATGGTAGATCAAAGCCCAGAAATCTCCTTCCAGGCCTTTTGAGGAATCCTAGAGCTCTCCAGAAGCACCTTGTCAGTCGGTAAAAGAGGTCAGACATAAAGGACTTGGAAAAGAGCCGCACCCAGCTCCCTTCCTCCTCCATGTAAACCCTCAGCCTGCTTTTCACTAGACCCACTGCCCAATTTTGTGCAAAACCTGGACAGTGCTCATTTCCATGGCTGAGTGAGTGCCACCCCCAGGTGAGCACAAGGGAATAAAGAACAAGAGGAGCAGAAGTGAGGAGACCTTGTTTCAAAGTCCAGCCCTGCTAATCGCCTGATTGACAAGGTGGTTTACGTTCCCTAGTCCGTGAGAGAGAACATTAGCTGCTCTAACCTCCTCGGGGTTGGGGAGGTGGAGGAGGGCAGGTGCTGAAATGAGCATCAGATGAAAATGCTGAAGGTTAATGTTTTCATTATAGAATATTTTAAGATGGAAATAGACATGTACCTGGGTTTGGGGGTTTTCCTTGCCCCTCCCTGCTTTCCTGTGCCTCCCCACCCCAGGCTGCCCGGAGCCTCCCCTCTGAAATCAAATCCAGCCAGCCCTACTGTCCCTCCCTCTCCTCAGCTGTGCAGTCCCAGAGGCCGGGGCTGCAGGCTCTTTGTTGTGCTCCCCAAAGATCCCCCGGGGTAGGAAAGAGGCAAGGGAGAAGCCCAAGGCCCCAGTCTGCTGCCTCAGGGTGGGACAACTGGGACAGGAACACAGCCAAGGCCAGGGGGAAATCATCGCATCTTCCCCAGTCATTAGTGCAAGCAGCTGCAGCAGCATGACTGCTCCCTACACTCGGGAGAGCACAGCAACGTCACCAACAAACAGTGGAGACCGGCAGCATTAAAACTCAAATTTGCATTTTCCCTGCATTTGCCATATCCCTTCCTAGGAACACAAGCCCCCATTCCACTCCAGAGGAGTAAACAGACTCATTTTATAATGGCGTCAGCGGTGGCCTGGGGATCCACATCCCACGGAAATATACCGCTCCCTGCTCCAGCACCAGCAGCCCACCCTCTGTGGATGCCCAAGGCAGAGCAATGGGCAGGAAGGCCTCCAGGGGACGCTGTCACCCTGGAAAACCAAACAGCAAGGTTTTCCTAAGGATTCCAAGCCCTAGTTTTCCCAGCAAAGCAAAACCAAAGCCAGATTTGAGAATTTTAAGAGAGCTGCTTCAAGACAACTTTTATAAGAGCGAGAAAGACACCGGCAAGTCTGAGTGTTCGCTCTCTGAGGTGATGGACTGATGTGGATCCCAATAAATGATCACCCAGGGCCAGCCTGTGCGTCAGAAGCCACAGAGCAGCCCCAAGGGAGAGCAAAAGGCCCAGAGTCCAGTGGGCTCGCGGCCCTGACGCCACACATTCCTCCTGGAAAGGGAGAATAGGTACTCCATAAATCAGTCCCCCTTTGAATAAGTAGCTCCTGGCCTCTGCAGAGAATCTCCATGAATTCTGGGGAGCGGGGAAGAGGAAAGTACTATAAAGTGCTTGGTTGGTTCTCCCTGGGATGACAAGGATCCCAGAAGCTCCGAAACTCAGACAGGGTTCAAATCCCTGCAGGACCCCTTAGTGGCAGTGTGACCTTGGCCAAGCCACGTGTCTTCTCTGGGCCTCATCTCCTCCGAGATGGGTATTCATGAAGACTGAATGCGCACAAGTGAAAGCAAAACCACACGTGATGAAGCTCACAAAAGGCACTCCAAAAAATCAGTTTTCTTCTTTAAAACCTAGATTAAATCTCACTCTAAAGACAGAATTTCTGAAAGCCACCCTGCCTCTTCCTGAAAAGGAGGTGGGAACGTGGGATGGTAACAGAGGCCGAGAAACAGTGGCAAATGGTTTAAGAAAGTGAGGCAACATTCTGATTTTCCTCAGTCCTCCCTGCTAAATGGGCCTCACTGGGAAGGCACGATGTCACACACCCAAGATGTCACCCTGCCACCTTTGACTCAGTGCCGAAATTCGAGTTGAGATGCCGGACATCCAGGCTCTGTCAGACCTACAGGGTGAGAAGTCAGGGCTCAGAGACAGCTCCTAGCACGGGAGGAGGGAGTCTCCTCTCTGCAGAGAAAGAATTTGGGCCATTCCTGGATTCGCACCTGATACCAAGACAGAGAGGAGAGCTCCACTTCCCAAATGCAGCTGTGGGGCCCCAGGCTTCCCTGATGCTATGCTGTCCCTTCCAAGAACAGCCCACAGAACTGCTGGAGATGTCAGGCCACACTGAATTTTAAAGCCAACTTCTGCTATCAGTTCCCTGGTCCCCCAATCCCAGGAAAGCCAGCCTCAAACAAGGGGGCACCTGGCCTGGCTGTCATGCCGTCTTCTCCATTGCCAATTTCAGATATCTAGCTGCCCACAAGGATAGAGTCTGGGGCCATGACAGCTAGGATTTCAGGGCCTGCAAGGTGAGAGAAGGCCTTTAACTCAAAGTTAACAAACATGCCCTCCTGGCTTCCACAGGACTGCACTGTGCCTGGTTCTCAGACTCTTCCCCCAGTACCCCTGGTGACAGCCATGCATGTGAGTCTCTGAATCTGCCCTGCTCCCTCTCTGGGTCAAAGTGGGAGGTTTGTTTAAGAGACAGTGCGAGGAGGTGGGCCGTCCAGACCTCCCCAAAGCTGTGTTAGAGCCTGTTCAGCTCACCCACTCCCAGCCCTGCCAGGACTACAGGAAACTCTCTGGAAGCTCCAGGCTGGGGCAGCCTCCTGAACTGCTTAAGTTAGCCTCGCGCTCTGACACGGTGCACAGCACCAACAGGTGGCCCTCATTTATGTGAAGCGGTAGTAAGGGCGCAGATGTCTCTGTCACCCATAAGCATTTCCAAGGATGTCTTTAAATGAAATTCTAATCAAATGGTCAAACTAAAAAAGCAAATGTTCATACTTTAAAGATAATTTAGTATTTTATCAAATGACCTATAAAGGCATTTGATAAAATACCGAATTACCTTTAAAATATGAACATGGACAATATCAATACATGGAAATATGCACAAAAAAATGAAAAAGTGAAATACCAAATGCAGGACATGCACCAATATCATCCTGTCAAAAGCACGCCCAGATATCAAGGAGGGTGGGAAATGAATTCACTGATATTTAAACAGAGTTCAGGGGATGCAAAGTTCTTTTGATCTGTAAGTGAATCATTTTTAATGGGTCTCTGGTAGGAGCCCCTTTCCTCTCCACTTGTCTTAAAGTCAGTGAACCCAGAGCCTAAAAGAGCCCAGCTCAGAGGGGTGGGACGGCTGAGCAGGTGGGGCCCCCGCACCTACTCTTCAAAAACTGCCACCAGGTGCAGTCAGACAAGTCTCCCTCTCCTGCATGGCCCCTTTCCAGGCTGCTTCTCACAGCCAAGGCCAAGCATCTTAACGTGGCAAAAAGTTGTTCAGAACCTCACAGGCGCCAGCTGATGAATCTCCAACCAGGGCTTAAAACAAACATGGCATGGAAGTGGGGGGGGGGTGCGGTATTAAAGAATGCTGGCCCCAAGGGAGGTGACGATTCATTCTCAATCTTTTGTGCCGTGGCACACAACTGGAGGCAACCTAAGTGTTCGTTATTACTAGGGGAGTGAAGGGGAGGGACTAGGTACACTGCGGTGGCTGCAAACTGCTCATGCACTAAAATAATGGAGTCTGCCAGGCACCGTGGCTCACCCCTCTAATCCCAGCACTTTGGGAGGCTGAGGTGGGTGGATCTCTTGAGGTCAGGAATTCAAGGACAGCCTGGGCAACATAGCAAAGCCCCGTCTCTACAAAAAAACACAAAAATTAGCGGGGCGTGGTGGCACACACCAGTGGTCCCAGCTACTTAGGAGGCTAAGGCAGGAGGATCACGGGCACCTGGGAAGTTGAGGCTGCAGTGAGCTGAAATCACACTGCTGCACTCCAGCCTAGCTGACACTGAGACCTGGTCTCAAAAATAAAAATAAAATAAAACAATGGAGTAAATGTCCATGCAGAATGTGAATGGATATGAAAAATAAAGTGCTAGAGAAAGAAGTAAGAAACAGAATGGGCTAGAAAACAGTGCCTTCTATATAAGTTAAGAATGCATACAGTTCCGAGAAACTGTCACCACCAAGAGAAGTCTAAAGAGACACAACAACTCAAAACAGAAAAAATCACAGCATGTTAAAAAAAAAAAAAAGGCAGTAAGGAAATCTGAATAAAGTGTAAATTTTAGTTAAGCATGATGTGTCAATATTAGTTCATTAATTGCAGCAAATGTATCCTATTAATATAAGGTGTTAATAACACAGGAAACTGGGAATGGGGAAGATGGAAACTGTACAATCTTCCAATTTTTCTGTAAGTCTAAAACTGTTCTAAACAATAAAGTCTATTTTTTTTTATTTAAAAAAAGCACACGGTATACCTTTTCCAGAATGATGATGCCTTGGAAACACTGCCTGCTACCTCGCAGTGGTAGGTATTTAAATAAAAAATCCAAGAGTTCTCGTGCAGGCTAGTGATAGCAATGTGCTGCGGCCGAAAAGGAGGGTAAACTCAGCCCTTTGCATGAGAGGTCCCAACACTCATCAGAATAACTACCTTTTGGAAGCGAGAGGCAACACTGCAGGACAGTAGGCCACAATTAGAGGTGGAGGCTCTGGTGACAGGGACGCTGGGGGAGGCTGCGCCATCTGGAATAGCCTCATGAATTGTTGAGTGGCCTTGATGCCACGGGTGGGGGCTGGGAGGGAAGAGTTTGGGTGGTTACACAGCAGGAACAACAACCCAGGACCCCAGTCTAACACTGGTCAGTCCCAAGAGCCAACTCTGTGCCCTCCAAATTCCCAGCCAAAGCAAGGACCATCCGAAGGAAACCAGAATGAAGTGTGGTGGGGGATGAGGGGCACAGGGCAGCCAAGACGGGCAGTGGTGCTGAAAGCGGCAGTACAAGTGCCCGGGGAACATTGCATTTTCTTTTTTTTTTTTCTTTGAGAAGGAGTTTCGCTCTTGTTACCCAGGCTGGAGTGCAATGGCGCGATCTCGGCTCACCACAACCTCCGCCTCCTGGGTTCAGGCAATTCTCCTGCCTCAGCCTCCTGAGTAGCTGGGATTACAGGCACGTGCCACCATGCCCAGCTAATGTTTTGTATTTTTAGTAGAGATGGGGCTCTACTATGTTAACCAGGATGGTCTCGATCTCTTGACCTCGTGATCCACCCTCCTCGGCCTCCCAAAGTGCTGGGATTACAGGCTTGAGCCACCGCGCCCAGCTGCATTTTCATTTCAGATCCATAATGAATAATTTTTAGTGTTGTCCCCAATATTTCATTGTACATGCTAAGAAACAAAAAAGTCTTCACATTTGAACTGAAATTCAAATTTCACTAGGCATGCTGCATTTTTGTTTGCTAAATCTGCAACTGTAAATAATAATAATAGTAGTAACATTCATCGTTACTGTTCTAGGTACTTTATTTAGTTGCCTTGTTTCATTCATCTTCATAATAACCTAGTGAAGAAGGTACTGTTATTATTCTCTTTATTCTTTTTTTTTTTTTTTTTTTTTTTTTTTTTGGAGTCAGAATCTTGCTCTGTTGCCCAGGCTGGAGTGCAGTGGTGTGATCTCGGCTCACTGCAACTTCTACCTCCAGGGTTCAAGCGATTCTCTTGCCTTAGCCTCCAGACAATCTGGAACTACAGACACACACCACCATGCCCAGCTAATTTTTTGTATTTTTGGTACAGATGGGTTTTCACCATATTGGCCAGGCTGGTCTCAAACTCCTGATCTCAAGCAATCCACCTGCCTCAGTCTACAAAAGTGCTGAGATTACAGATGTGAGCCACCACACCCAGCCCTGTTATTTCCTTTTAATAGACCAGGAAGTTTTACTGAAAGCATGAGGTAACCTGCCCAAGGTCATGAGCTAGTAGGTCAGGCCTGGAATGTGAACATACGTAATTGGCCTTAAGAGCTCACCCTCTGGAGCACAGATACACTGCTTCCCAACTGAGCAGCTGAATGAAGCCCAGGCCCCTGCTCCCTAAGACCCAACAACAGAAATATGCACTGAAGTTCCCACAGTGGTAAGTTCCAGGAACTCAAGACGCAACTTTACCCTAGAGAGAGCATCTTAGCAGACCCCATTTGAAGCCACTAAGTGAGCTTTGGGTTTCAAAAAGTGAAAATCAGTACTCGCATGGCAAGGAAGCCTAAAAGATCCTAAGAGAGCACCCTCTTCCTACAGGAATGGAAAGACTAACCTAAGAAGAATGCGAAGACACTGGCAAAGCAGCATAGGCCAGCACCACAAGGCATGAGCCAAGACACAGGCCATTCTGCCTGGGGACAGGAGCAAGGATGAATGACCTCTGAAGATCTCTTCCAGTGCGAGGAGAGCATTAACCTGAATCTTATAAGGCAGACTTCTGATGAAAATGGCACCTCAGGGCTTAGCATCACACCTTTTAAAATCATGAGGAGCATTTATTAAGCATCTGCTATGTATTAGACATTGTGCTGGAATTTTCGTTGCCTTATCTAATGATGAGGCATGTTTAAGTACAACCCACCAAGACATCTATTATTTTGCTGATAAGGGACCTGAGGCTCAGGGAGGTCTCTCATATACTCAACTGATACTTATTAAGTACCTATATGTGCCAGAGTCTGTCCTAGGTGCTGGGATGTGCAATGAACCAAGCAAGATCTCTGCCTTCATGGAGCTAGTGGGAGCATGAAAAGAAAACAAAACAAAAAAAAAATGTCTCTCATTGTTATTCCAGGTAGCAATGCTAATTGTGATGAAGAAAAGTAAGGCAGGATCCTGGCCAACATGGTGACACCCCGTCTCTACTAAAAATACAAAAATTAGCCAGATGTGGTGGCGTGCGCCTGTAGTCTTAGCTACTCGGGAGGCTGAGGCAGGAGAATCACTTGAACCCAAAAGGCAGAGGTTGCAGTGAGCTGAGATCTGCACTCCAGCCTGGCAACAGAGCAAGATTCCATCTCAAAAAAAAAAAAAAAGAAAAGTATGGCAGTATCAAGGGACAGAGAGGGACAGGTTAGGGGTATTTTGGCTAGGATGTTCAGGGAAGATATCTGGAAGGAGGTGACATTTGAGCAAAGAACTGAAGAGAGGGAATGTGATACACAGGTCTGAGGAAGAGTGCCCAAAGCTGAGAGTGCAGTAGCACAAAGACCTGAGGTCACAGTGACCGGTCCACACCCAGCATAAGGCTGGTGGCCTGGAAGAGGGTAGGGAGGGTGGGAAAGGTAGGAATGAGTTTGGGGGAGATGGCAAGGGAAGGTCATTTTTAAAGGATCGCTGTGGTGTGGAGAAATGGATGGATATATGAATGGGCAGATGAATGGGCAGGTGGATGGATGCATGGATGGATGGATGGATGGATGCATGGGTGGATAGATGGGTGAATGGATGGATGCGTGAGTGGACAGATGGGTAAATGGATGGATGGATGGGTGGATACGTGAATGAATGAATTTCTACGGATTCCCTTGCACTGACTGGAGGTGACAGTATCTATAGGTTATAAGTTGATAAAATATGTCCTATGCATGTCCCAACTCAGTTTCCAAATACATCTCAAATCAGCTCCCTCAGGAGGCCCCAGAAAAGCACATTCCTTAGTAAAAGAGACTGATATAGAGGAACTTTGTTCCAAAATCAACAAGGAGACTAGGTCTTTGTCCCAAGGAAACCATATTGAGAAGGCCACCAGATGTGGCCTGAGAATGCCAAGAAGAAATTTCTTGGCTTTAATCTCTAACTAGGCCAACTCCCAACTACCAAAGAACAGACTGGCAAACCACCACCACCACCACCACTACTACCTGGAATGCCCCAGGCAGGACCACAAGCAATGTAAGACTCTTTCTCAAGTGCTTGGGAAAGAAAATCTGGTTTCTCCAGCAGAAAAAAAAAAAAAAAAAAAAAAAAAGTCCACCTGCCAGAACAAAGCCTAGGGTCTGTCAAGTGGCACTGCTCACCAGGAGCCCAGTTCTGTGGGACCATTCTATCTCTAAGACCCTGACCACCCGCCTGACTCACCTCCGAGTCCTTCTCAAGCTCCAGCCCAGCCTCCATCAGATTGTGCTCAAATTCCTCCCGCTGCTCCTTCCTCTCCTCCTCCAGGGCATTGAGTGGCCCCAGCTCAATGTCACCTGGGCCCCCAGCATGGGGCTCCTTGCCCGTCTCCCCGTTGGAGATGACAGCCAGTGAGTGACCCAGGGAGCCTTGGGCCAGGTGCGCCCCACGTTTCCGGTAGTGGTAGGCGAGCACATAGTCGACCTTCCTCTGGTTGTCATGGAAGTGCATGCGGCTAAGACAGGCCTCTGAGGACACAGGCTCACTGGCATCCAGATAGTTGTTGATGACCTGACCAGAAAGAGAGGAGAGGCAGGGAAAGGTCTGGTGAGCAAGTGGTGAGAGACAGAGGAGGCTGACCTATGCTCTAGACCCAGGGAAATGGACTCAGAAGCAAGCCCCTCAGGTCCAGAGGCCCCCAGAGCCCCCAGTAAAAGGTCCAAGTGACCTAAGCTGATCTGTCACACTAGTTCGCAAAGCCTTCCACCCACCTGTTGACAGTCTGGGCATCAGTGCCTTCATCAGTGCCTCCAGCATCCATGCATACACACACACACACACACACACACACACAGACACACACACACACACAGAGCAAACCCCTCACAATTGCACCTCCTGCCTCCTCACACAAACGCGCGCCCATGCCTGCACACACACACATGCAAACACCTGTGAATGCCCACAGTCACGTCCACCCTTGCCTCCCTGCACCATACGGGTGAAGGAGGCTGTGTACACATGTATCCACCCGAGTGCACTCTAACACACCACACCCTTCCACAGGGGCCGTGGCCCACACACGCTCACCTCCTTGCAGATCTGCACCTCTGCCTGCAAATACGCTACGTATTTAAACACACACAATACTCACGGGCAGGTTCTCTGGATCCATTAGAACAAAGGCCAATTTCTAGTTGCCTGGCCCGCCCCCTACCCTCCCACCCACGGGAATTCACCAAGCACTATTCACAGCCCCACATCCTCCTCTCCAGCCACTGGTGAGGACCCTGTCAAAGACAGCAGCAGGGAACTGACTTCTGCTCTCTTCCACTCCAGAGGTGGGGAGGTAGAAAGAAGAGGAGGAGAGAGAACACGGCGAAGCATGGGAGGGACCCGCCTCTCCCCGTGGGTGTTTCCCTGTTTATTACTGGTTTGAAACCCAGCTGCCTCTGCAGCCACCTGAGAGGTCACCTGGGCAACCAGATGAAGCTCCAGGCACAGGGGAGAGACTCGGAGCCACCACAGCAGAGAAGACTGTCGCTGGGGCCTGCGGGAGGGGAGCCAGGGGGTCTGCAGCCCAACAGGCAGCTTCGGCTGGCCTCCCTCGCCTTCTGCTTTCCCGCCGCTGCTCTGACCAGAACAGTGCGCTGGGAAAGTATGCCTGACTTGGAGAAAGAGAAGAGAGAAGGCCCTACTCAAACCCTAGGCCTCTGTCTCTTATGCCCCCACGTGCTCCCAGTTGGAGGGTCCCCAGTCCAGAGGCTCCGTGGGGGCCTCCAACAGCACTGGCCTGTCCCGCCACCCCGCCCCTGCCCAGTACTCACAGAGATGCTGCGGGTGCTCTCTCCACCGCAGGGCTGGCCGGGATCTCTGCTGGAACTGCCCTGCAGACCTGGGGCCGGGGGACTCGGCATCTTGAGATACTGCTGTCCATGTTTGGGGCCCTGGCCCCCTCTGGCCCCTGCCTGGGGGCTCAGCCGGCGTGGGGAGCCAGGGAGCAGGGGGATATCTGTGAGACGGAAGGACAGGGAGGCCAAACAACCTCAGATGAAGGAAGCGCGAGACACCGAGGTGCTGAGTAGCTCAGGAGCCCACTTTGCTTCACAGCTGCCTCCCTGGTTAGTCACTACAGCCCAGGTTCACACTGGCCACAGGGGAGGGAGCATGGAAAAGGAAGTGAGGCCCCTGATTGCAGACACACGCACACACACACGCGCACGCACACACATGCACACACACGCACACGCACGCACGCGTACGCACACGCACGCACGCGCGCACACACGCGCATGCACGCGCGCGCGCGCGCACACACACACACACACACACACACACACACACACTCCTGGCCGCCTGGAGCCACCGGCAGGAGCTCCTTCGGATCAAGGCTGTCATAATCTCTCATAATTCCCAGACAGGAAAGGGGTGGCATGGAGCAAGCCAGGGTGGTGGGGGGGCACTGCCTGGAGAGACACCTTGAATTAATGCCAAAGGCTTAGGCTTTGGGTGTCTACCGCAGCAGCAGCAGCAGCCAGCACCCCAGCCAGCCCCCACGTGCCTCGGGGAGACAGCAAGGACAAACCAATGGGGCCCTCTGAACAAAGGACTGTCCTTCAGTGTCCTTTCAGCGTCCTCACGCACCTGCTGCCTCTACCCAGTGTGATCTTCTTCTCAGCAGGAGTGCAGGGCCATTTCAGAAAAATTCCAGCGCTGTCCCTGAAGGGAAAGGTCCTCAGTAGGCGGAATGACTGAACGTTAGAATTGTAGGGGACTGCGAGATTAGATACTCCAGCTGCACTTTGCATAGACCCCACTGGAACCGTCAGTTGCCAAGGTCTCAAGGCAGGTCAGACTCAATCTATTCTCCCCTCTGAGAAACACTTTCTAGCAAAGCGGCACAGCCAGTACCCCAGGCTTAAACCTCAGCTCTGCCACTTGCCAGCTCTGTGACCTCTTTGTGCCTGTTCTCCAGCTGTAAAATGAGAATCTCAAACTTACAGGATTGCAGTGAGAATGAGAACAAGAGATAAAGCCTGCAAAGCATCCTGGGCAGTGATTAGCCTGAGGGCATGTGATCAAAGGCTGTGATCAGAATCGTTAGTGTTTGCATTCTAACCTCCAAGTGAGCAGAAGTAGCACCCCATGCCTCCAACTCAGCCCTGAGCACCCGCTCAGTGAATGAATGAACACAAGGCATCTCTTCAGGTCTGTTGAAACAGAACTCCTGGCCCTTTGCCAACTTGTGGAGCTGCCCCTTAGGTGCTCAGCCCTCCAACGCAGTTTCAGGGGGCCTAAAACATTGGGTCCCTGCACTTGAGAAACATAATCTCTTTATGAAGACAGAGCTGACATGCACGAAACACAATTGTGACCAGCAGAGGAAAGCTTTCATCATTTCTTCCTATACTGTGAGCGCTAGTCCGCACTGTGGGAGGCCAGAAAGACTAAGAAGTCCACATGGGCTTCCACGATAATTGAGCCAGAGCTGGATCCTGGAGGGTGGGTAGCTTCTGAAAAGCCAGGAGGCAGGGGAGGCACTCCCTAGGGAGACAGCACGGAAGGGCAGGCGTGGGCACGCCTTGTGGGAGGAAAACGAAAACTCAGGACCCCATAACACGCTGCCAAAAGGAAAATACTGAGCCGAAAGCTGAGTCAGGCAAGACGGCCGCCTTTCCTTTTGTTCCTAAGCAGACAGCTACAGATAAAAGGCTAGATAGCTCCACAGGCAGCCACTCTATATTCACCTTGTCCAAAGTGCAAGACGAATATATCATTGACAATCCCCTTAGCTGCTCCTTTTCTCTTGCAACAGGCAGATTCCCACAGCCTCCCTCTTTCCCCTCCAGCCTGCTTTTCACCTTTAAATCTTTAAGCCCTCTTTGGAGGAAGACACAGACCTCTCTCCCAATCGCATCCTTACTGTTGGCAAAATAAACTAAATTGATTGAGGATTGGTTTACATGTGATAAGGGCTCAGGCTCAGGGCTCTAAAAAAGGGGCTTCCTCCTTATGCCCAATCTTGCCTCCTCCCACTTCCCTTGAGTCTTTCTGCCTGAGAACAGAACTTGGAACAGAAGGACTCTACCCCAGAGAAGACCTCGAAACCTCTAGAGACATGTCTGAAAAGCCCAAGGCCACTGGATACATCGCTGGGGCACATGATAAAGATGATGCTCACCCAAGGGCCACCTTGCCCTGGCAGCAGCATTCAGATTTGCCCCAGTGGCTCAGGGCAGCTCAGATTCAGGAGCAATGCAAAGCTTTGGTCCAGCTGCTGTCCAGGAAGCACCATCCCCTAAAGGTGACACCTGGAGTCTGAGGCTGGCATTCAGGGCCTTCAACTAGCCACCACAGCTGCTCCCCCCGCTCTCTCTCTGACACATGGATCTGGCCACCTGGGGACTCCGCTTCCCTTCCCTCCTTCTCCCCACAAGTGATTAGAGCGCACGACATGGTTCAGCCGTCCCAGCGCTGGAGAAGCACTCCAGGCAATAAACACACAGATGTGGAGAGACACAAGAGAGCTGGCTTCACACATGAGAGGCCAAGGGGAACGTGAGTGACGCCTGCCCTCAGGAAGGGTGGGGCAGGTGAGCACGCGCCTCGAGAACTCCCTAAGAAGCTTAGACAAGGTGAATGAGGTCAATGAGAAGTAAAGGCCGTTGTACACAGCCTGTGGAACATGTCACCCACTGGGAAAGAATCTTTCCGTCACTCACCGTTGCCTCGGCTCTCCTTCCATGCTGCCGTGAACAGCAGGTCCTTGGGTGTTCAGGACAGTGATGCTGTGAAGGTGGGGGCATGCCTTACCCATCTCTGGACTGAGGAGCTGGATGTTCCCAAGGCTGGGGCCTGGGCCTTTCTCCAGGCTCCGACTCTCTCCCTGGCACTCCCATCCACTCCAGGGTCCCTCATTGTCACCTCTCGCTGACGACACCTTGCTCCCCTGCAGGCACCAGCTCCACACATTCCCCTGCCTGCTGCCTGCCTGGCTTCTACACTTGGATGTTGCCCAGCCCCTCCAAGTCGACATGCCCAAATCCAAATGTATGGTCTTCTCCGAAACGGGATTCTTTTTCAGCAGTTCCTGCTCCTGCAAATACTTCACCCCACACTCAGTCGATGAGCCAGAAATCTAGAAGCAGCTTGGATAGCCGTTTTTCCTCATGCCCCACCAGTCCTACAAACTGTACCCCTGAAATATCTGCCAAAGCCCTCTGTTCTTCACCCCTCCACGAGTCCCACCCTAGTGCCGGCTCTCTGCCTCCTTCACCTGGAGGACACGATGCTGTCCTAACAAGTCTCCCTGCTCCCTGTCCCTGTTCCCCACAAGGCAGCCAGGGGCCCTTACAACACGTCCATCTGGCCATGGCACCCTCAAGAGCAGAAACTTCGGGGGCTCCCATGGCTCTGGGGCTGTGACCCTGCATGCTGCCCTCCAATCTCCACCCCCTCTCTCCTGGGTGGCTCCGCCATACAGCTCAGCTCTAGCACAGCACGCTCCCCAGCCCAGCATCCTACACGCATTCTTCCCTCTGCCTGGACCACGCCTCCCAACCCACTCTTCATCTAGTTGCGGGCCACCTGCTACTTTGGTCCTTAGGGACCCAGAAAATCCAAAGCAATCCATTCTTGTTTCAGAAAGCTGTTCATCAAGGTGTAAGGTGGGAATATCCAAATACTACTAGCAAAGCTAATTTCCTTCCAACCCAGATGTAAGTAAGGTTCCACAAACTGCGTGGTGCAGGACTGGGAGGAGGTGCAGGCCACGAGGACGCACGTGGTGTTGTGGGAGGAAGCCTTCACCACCAGCACCCTGCCCCAAGGCAAGCCCACGCGGAGCCAGGGACTCCTGCGTCCTGGTCACTACACTGCCACAATTTTGGGAAAAGAATGCATTTTCTCTGAACTTAGTTTTTACTTCCATGATTAGGGGGAGGGTGTCATGATTATATCTTTACCTCATAAAGTGAGTGTGATGACACAGTAAGAGGAAAAAATAACATTCCTTGGAATTACTTGAGCTACGAAAAATGCACGGGACGATTATCCAAGCCTGCTTCAGGGCTTCCGGGCTGCCTCCGTCACCCGTCTCTTCTCCACTTCACTCCAGCTGCTCCGCTCCAAGTCCCTGGAATTCCCTTTCTCTCCCACCCCACTGCCTGCTCGCCACCCACTGCCTCCTGGACGCTTCCCCCAGACTAAGCAGGAGAAGCACTGGCTGGCTGTCCCCACCGTTAATACAAGCGGATTTCCTCATCAGGGATGACCACACCCTTTTCAATCCTTCAGGTAGTCTTGGCCGTTTTGTATCAGGGGCCTCAGGCAAGAGCTCTGTCTCTTCTAACTGGAGCCAGCCTCACCACCTCGCAGGACTGCAGGTACCTTAGGTCACTCTACGGAGGGAGATGAAGGGGCAGGATCAGAAATGTTGAGAGGAAAGAGCAGAGACTGAAGGATGGAGAGGCCCAAATCTCAATGAAAAAATAGGTGGAGTTTGTTTTCAGAGTCTCCCTGCACCAACCCTTCCGCAATCTCCTTCCTGAGCCTGCCTGAAGCCCCTTTTCAGCTTCTATCCTCCGTCCACTGTCCATCTACCCTCAGGGTCATCCAACACCCATTTCCTCATTTAACCACTGGCTTTCTTGCTTATTAGCTAATTTACACCAAAGTACAAACAGTCCATGCTGATGTCCTGAGATGATACTGATAAAAAGCATATTGAGAATGTTAAAAGGCTCTGCAGATAGCAGGAGCCCGCATGCTGATGGGGCAGAGGTCGTAGCCTGAAGGCATCATCTCTAATGGGGTGAGGGGAGCGGGGCTGAGAGGCAGGAGTTCTGGCTGGGACCTCTAAATCATGCTACACCCCCAGACAGTCTGGCAGGAACTTCTAAGGTCACTGCATAGGTAGAGAGCTAGAAAGGCCCTTCTGAACAGGGGACAGGGGCAGGCACGGAATGTGGAGAGCTAGTCAGAGTGAGAAGCTTGGGCGTGTAGCCAACTGGAAACACCAAAGTCAAGGACACCAGGAGACACAGTCAGGAGCAAGACGGGGCCAGACTGTGCAGAGAAAGGGCAGGAGGTTAGTTCACTAGGCATGGTGCTGGGCCAAGGTGAGTCAGCAAGGACCGAGGCAGCTTCCGGAGCCTCCAAGAGAGACCAGCAGCAGCAGGAGCAGGTGTCTTGAGGAAGCTGGACTTCCAAGCGGTTGGGCTTTTCCTCCAAGTTTCCCTCTTGGCATCGTTACTGTCTCATTCCTAACTCCTGGCTGCTGAAGTATGAAGGGCCCTGAAATGAGGGGCCAGCTCCAACTCCAGCCTCCCAAAGCCACAGCTTCCAGCAAAACCAGACAGGCCCAGGGCTGCCCTGCAGGGAGACAGAGCGTCCGCACTCTCCCAGGCTAGCACCAGGGTCTAGGCAGCTGTGGTCATGCTGAAGGCATGCGCTGGTAGGAGCCTCAGAGAGCCCTGAGTGCTTTCAGATTTGAAGGCCTTCCTGCTGGACCCCTCCTCGATTGCCCTGGACACTTCATTCTAGATGGGATCGACATTTACGCCCTGCTTCCTGCATGAATTGGACCCAGGACAACAGTCAAAATTTGAGACTCAGGCACAGCACCTCCCTTAGCCTCTGCATACAGCCATGGTAAGAGGACTGCTTTCAAATTTCCTCCCTAAACACACACACACACACACACACACACACACACACACACACACACACCCCCATTTGCAAATGTGCCTCTCAGGTTCTGCTTGTCTGATAACTTTGGCTCAGAATCAGCCCTCTCTCTGCAGTGCTCATGGTCCCCTTTCCTGATGAAGCCACCAGCATAGTTTGCATCCTCACCTTGTTCCTCTCTGATACAAGCAAGCTGGCTCCCTATTGCTCATTTTTGCTTCTCTCCCATCCTGGGCTCACACCGCAACTACCATTATCATTTTGAAATCATCTGACCAAGTTATTCCCATTCTGGGACTTCCCACTCTTCTTAGGATGAAGACCAAATTGTCTAATATAACATACAGGATCTTTCATGATCGAGTCCACACCTACCTGTCTGGACCACTTCGTCTCCCAGCACTCATCCACTGCTGGCCTTCCCCTATACCCTCACTGCACACACCATCATGCCAGGCTCCAAGCACAGCAATTAAGTATTCTTTGGGAGGTTGGGGTGGAGATGATATATAAGCAATATTTCACATCTCTGTTCATTCATTGCAAACCCATTTAACTTGCCAGGCATTGTATAAAGCATTAGGAATTAAAGCTAAACAGAATGCGGTTCCTTCCATCAAGCCCGAGGAATCACAAAGAAGGAAGACTATAAGGATAGAAGGTAGACTAGTGAGGAAGAAAGACTAACAAGGAGATAACTGAATAGGAGGAGAGTCAACATGGAAGTATGAAGAAGGGCCCATGGAAGCAGAAGCACTCAGCTCTGCCTAGAACTGTCAGGGAGGTTTCCAGAGGACATGGCTTTTGCACGCATCTAGAGGAGTTAACTAGGCATCCACCAATGGGCAAGGGAGGAAAGGAGACTCCAGGGAGAAAGGCAGTGATTTGTATGATCCATTACAATGGACCTCAGGCTTGGCTGGCTGGGATCACGGCCCTCCTGAGAGCAAGGACCACCAGCCTCCTTACTCCCCTTTTCCGTCCAGAGTCCTCAAAAGGGGCCAGCTACCTGGTGGGATTTGAGGGGCACAGAAAGGGCTCTGTCTGGTGTATAGTGCACACTTTTTAACATGGCCTATGAGGCCATTCAGCATCTTTCTTGTCCACCTTCCCAGGGTCATCTCCTGCTAGTAACTCTTCACTTGTGCACACACAGAAACCTCCAGAGAGGATGAACTGCCTGCAGCTCCCAGGAGGTGACCGGCTTTTTTGTTTCTTTGGTCTTTGCAATTATTTGCCCTTCTGCCTCTAAACCTCTCTCCCCGACCCTGCAATGACCCCAAATCCCACTCTGTTAACAAGGTTCACAATTTATAATGACGTTAAAGGATTTTAAGCAAGAGAACAACATAATTAGATTGCATGAGAAAGACGGCCCTGGCTGTAGTGAGGATAAAGCGAGTGGCAGGAGAAGGATGGATAAATGGATGGGTGGACGGGTGGGTGGGTGAATAAATGGATGGACAGATTCATTTCTTTTAATTATTTTTTATTTTTTGTGGCCCTGTGTCTAGAAAGGATGGGCAGATTCCTAACTGCTTTTCTGATACAGGTACCCTTTATAAAATTCACAAAATTTGATTTCATTGGTCACACTGCTACTCGAAATTTTCATTGTCTTGAGGCTTACAAACGACTTGGCATCCAAAGACTTCCACACACAGCTTGGCTGGTTGGCTGTTACATGTCTCTGCTGCCAAATCCCTGTAAGAACATTCCTCTTTAGTCAACCCTGTCCCCAAACTGATGCTCACTTGGAACCTATGCAGTTACTTCTGTTTGGAATGTCCTCTCCACTCAGCTAAGTCCCACCCAGCTAAAGTCCTACTCCTATACCACGCCTTCCCTCACCACTGAAGAAAGTCCTCTAGAAGTTCAGAAGATTTGTCTTTTATATCTGTATTCCTAGCACAGGGCTCTGGATGCAATAAGAGCTCTAAAAGCTTTCTGAGGTGAGGATGTAGGGAAATGAGGAATCCTTTCTTATGAGTGAATTTTGAAACAGGATAGATCCCCCGTGCTGAACTGAACATAAAACTGCCCTCCTAACAACTACAACACCAATCGCTCACATCTTACATGGGTCAGACACTATTTTAAACACTGTACGTGTATCAGTTTATGCAATCTTCATGATAACCCTGTGAGATAGGTACCATTGTAGTCACCGTTTTACCGATGAGGAAACTGAAGCACAGAGAGGCCAGGTGAGTTGTCCAAGATCACCAGCACACTCACAGTCCACACTTTTCACCACTAAGCAATGCTGTGCAAAAGGAAGACAAATGGCCAACATTACTTGGTAAATCCCTTCCTGAATGGACATTCTTAACATCCCTCGCCGTTTAAAAAGACCTTTTTTACAAATAGCATTTGTAGTCACTGCTCAGACCCAAGACCCTAACAGATAAGACTAAGAAAATAAGAATAAGAGAGATTTATCTTATTGAGAATGCAATTGAATAAGAAATTCATTTCAGGAAGTACTTCCCTCAGTGACAAAATCTATAAACTGTATGGGTTGCCTAAATGAAACCTACTCGTTGGCAGCCCATCCTACAATGTGGTTTGGAGTGTGGCTGATGAGATTAAGGTACAAATGCCCCTCCTTGTATGTCATAAGGAAGCAGCCAGTCTACAGCACAAAATTGGTCAAAACTGGTCTGTTTGCTCATTAATCATCACCTGTTTAGCAACAGATTTGCTCTGACTGCTCTTCCATTGACATCCTGGGTGTACTCAGTGGGTTTCCTCCATGTCCCTCATCCCTCTCCACCACCCATAAACATTTCCCATCTCTTCCTCCTGGGTGTAGCCAAGATTGATGATGTCTTTCTTATTCTCATCTCTCCAAAGAAGGAACAGGTTTCTCCTACCCAAAATGGACTGGGACTGAGGTTAAAGCCTAAAACAGCTCTTCCAATCATGGCTCCCACTCTCAGCCTGCTGAGGCCTTTGGAACTGGGTGAGATGCTGGGGGTTATAGAAGGATGCAGCAGACATGAGGGATAGAAACAATCCTGAGAATTTTATAAAATATCCCAAATATATTTATTTATAATCTGTAGAAAAGTACTCAGAAAATGCCTTTGTTACAGCTTTTTTAACTGATATGAGTAAATTCATATTGTACAGATGGTGAGCTTAATGGGCTGGTTGCACACTGCCTGAGACAGTAGCACCCATCTTGTTCATCACTGTATCCCAAGCCCTGATCATATGGCCTAGCACATAATAATCTTTCAATTATTACTATTTCAAAGGAATTTCAATAGTGAATATCCACCACAATGGTAATAGCATGTAAAAGTTGAGAGAATTGTTTGTGACTGCACTGAAGACAACCCTAGGGACTCCCATTATTACTGGGTCAGACTTCAAGGGTGACTGGAGATAACTAGTCACGGGGGGAAACTTGAGGGATACATTTTTTATTTTCTCATAACTTCTCTTCCATCAAACTACTGTGGCCTAGCCAAATGCAGGTTGCTCTTACTTAAAACCAGGATATGTCCTCATTTGAGCATCTGTGAAGTTATGGTCGCCATATCCCAAAGGACAAAACTGGCAGAAAAGAAGTTCCGGAGAAGGGGCACAGAAACATACAAGACCTATTCTGTGGGGAGAAAGAGCCTGCCAGGGGAAGACAGACTTAAAATATTAGGATTCTGTAACTGGAAAAAGACAAGTGGGAACACAGAGTAGTAGTTCTCAACCTTGGATATTCATTGGAATCCTCCAAAAAGATTAAAATATTGATGTCTGGGTTTCACCTCCAGGGATTTGGACTTAATTTGTCTGGGGTGATTCTATGGTGTAACCAGGATTGAGACCACTGGACTAGAGAATCACTAACAGAATCAAAACAGTGAGCACAGATCTAGTCACAGATCTTGAAATATTAGAAGAAAGAAGCATCACCATTTGGGTGGGTTTATAGTTCCCTAATGACTAATGATGTTGAACATTGTTTTATGTGCTCATTTTAGCCATTTGAATATCTTCTTTGAAGAAATGTCTGTTCAGAGCCTTTGCTTATTTTAAAATTGGGTTCATCCCTTTATTGTTGAATTATAAGAGTTATTTCTATATTCCAGATAGAAGGCCTTTATCTGATATATAACTTACAAATATTTTCTCCCATTCTGTAGGTTGTCTGTTCAATTTTCTTGATGGTGTCAAGAAAAGCACCTGCAACCAAAAATGCTCTTTTGGAGCATTTTTAATTTTTATGAAGTCCAGTTTGTCTATTCTTTCTTTGATGTGTTATGGTTTGACTATTTGTGTCTCTTCCAAAATTCATGTTGAAACTTAACTCCGATGCAGCAAAATTAAGAAATGGGTCCCTCTGGGAAGTGATTCAGTCATGAGGGCTCTGCCTTCACAAATGGATTAGTACCATTATAAAAGGGCTCGAAGCAACTAGCTAGACTCTCTTTTTGCCCTTCTCCTCACAAAACAAAGTGCCATCTTAGAAGCAGGGAGCAGCTGTCACCAGACACTGAATGCTGACACCTTGATCTTGGACTTCCCAACCTAGAGAACTGTAAGAAATAAATTTCTGTGCTTCGTAAGTAAGCCAGCCTCTGGCATTTTGTTAGGAGTGAGCAAACTGAGACAGATGACTTGTTTTTTGGTGTAACATTAAGAAAACATCACCTAAACCAAGGTGTGAGGATTTACTCCTATGTTGTCTTCTAGTTTTACAGATTTAGCTATTATATTTACAGCTACCATTCACTTTGAGTTAATTTTTATGTATGAGTGAGGAAAGGGTCCAACTTCATTCTTTGCACGTGACTCTATAGTTGAATTCAACAGAATCAAAGCTCCAGAATTTTTATAGAATTATTTATGTTTTATTTGTTTTTTTTTGTTTTTTTCTGAGATGGAGTCTCACTCTATTGCTCAGGCTGGAGTGCAGTGGCACAATCTCAACTCATTGCAACCTCTGCTGCCCAGGTTCAAGCAATTCTCCTGCCTCAGCCTCCTAAGTAGCTGGGATTACAGGTGCCCACCACCATGTGTGGCTGATTTTTTGTATTTTTAATAGAGACGGAGTTTCATCAGCTTGGCCAGGATAGTCTTGAACTCCTGACCTCATCATGATCCACCCTCCTTGGCCTCCCAAAGTGCTGAGATTACAGGTGTGAGCCACGACGTCCAGCCTAGAATTTTATTTTCATAGAATATTTACTTGGATGCAACATAATCAAAGCTCCAGAATTCTATACCACAAAGTGATGGACACTGAGGTTGTTTCCATATCTTGACTACTGTGAATAATGTTTCAATGAAGATGGCAGAGCAGATGTCTTTACCAGGTAGTGATTTTACTTCCTTCAGTATACACCCAGAAGAGAAACTGCTGGGTCATATGGTCATTCCATTTTTTTACTTCTTTAGCAACTTCAAACTGTTTTCCACAACGACTGCATTCACACCAACAGTATATGAAGGCTCCTTTTTCTCTACATTTTTTCAAAGAGTTATCTCTTTTTTATAATAGCTATCCTAACATGTATGAGATGATATCTCAGTAGTTTTAATTTGCATTTCCCTAATGACTGGTGATGTCAGGCACCTTTTCATATACCTGTTGGCCATTTTTATGTCTTCTTTGGATCGTCTGCCTGTTTTTTAATTGGGTTATCTGTATATTGGCTATTGGGTTGTGCGAGTTCCTTATATACTGTGAATATTAACTTCTTATCTGATATATGGTTCACAGATATTTTCTTCCACCTCATTGGCGGCCTTTTCATTTTGGTTTGGTGGTGATGGTGGTGGTGGTGGTGGTGGTCTCTTTTTCATGGGTCACTTATTTCTATTTCGTTGTATGTCTAGCAAGTTGTATGGTATACTGCACATTATGAATGATACAACATTATCTTCCTATCAAGAAGGTTAGAATTTTTTTTTTTTTTTTTTTTTTTTTACTTTCTAGCAGGGAGCTGAATTACTGGCTGATCACTTTGAGCTGATGTAGGTGTTTGTTGTTATCATTAGGGTATGTTGTGGAAAATCCAAGGTGTTTCTCAAGATGCTGTAATCTGGTAGGGTTCAATCTCTAAACTCTGTCTTCCCTATTGATCTTTTCAAGGTTGGTCTTAGTGTTCTTCAGGGACCATCCAGAGTAAATTTTTCTTTACCATGTGGTTCTTACTCCTAAAACGAAGCCCCTGGGGGCCTCAGCTACATGCCTGGAGTGTTAGAACACATGTGTTAGGACTCGGTCATGAGGTCTTGCCACTCTGGCTGGGAGGGACTCTCAACATCTCCCAGAACCGTTCAACCTCTAGCATTTCTGTTCTGATCTCAGTGCTGTATAGCAGCTTCTCTCTGGCAAACTTCATGTGCCTCACCCTGTGCATGTGAAGCCTCACTCTTAGCGAGGGACTCATGAAGGGTCCCCAAAGAGAACTCTGGGCACCTCCTTTCACACACGTTCCTCCTCTCATGTGTTCTTCCCCATAATTTCCAGCCATTTAAGCTGCTCCAAATTTTTATCTCTATCTCCTCAGTTCAGTGGGATCCCTTCCTCCACATGGACTCCAGATCCCTGGACCCCAGTAAATAGCCTGCACTGAGAGGGTTAAATTTCTGTTCTCTCAGGGATTGTACTTCCATGCTGGTTGTTGTTCAGTGCCTGAAAATAATTGACTTACATATTTTCTCCAGTTTTACAATGTATGACAGAATGTCTATCATACCAGGACGAGTTATTCCATTATTTCTGGAAGCAGAGGTTCATGACAGTCAGGTTTTTAATCAAAAGGTATTTCGTTAGCAAATAGTTTCAAATTTAGATCATCGGCAAGGGCCAAAAATAACAGGACTTTCTGATGTCAATTCAAAAGTGATCCTAATACTTTTTTTTAAAAAAGTAATTATTTTATTTTATTTATTCATTTATTTTTGAAACAGAGTCTCACTCTGTTGCCCAGGCTAGAGTGCAGTGGTGTGATCTCGGCTCACTGCAACCTCCACCTCCTAGGTTCAAGTGATTCTCCTGCCTCCCAAATAGCTAGGATTACAGCTACATGCCTGGCTAATTTTTGTTTTTTTAGTAGTGATGGGGTTTCACCATGTTGGCCATGGTTGGCCAGGCTGGTCTCAAACTCTTGACCTCAGATAATCTGCCACCCTCCTTGGCCTCCCAAGGTGCTGATTACAGGCGTGAGCCACCACACCTGGCCTATTTTTTTTTTTTATTAAGATAAGCTAAGATCCCAACCTTATTTCTTGTCCTGAGGTAGGCCACAGGAGTACCCGTAACCAAGACCAAGACTTTTCTTTAAAAATAACTTTGTTTCCTCAAGAATACTTGATTCAACATAATCAAAAGCTCCAGAATTCTGAACCACAAAGCACAGAAGAGATGACTTTGCCTAGAGATGTCTCTCTGCTCCTCTTTTCAACATTTCAATTTGAGCACCTACTCAATGAAACACCCATTCACTGAGCACCTACCATGTGTCAGGATGCAGTACGGATCAAAGATGAATTATATCCATCCATCCCTACCTTTGAGTTTCTCTCCCCACCTATGGTATGCAGAAGTGTGAGGGGAGTTACATCTGTCAGGTTAGTGGAAATTTGGGAGAGGCTCTGTTGAGCAAGGCTTTGAAGTGTGGGGATTTCCCATGGACAGTCTCTCAGTGGACTGAGTTAATCTCTTCTAAGTAGTTTATTATTATCCACACTGATGGTGAAGGATACCATACGAGTTGGAGTAATGCTCAGCTAGCTGATACAACACATAGACTAAAAAATAAATGAGACTGAGACATAACAACAGTTCATTTCTTGCTAAAGTAATAGTTCTAACTGGGTAAACAATTTGGTGGGATGGCTCTTTTGCACATTGTTTTTTAGAAACTCAGCGTGATGGAGGCTCTGCCAACTTTAACTGTGACTTCCAAGGTGGCCCTGAAAACTTCCACGCCTGTTTTCTGAAAGGTAGAAAGATCATGGAGGAACAGGTCTGGAAGACTTCCAGGGATCAGGCTAGAGTAGCACATGTCACTGTTCAGATTCCTCTGGATAAAATTCAATGTCAAAACCAATTGCAAGGGGGGCTAGGAAATAAGATCGAGATGTGTGTTCAGGAAGAAGAGGAGAGCATGGATTTTGGTAAGCAGCTAATAGTCTATCACAGGGCCCTACCAAAAATGAAAAGCTTGGTGTGTCATATTCACACCTTATATTGTGTTAAAGTTATAGATTTCCACAGCTGTTTCCCCAAGTAGGCTCTGAGATCTCACTTCAGCACCCAGGACAGGACAGGGATGTGGTAAATGCTTATTAAATGGTTTTTGGATGGATGGATGGGTGGATGGTGAGCTGCGTGACAGTAGTTGGCCAACAAATTCTGTTGCTCCTTGAGGTTCCTCCTGGAATGCCACAGATAGATGTTGTCAATTTAGAGAAAGATGCTTGCCTTCCCATTTGATATGGAAGGTGGGCATGCCTCCAGTACACCTATAAATTGGATCAAATCATTTAGGCACAAGTTAACTAAATTTAGCAGCATTTAGCATTTGAATTTAGTTAGATTCTGTAGAGCCCATTCCTGCCCATCTGATTCTTTTTTTTTTTTTTTTTTTTTTGAGATGGAGTCTCATTCTGTCACCCAGGCTGGAGTGCAGTGGTGTGATCTCAGCCTACCATACCACAACCTCCATCTCCCAGGTTCAAGTGATTCTCCTGCCTCAGCTTCCTGAGTAGCTGTGATCACAGGCGTATGCCACCATGCCTAGCTAATTTTTGTACGTTTTTAGTAGAGACAGGGTTTCACCATGTTGGTCAAGCTGGTCTCAAACTCCTAACCTCGTGATCCGCCTGCCTCAGCCTCCCAAAGTGCTAGGACTAAAGGCGTAAGCCACCATGGATAGCTGCCCCTCTGATTCTTAAACTGGCATTATGATCAATTCTCTAACATGTGTTTTAGAAGTTGAAGAGCCACACAAAAGCCGTGCAAGTGGAGGGTCCCTGCCCCCATCATTGAGGCACACACTTCTATAGCCAGGGAGCCTAAGCATGCTTGCAGATTTGCAGGCAGAGGAGATTTTCCTTCTCCAATGACAGGCTTGTCTCGCTCCTGGGTTCATACAAAACCATAATAACATACCACTTCACATCCATGAGGATGGCGATAATCAAAAAGATAAATAATAACAACTGCTGGTGAGTTTGTGGAAAAATCAGAACTCTCCTAAATTGCTGGTGGGAATGTAAAATGGTACATCCACTTTGGAAAATAGTCTGATAGCCAAAGTTAATTCCTCTCCTAGGTATATGCCCAAGAAAAATAAAAAGCATGTACACACAAAAACCTGTACTTGAGAGTTCACAGCATTATCATTTATAGCAATCAAAAATAGGACACACAGCCACTTCAGAAAATAGTCTGATAGCCAAAGTTAAACTTATGACCCAGCAACTCCTCTCCTAGGTATATGCCCAAGAAAAATAAAAAGCATGTACACATAAAAACTTGCACTTCAAAGTTCATGGCAGTATTATTTATAGTAAAAACAAAAATAGGACACACAAAGGCCCGTGCACTGGCAAATGGATACACAATATGTGGTCTGTCCACCCAAGGAAATATCCTTCAGCTATAAAAAGGAATGAAGTCCTGATACCTGTGACAATTACACCTTAACCTTGAAAGCACTATAAGTGAAAGAACACAGACACAAAAGGCCACATATTGCATGGTTCCACTTACATAAAATCTGTAGAACGGGCAAATCCATAGAGAGAGAAAGTGGATTTGCAGTTGCCAAGGGCTAGGCGGAGGGAGGAAAAATGAGTGACTGCCCTTGAGTGTGAGGTTTCTCTTTAGGACAATGCAAATGCTTTAAACTAGATTGTGGCAATGGTTGCACAATTCTGTGAATACACCAAAAGACACGGAACTGTACCCCTTGAAAGGTGGTACAGCTGGTATTTGAATTGTGTCTCAATAAAGCTGTTTTTCAACGGAACTCCTAGAATTAAAAATTACAATTAGAGAAAGAAAAATCTGTCGGGTGGAATTCACAGCAAACTGGAGAAGGCAGAGAAAGGATCAGTGAAGTTAAAGATGGATCCCCTAAAAGGAATCAAAGCTAGAGAGCAGGGAACTAAAGACTGGAAAAGTTCAACAGCACCTCAGGAACCGGTGCAGCAATACCACACAATCTAACATTCATGTGACTGAAGCTCCACAAAAAAGAGATGAAAAACAGACCAAAAAATCGTTGAAGAAGGAAAAATATAAAAAATAAAAATAAAAAAATAGTTGAATAAATAGTGACTGAAGTCGTCTCAAAACTGGATAAAATACAACGACTTGGAATAACAGATTTAAGAAGTCCAGCAAACCCAAGTTAAAAAAAAAAAAAAAAAAAACACCTAGATACATCAGAGTCAAACTACTAACAATCAAAACTGAATATCAAATCTTGAACACTACCATATTAAAAAGAGATTATACATTAATAAGATAATGAAGAATATTTAAATACGAATTTAGGCTAGCTTCTCATCAAAACAATGGAGGACCAAAAGAGGGATACCCAGAAAGCTGGGGGGGAAGGTGGAAAAAAAGCTGTAAAACCATTCGTCTATATCCCGTGAAGTCTCTTTCAAAAATAAGGATGAAATAAAGATATTTTTCATAAAAACACAAGCTGAGAGAATGTCACCAGCAGAACCGCACCTCAAACAATGCTGCAGGGTGTTCTCCAGCTGAAGGAAAAAGATAACAAACGGAAATGTGATTAATAATTCTTCCTGAGAACTCTTCCTACACAGGGAAGGAAAAAGAGACTCAGAGTCACTGCTCCAAAGGGACTATTAGCCATTGAGTGCTCCCTATGACTAAGTCACTACTTTTAGAATTACAAGTTTAACCTATTAATTAGTTATGATACAAATTTCATGGTTTTCTTTTTTTTTTTTTTTTTTTTTTTGAGACGGAGTTTCGCTCTTGTTACCCAGGCTGGAGTGCAGTGGCAGGATCTCGGCTCACCGCAACCTCCGCCTCCTGGGTTCAGGCGATTCACCTGCCTCAGCCTCCTGAGTAGCTGGGATTACAGGCACGCGCCACCATGCCCAGCTAATTTTTGTATTTTTAGTAGAGACGGGGTTTCACCATGTTGACCAGGATGGTCTCGATCTCTTGACCTTGTGATCCACCCGCCTCGGCCTCCCAAAGTGCTGGGATTACAGGCTTGAGCCACCGCGCCTGGCCTCATGGTTTTCAAATAGCATTTTTTAAAGTCTAATAGGGTAGAATGGACCAGAAAAGAATAAAACAAAAATACCCCTCTTTTAAATTGAAAAATAATATAATAAATGCCCATGTGATAATTAATACTCACTTTAAAAGCCTACTGAGGAAAATGCAGCTCATTATGTTCTTGGGCAATCTTTTACATCAATATCACCATGAACTCGTGATATTTAGTGCAGATGAACCAGTATCCTTTTATCAGACAATGAGAGCCATGTTACTCAATGTCTTCCCTTTCCCTTTGAATGTCAAGAACACATGGCCTGAGCCACAAGACCCACACCACCTGGCTGGCTCTCATCTCTCTCCCTGTTGATCCCTCTGCTGCAGCCACTTGGCTTCCCCAAACTATTCCTCCACAGCCCAAGCATCCCCTTGCCATGGGTTCTTTTACCTTTACTTCCTTTACCAGATAATTCACCAGATATCTGCCTGGGTTGTCCCTTCATTTAATGCAATTTCTGTTCAAATTCATCTCCTCAGAGAGGCCTTCCCTAACCACTTGGTTACAAATAGTGATGGAGAATAGACATTTCTCAATAGAAGATATATCAACAGCCAATAAACATGAAAAAATGCTCAAAATCACTAATCATCAGGGAAATGCAAATGAAAACCACAAGGAGATACCGCCTTACTCCTGCAAGAATGGCTATAACTAAAAAGTCAAAACTTATCATAGATGCCGGCATGGATGTGGTGAAAAGGGAACACTTTCACACTGCTGGTGAGCATGTAAACTAGCACAACCACTGTGGAAAACATTACGGAGATTCTTTAAAGAGCTACAAGCAGAACTACCATTAGATCCAGCAATCCCACTACTGCAATATCTACCCAAAGGAAATGAAGTCATTATATAAAAAAGACACATGCATATGCATGTTTACAGCAGCTCAATATACAGTTACAAAGATAAGGAGCCAAACTAAGTGACCATTAACCAATGCAAGGATAAAGAAAATGTGTGTGGGGTGTGTGTGTGTGTGTGTGTGTGTGTGTGTGTGTGTGTAGTACAACTCAGCCATGAAAAGGAAAAAAGTAAGTCTTTTGCAACAGATGAATGGAGGTAGAGGCCATTATTCTAAGTGCAGTAACTCAGGAATGGGAAACTAAATATCATATGTTCTCACTTACAAGTGGGAGCTAAGCTATGAGGATGCAAAGGCAGAAGAATGATACCATGGACGTTGGGGACTCTGGAGGTAAGGGCTGGAGGAGGGGTAAGGGATAAAAGACTGCATATTGTGTACAATGCATACTGTCCAGGTGACGGGTACACTAAAATCTCAGAATTTACCACCAAAGAACTTACCCATGTAACCAAAAAAATCCTGTACCCTAAAAACTATTGAAATTTTTTTTATACAATTTTTAAACAAATACAGATAGATTCTATTGTGTATTAGAGGCAAGGTCACTGTCCCTGGCAGTCAAATACCTGCTATCCGTATGCTCTAGCAATGTCATGCATAGGGTGGGATGGGCTTCTCTCAGCCCACAGAAAGGGTCCATAGGATGGGTAGCTTTCCAGGAAATTAGACCCTTGTTACAAAAAATTATAGACACACTCCACAGTAGGCCCAAATGCCTCTCACCCTGCAGCCCTGCCCCAAAATGGAAGATGAAGAGATGGCACACCTAGAAACTGGACTAGAACCTGAGGCGTCTGTTTGGATCCCACCCTTACCCCTCACACGGCCTCCACAGTAAACCAGCAAAGTGGCTCTGGTTCCCACATAGAAGCAACTCAGAGCAGAAGCAGTTGCTGGAAAGTAACGAATCAGGGGCTTGGCTCCAGAAATGCTGGGTGCACAGCAAGACACACTGAGAGGAGAGCATGAGCCCTGGATGCCCAGCAGCTGAGCCCGGGTGACAGAGCTGGGCAGGGGCTCTGATGCCAGGTCCTAAGGACAAAGGCCAGGCAGGTGGAGAGCCAAGAGGACCACAGTCCTCTGGAAGCACCTTCGCCTTGGGCGCCATCTGCTACCTGCCTTTGGGCTGAGATCTGACCTTGCTCAACGGGACGGGACCTTCTGCCCCAAGCGAGGTTCCACATGGTTCCGGCGGGGGTGGGACGGGGTGGGACGGGGTGGAGGTTATTTCTCCACATCTGCTCACAAAGTATCAGGCCTGTGACTGACACCACCTCCCAGTCCACTCAGCTCATTGTTCATGCCAAAGGAGCGGGCACCTCCCTCTTCATGCCTCTCTCAAGAATTACCAGAAACCCAACACCAACACCCGACAAAGTCCCTGTCTGTCCCAGGCAAAGTCAGTCCTGCCCAAAAGCAGTAGAATAACGCTTCCTTCTCCATACTCCACCTCAGTTCGCTTTTCTTCTTAGAAGAAAAAGTTCCTGGGGAAGGTATAGCTGGGTTTCCCCACAGCCTGGGGTGTAAAGGACAGATCTGGGGACCCTTCCTGAATGCGGTTTGCGGTAAGATGCTTGAAGACATTTCTGAAACTGACAGGCCACTCCAGGGGTGCCAAAGTCAAATCTGCTCTGTCCTCAGCGGACTGTCGCGGAGTTAAACCCACTCTGCCTGGCTGTTTTCTTACCCTCAGGAGTCTAGGCTAACAGTCCCCAGGACTTTCTTGTTACAAGTAACAAGAAACGACAACACTGGAAATCAATAACCAATCACCGAGAAGCGGCCGCCGCAAACCTCCATTGTCCTACCTTCCCTCTCCTTGATTACAAAAAAAAAAAAAAAAAGTCTCGGAAATTATATAGACGACCCTCAGAGACCCTACCCTGGGAAAACGGGGTCAACTTCCCGCACCACCCCGCCCAAGCTCCCTTGGGGGTCACCAGTCCCCAAGGGTGGAAGTTCCGACGCCGCCTCCTTCACTCCCTCCCTCCTCCCACCTGTCGGATGCCGGGACCAGGGTCCAGCTGGGAAACTCACCGCGCGGCCCGGGAGTGGCCATGGTGCGGACGCAGACCCCGCCGGCCGGCGGCCGCGCGCTCCCGGGCAGGCTTATGCCTCCGCGGGGCTAATTCCACCGCGGCTCAGCTGCGTCCCGGCGCCCGCCCCTCGCCGGCTGCCGCCTCTCCTCCCCCATCCCTCCGGCCGCCGGCGCCGCGCCGTCCGAGCCCGGCTCTCCCCACTGCGCTCTGGGCGCCCAGAAAGGAGCGCGGTCCCGCAGCCGGGCTGAGTCCAGGATTCGCTCGGGTCCGCGGGGGCTTAGGGGCGAGACAGGAAACGCTGCCTTCTTCCCCCAGGCCCGGGCGACGCCCCACAACCTGCTTCCAGTGTAAAAATTCAGCCGGATTATCTCATGAACTGTCTGACTGATTAGTTTCCAATCCCGCCAGCAAAGCCTCCTTCCCGCCGCCCCAAAGGGTCATCCACTGTCCAGGGGTTATCCCAGGGACAGGAGTGGGGGCGAGCCCCTTGACAGCGGATCCCCCACACCTACCTTCACGCTAGGTGGAGACCAGCTGTCCTCGCCTTCCCCTAGGTTAAGCAGGACAAAAGGGAGAAGAGGCAGGTAGTAGGTGCACGAGGGACCCCAGAACAGAAGGAGGGGCTGCCAGAGGCAGGAGGAGGGGTCCGTTTTATAAGAGCTCCCCCAGAGACGCTGGGAGGGTTAAGGAGGGTTGAGAGCATAGATTATGAAAGCTACATCCATCCCCAGAGAGCAAGAGAAGCGCTGCCTCCCCGGGATGGTGCAGGCACCTGGGCAGTGGGGTGGGAGAGAAAACTTCCAAAGAGCCATTCTGGATGATGGAATCTGCAACTCCAAGATGCCCAGAAGCAAAACCAGTTCCTTAATACCATGGACCCTCAAAGTGAAGAAGTGCTACTTAAGGTCAAGTATGCCGTTTGTGATCACTGACCTTCAGGCATGAAGATTTTCTCTCCTATATTGGTAAGGTAGGTTGGTCATGACAGATTCCACTTTATGGAGAAGGAGCCTGGGGCAGCAAAGGGGAGTAAGTGACACCACAGCTGAGGGCAGAGCCCAAGGAAAACCACGAGATGTGCTGTTCCCACCCACGGCTTTATTCTGCCCACCGAAAGTACAACCAGCTCTGGCTAATGCTTCTGCAGGACTTCCTCCCTGCCCAACACCCTTCTCAGTGCCTTCCCTATGGTAGTTATTTTAATCCTAACGGTATGCATATGAGGCAATCACTGCAGCGTGCCCATTTTACAGATGAGAGGACTGCAGTGTTAAATGTCAAGTAACTTGCCTCTAAGAGGATCCCAGGATTCCAAAGCAAGCCACCTGCCCCGGAGCCCATGACCTAACACTCTGCTATTCTGCTCCTTTCTGTCCCTAACAACACCTTTCTCCCTACTTCCAGGGACCGTTCTCATGTCCCTTCAATCCCGAAACAATTAAAAAATGTTCTCACCGTTGCTCCTTCATTCATTCCCTTTCTTCTTTCCCTCCAGCAGTTTCTTAGTCCCTGTATACTCCTTCCTTGAGACTCCCCTTAAAACATCCACTTTGGGGCACTCTGTCTTGCCTGGTCTGAGGGTGAGTAAAAAAACAGGGTGCCTGAAACCAGATGCACATTGCACCTTTGGAATACCTGTAAATAAAGGAAGATTGCCAAGATGCTGCCCTGCACTCACTACCTCCTCCAGGTTCTCTTCCTGCATCCTTTTTTACCCAGCTCCTTTCCATTGTTTTGGGGTTTTTTTTTTAATAATCCAAATGTGCAGTTTTCCAGTGCAGCTTTTTTCTTGATGGTAAAGTGTCATATCAGTGAACATGAGAAATTCAAGCTAGCAAGACACAGGCAGTTGGAAAATCAACAGCCTATGCTGCAGAGGTAGCCTTCCTGCTGAATGTCTCTGGGGCTGACGCCTCCAATAACACCTTGTCCCCAGCTAGAGTGTTAGGCGATCAGGCAGAAGAGTGACAGTTAATTCCCTGTCCCTGGATCTGGTTTCCTGCCAAGAGAGACCTTAGAGGCTACTCAAAATTGGGAGTGGGGTGATAGATGGAGAGACAGCAACCTTTGAATTATTGAGTAGTTATATAAAACTTTTATCCATTCTTCCTCCCCTCTGCCCACTAAACTCCCCGCCAAACCTGTTCAGCATAATCTGTGCCATTTTCCTGTAATGTGGCTTCTCTTGAGGTTAAGCTCAAGCAATAACAGAAGTGGTGGAAACTCAAGGAGGCAGCAGCCACTGGTCCCCATGTCGGCAAGGGAAGAGTGTAAGTGACAGGGATCGTGTGGCTCTGATGGAGTGGCCTGGGAGCTCTGACCCAAGTTCTGCCACCCAGCAGTTGTGACCTTTGGCAAGTCACTTGAGTTCTCTGAGCTGCTTTCATCCTTTGTAAAGGAGTGGAGGAGGGGCAGTGGACTAGATAATGTCTAAGGCCCTTTCGGCTCCATCATCCAGTACTTTCAATGAGCTGAGTCTCTCTATGTCAGAAGTATTTGGAATGAAAATCAATTCTTCATCAAATTCCTGTAACCCAGGACATCCCCTTCCTTCTCATGGGCATTCTCCCCAGTAAGAGTCCCCACCATCTTGCCAGCATGAACATGAAAACTCTTCTGTAAATTTTAAGGAGGGACCATCTCTAACTGCAGGTGATAGTACCAGTTAGTGATCTGGGGATAGAATGATGTTTGGTGTTATCTACACCACTTCCTCTTCCACTAAAGGATGTCTGGAGTACGTAGGGCCTTGGCATCAAGCATAAAGTCTGAAAGAAACCCAACTGGTCCAGCCTTCATGACCAAGGAAATCCCTAATGCTCTGCTGTTAACATGAGAGTCTCTTACTTCCCACTGCAAGCCTTGATTTCCCCACTGTTATTCTCACCACTTCTTACGTGATTATAGAGCAACTTCCAGTTACCTAAGGACTTGAAGGCCTCATTTTAGGCTGAGGTTGTTTATCTTCACCCCCTTATGAGTGAGACTAACATTCCTGTTTTCCAAATGAGGAAACTGAGTCTAAGAACTACTAATGGGCTTGTTTGAGGCCACACAGCTGAGCCAGGGCCATATGTGGAGCCCAGGTCTGCCTCCAAGTCTGGGGCTTAGTTGGGGGACCACACTGCTGCACCTACAGCACCCTGTTTCCACGTCCCTCTCAGTCCTCAGCGCCTCTCCCTCCCACAGGGGCCACTATGAATACCAGAAACTCTATGCACCACAGGCTCAGAGAAATCCTTGCCCACCTGGCCAGACACCTTCTCCACACTGCCAGCCATGTGGCAACAACAGTATCTATCTCAGCAGGAGCCTGGCTCCAGAGCCCACCCCTCTGCTATGCTCAAAAGCCCCTCCATTCAGAGATGAGAGAACCCAGTGTTCCTAGGAAAATCGCTTTTACTTTGGGCTGAGTTTTGGAACAGGCCTACCCGACACTATGCCTTTTCCCACCCCTGGAGGCAAAGGCATCACTTTTTCCCAGAGGCTGGCAGTATCTTGCACTGACGCTGAGTCTTGCAACGGGGCCTGAGGGGCTTCCTCCCTCAGAACCACTCTCAGAACTCAGCCCCTGCCCACAGTTGGCATCTCAGCCCTAAGACACAGTGCACCCGCAGCCTTTTGCAAGATGAGAGTTGAGCCTTTATTGTGGGCCCAGAAGGGCACGAGAGCAGAACAGGCAGAGGACTGGCAGCGCTCTGGCCTGTCAGGCCAAGGCAGGCAGCAGCAGGCACCCATCCAGCTGCAGCAGCATCACTTGCTGCACTTCCTAGGAGAACATTTGCACTGCATGGCGTTGAGAACCTCATGGTACACAACAGAGCCATTGGTGCAGCGCAGGGGCACCCGCATGGGCTCCGTCCGTGTCGGAGAGCAGCAGGAGCACTGGTCCTGCACATCCTCGATGTCAATGGAGTACATGGCTTTGCTGGCACATTTGCCCTGCAAGAAAGCAAAGGAAGATGGGGGATTCACAATGGTGGGAAGTCCCAGCCTAGGCAGGGCTTTGGGGCAGCCTGCTTTCTCCCTGACCCCTCCAAGCCAGGCAGGTCTGATCTCACCCAGAAGCACTCAGGACAGCTGGGCAATTTGTAAAGGGAGGTCAGAGGCACATCTGACACGTCCTCCACTCTACAGCAATAATATCACACCCACATCCCTCCAGCTGCAATTTTATGCATGTTAATGCATAAAATGTTTTATGCCTGATTATGCATGTTTTATGCAGGCAATTTTTATATGTTTGATTGATCGTCAGGAAATGTAGCCTCCATCTTGCATAAATAACTGTCCATTCTCTTTAAAGGATTTGTTGAGTCTTTCTTCCATTTTTGTTTGTCCTGTAGTCAAAAGTTCCCAGTTACTTCAATAAGGCATTTACTTTAAAAAAGAAATGCTTCCAGTTTACTTCCCTTCTCCTCCCTGTGAATTTTCCAGATCCTTCTAGAATGTAACTAAGGAGATGTATCCAAGCATGAGGAAGGCTCAGCCCTCCCCACCCAGGCCTTATTGAAGCAGAACCCTTACCTGGCAGTAGTGGATGTCCACCTGTACTTCGGACTTACAGCTTCCCACCTTGACATACTGCAGGCGGGCAGTGATGTCTTTGCACTCGGGCACCTCACCTATAGGACAGGTGAAACGTGAAACTTGAGGACTGGCTGGGGTTCTACAGGGCACTCTTCAGCTCCGGTGCCCTCACTGGACTGGAAACTAGGTCCCTTTCACAATAACCAAATAACCAAAGCCCGCCACAGGGAGGGAATTCACTTATCCTGGTTCACCTTGGCCATTCCTGGCCCCACATATGCAGAGATATAGTTATTGCTGGACTTACTTAATGGTACGGTTTTAATTGCAGGAAGAGCCTAAATTCTCTGTGCTATGGTGATGTAAAATGAGCAAGACTTGCCTTTATATCATTGTAGACTCTAAAAACCAAAATGACTAAAGTGACCCTCATGTGCTTGTAACTACATTCAGAAGCTAAAGGGCAATGAAGTAGCCAGTAAATATAATTACTATCTATTCATCCCTCCCTTGGGGTAAGAGGAAAGGCAAAGTCATGGTGATTTAAGGGCATACCCTGCCTCTGTGGGGACCGAGAAGATCCCCAGGCACCTTTGTAAAGGTACTGCTGACTCCGGGTTGCAGACATGGGTTTCCTTTGGCACAGGAGTTAGTGGCATTCAGATCGGAATCTCTACCTGGCCCACTAGGAATTCAAAAATTTAATGATAGCTTACCATTCCAATCTGAACACTGGGAGTTTTCTGTCCTTAGATGACTCCAAATCTAAATCAACCCTAAATACATATTAATCTGCCTCCCAATTTCCAGATAATTTCATTGTAAAAGGGAAAGCCTGCCAATTACCTTAAAAGGATAAATAAGAAAAACATATTTAGGTCAACATACTATATTATATTGCTGTGGATTTAAATCCCTGAGGCTGGCTTATTGTCCTCATTAAGGATCTCGAAGTCTCTTGAATACACTGACCAACAAAGGCCCTTTGAGGTGCTTCTGAAGATAACAGTCCCTTAACCAAACTCCACATGCAGTGTGCCTAGAGAGAAATCCTCTCCTCTGATGGTTTCCTGACTTCACATTCTTAAACCATTCAAATGGGAATCACAGAAAGACATGCTTTCAGAGTTTTTCCTGGATCTGAGATTTGGTTACAGCAATGGCAGGGGCTGTCACAGTAAGCCATCAAGAAAAGAAGGAACTATTGAAGACTGAGGGATTTCTTGTTTTCACTCTTCCTTTCTCTACCTGAAAATAAGCATGGACCTGTGAACCCAGGACAAAAAAATCATCATAAACCCTAGCCTAAAAAAGTATTAGTCCAGGCAAGTAATTCTATATTCAGGAAATTCGGCATTAGCACTGGGATCCTGAAAGTTATTTGTGCTCATGAACACAAACGTGTATGGGAAGAACACTGTCTAATGTGCAGACTTGTGTCTCGTCTCCAAAGCTGCTGCTGTGAGCAATGAGAACCCAGCAGTATGACGCAACTACAAGGTCAAGAGGAGCTCAGAGTGAAGAGGTGGGGGGGGGAAACCTAGGCCAGCCCCCAAAGCACATGCGGGCTGTTGTTAGCCAGCCGGTGGCTTCCCTTTCTCTTTGAGATAGCTTTAGCACACTCATAAATAGATACGTGTTGAGAGTCGACCCCCGCAAGATCATAGATCCGAGGTGCCTGTCTTCAAGAAGCTTTGGTTGGAGAGGGAACACATTGTCCCAGGACAGGACTATGCACAATCAAAGACCCTAAGAGGGGAAAGGCAGGTAAGAAGCTGGAGACAGGAGGGAGTTTGCAGGAGGAAAGAGAGTGGTCCATGGGCATCTGAAAGGGGTCTCAAGAGGACAGTCTGATGACATCCAGGAAGGGGAGGCTGCTCCCTGCAAGACTGAACATAATGACTGACCAGTGGTCAGAAATATGTTTTTGGAATACAGCTTACTCCAAAGAACAGTCACTGGGCTTGCTCCAATGGGCTTCAAGGAGCAAGCTGAGAAAACCCAGTAGACTTGCTCTGGTGGGTTTCAACGGACAAGATAATAGTAATGTACTCACATCTGTCACAGCAGGTGCCTGGAGTTTTCATAATTTTACCCTAAGAAAACAGCAACATCACAGGTTAGGCACAAACAGTACAGAGCGGACAGCTTTCAGGTCACTCCGGGCCAATTTTTAGCTGTAAACTCACAGCCCTGGCTTAAGTGTCCAGATGTAAACTATGCTTTCCTACCAAAAATGTGAACAGCTCGACCACCCTACCTGACCAGGCTGAAACAATTTTGATTACTCTGAATGCTCTTCCAATTGAGTCATCAGGATCATCATTCCCAGGGAGACTGGAAATCAGTTTGATCTCACATCTTCCTATTTAAGAATCAAAAGTCAGGCTCCCTCAAGGAAAATATATATTTTTTTAACATCCTATATTGTGGAGAATTTTCTCTCTCCATAGGCTTTGATTTTATAAGCCCACTGATTCTTCAAGTAGGCCAGAGATCTGCCTTGGACACTGGGAAATTATGCCAGAGCTAGGATCCAGGCTGTTCAGAAGGATCATGTTCTCAGAGACTGAGGCAGTGAAGAGGAAAGCAGGATGAGTACTCACTCCGTCAGCCAGACACTCGTGTTCATCAAAGGGCGGGCAGCTTGCAACCCTCTTCTCCCAGATGTACTCTCCTACCTCATTGACCTTACAGGAATGACTATCACAGCCATCCTGGAGCGTCTCATCACGCTGGAAGGAAAGAGGAGTAAAGTCAGAGACAGCGTTTGGTTCACAAAGCCACTTAAACCACAAGCTTGACCCCACGGAGCTGATGAAACAATCTGGAGGACCATGATATAAGAATGAGACGGGGTATTACAAAGCCCCCACACCCAGAACACAGACCAGAAGTGGAGTCTCAGTTTTACAGCTTATATCCTATGAACGCGGCTGCTTAAAGTAGACAATATGTAGACTCTTCTGACCAGTTAAATGCTGATAGGATTGAGAAACAGCAACAGCAAGCTGGCTGGTCGGTAAGTGAACTAGAGATGAACCAAGGGCACTACCTCCCAGCCCCCCAGCTAGTCCCGATTTCCTAGCTCAGAGTTTGTTTCACCCTGACGGCCTATCCAGTCTTACAAACTCCTAAGGCTAGAGAAAAAAAGATCAACCAACTTCAGATCACGTGGCCCTACACCAACTACACTCTTGTCAAGAAGAGCAACAAAATAACTAAATAATTGAGAAAATTCTGTGCCTGCAATAAGTCATCTGTCTTTTCTTTATAAAATCAGAAAGAAGTGGAAAAAGAAGCTGATACTGAACCAAACTTAGTCCCTCTTTCTTGAAGAAAAATGTCCAAAAAAGGAAGCTAGATGGTGACACGAGAGGGAGCCCCGGCGTTCAGCTCGCTCCTACCTTCAGCATCATGATCTGCCCTCCTCTCAGCTGAATGGTGCAAGCTGTAGGCAAACACCTCCCGCAGCATTCACCTGGGTTATTTTCTTCCTTGTAACCCTGTATCCAGAGGGGGTAAAAGCAGCCTCAGTTAACCTCCCTTAAACATCCCAATAAGTAGGCTTACTTTGCTGGCCTCTTACCTCTCCTACCCAGTAGTTTCACCTAGAATTCAGAAAGTCAACATCCAACCAGCTTTTGTCAGTTCTCAGTCCCCTACGTAGCATTCCGTCCCTCTGCATATGTACATCTCACTCAAGTTGTGGCAGCCAGAGCTATTAAATTAGCCCTTTTCTCTGAGCTTCAGACTTACAAATTCAATTGTTTCCTGGACAATTATTTTACTGTCATACTGAGACTTGCATCCAAAACGAAATTTGATTTTTGCCCTAACTCTCATCCTTCTATGGTATTCCCTGTTTTGGTAAATGGTGTTATCACCCAGTCTTTCAAACAAGAAATCTGAGAGTTATCCTTGACTTCGCCCTTTTTCTCATTCTGTGCTTAGCACCAAATCTTGCCAAAAATGTATCTCAAACTCATCCATTGCTTGTCCTGCCCTGTCTCCTCTTTCATCATCAAGTCTATTATACAACCATTATCTACCAGAGATTCTGGTAACAGTCTTCTTTTGTCTTCCTACCTTCATTCTTGCCCCCCTGCTACAGGTCACCACACATCTGCCGGAATGACCTTCTTAAAGCCTAGGTCTACTCCTGTCACTCATCAGCTTAGAAACTTCTGATGAAGGTCCAGCTCTAGTTACGACACAGTGGCTTGCATTGGACTAAATCTCCTGCAGATGATGATTATAAACAATTAACTAAATATTTAAAGCAACTGTTCAAAAGCTTTGGAAGAAGACCAAAATCAAAAATGAAGTATAGATTATTTGATCCTTGAAATGCAGAATCATAATGGACAAGATTCATGTTTAAATGGCTTTTCCCACAAGGACTGTCTGTATGCCACTGGACAGCCAGAACTCAAGCAGAAAACCGTAGTTGCATTTGCCTGAGGACTCAGCAGGCAGAGCTTGGAACTGCTAGAATAGCTAGAAACTGAAGGGAAAAACATCAGAAAAGAGGAAGTCAGAAAGAAGAAGCCCCCAAATCTGCATATAAACTCCTCTGAACTCTTTGGTTGATTCCTTAATTAGACATCTATATTAGAGCTACAAGGAGCCCAGAGACAAAACAACAGCTGGAAAGCTCAAAGACCTGAGCAGACATTTCAGTTGCCACACACCACACAGGAGAGTTTGCAGTGTGAATTCTAACAAGTTGGAGGGGCTAGGTAAACACCTAGGTTTCCACTGGAATTTCATAAGGGCTACACCTTCAGAGTAAAGACTATGTCTCAGAACTAAAATATTCAGCCTAGGGCTAAGAAAAATGCAGAAATAGACCCTCTACAATGTAGTTTCAAAATCAAGACTTCTATAGTTCAAAATGAACCACCAACAATCTAATCACCTTCTAGAACCAAACTTAACCTTTATTATAAAGAAACAGCAGAATTAAGAGTCTCTTAAATATATCTTTCACCAATGTCTAATACATAGTAAAAAAAAAATCTTCATGCAAAGAAATAGAAAAATTTGATCTGCACCAAGAGAATCAACACTCAGTATAAACAGACACACAAATGGCCCTGATATTTCAGTTAGCAGGCAGGAAACTTAAAATAACTATGATAAACATGTTAAAGAGTTTAAAGGAAATGATGGATATAATGAAAAAAGAGGCAGGGAATTTTAGGAACAACCTGGAAACTTTAGAAAAAAAATCAAATGGAAATCCTAGAACAAGAAAACACAACACTCTAAATCAAAAATTTACTGGATTGATTTAACTGCAGACTGGACACAAGAAAAGAAAGGATCCTTGAATTTTGAATTATAAGATAGATCAATAGAAATTGCCCAAACAGAAGCAAGAGAGGAATAAAGATGCAAAAATATATATACAGAGCCCCAGGGACCAATGGAATAGTATCAACTGTTTAATAATATATGGTCATGAGTTACAAAACAATGTTTCAGTCAACAACAGACTGCATGTATGACAATGGTCCCATAAAATAATAATGGAGCAGAAAAATTCCTATTGCCTAGTGACTTAATAGAACAACACATTATTCACCTGTTTGTGGTGATGCAGATGCTGCCAGTCATATAAAAGTATAAGACATTCAATTACATACTTGATAATAACAAACAACTATGTTACTGCTTTATCAATATTTTAGATATACTCCTATTAATTAAAAATATAAAAAAGTTAACTGTAATACAGCCTCAGGTAGGCCCTGTAAGAGTATTCCAGAAGAAGGCATTGTTATCACAGAAGACAACCTCTGTGAATGTTACTTCCCCTGAAGACTTTCCGGTGGAACAAGATGTGGAGGTAGAAGACTGATATTGATGGGTCAGCTATGGGTGGGCCTAGACTATTGTGCATGCTGAGTTTTCATTTTTAACAAAATAGTTTAAGGATTTTTTTAAATGCCTATAGTTCTACCTGTTTGGGAGCCTGAGGCAGGAGAATCAGTTGATCCCAAAAATTTAAGCCGCAATGAGCTATGATAATGCCTCTGCACTCCAGCCAGGGTAACAGAATGAGACCCTGTCTCAAAAAAAAAAAAAAAAAAAAAAGTTAAAAACATTAAAAATTTTAAAAATAGGAAAAAGCTTTTAAAATAAGGATATAAAGAAAAAATATTTTTGTACAGCTGTACATGTGTTTGTGTTTGAAGCTAAGTGTTATTACAAGAATCAAAATGCTCTAAAAATTTTTAAACTTCATAATGTAAAAAAACCTACAGTGAGCTAAAGTTAATTTATTGTTGAAAAAAAGTCATTGCAAAGAAAAATTAAAGAAGACTGCTAAGATGTGAGTGTGTGTGTCCCTCCAAAATTCCTACACTGGGATTTAAACTCCAAATGATGATATTAAGAGATGGGGCCTAAGTGATTAAGTCATGAGGGTTCCACTCTGATGAGTGAATTTGTGCTGTTATTTAAAAAATAAAAAATTTAAAAAAAAAAGGTAAAAGGGAATGCCCTCTGCCTTCTGCCTCTCCACCTTCTGCCACACGTGGATGCCATGAGAAAACCCTGCCTATGAGGAACAGGACATCATCAGACATCAGATCTGCTGGTACCTTAATCTTGGACCTCTAGAACTGTGAGAAAATTAATTTCTGTTCTTAATCACTCAATCTCAGGCATTGTGTTACAGCAGCACAGACTGAGAGCAGGACCTAAATAATTTAAGAGACATACGATGTTCATAGACTGAAAAACTCAACATTGTCTCGACATCCTTTATCTCCAAATTAACCTATGTATGTATTCAATACAATGCAGCACACCTTAAACACTTTCTTTAAATAAAAATTAATAAGATGACTCTAAATTTAGAGAGAAATTGAAAGGACATAAAATAGCCAAAACAATATTGAAAAAGAACAAAGTTGAAGAACTTAAATTATCTAATTTCAAGGTTAACCATAAAATTACAGTAATCATGACAGTGGTATGACCATAAACATAGACAAATTGAGGATCAGAAAAAAAAGGAAGCTAGCAATAGATCCATATATACACAGGCAATTCATTTTTTACAAAGGCACCAGCATAATTCAATGAGGTAGGGGATAATCTTTCAACAAATGGTGCTGGAACCACTGGATTGCCATATGGGAGACCCCTACTTTATACCATATTTAAAATTTAATTCCTCATGAATCATAGAACTAAACACAAAACTAAACTATAAAGCTTCTAAAAGAAAATATAGGGGCTATCTTCATGACCTTAAAATGGACAAAAATTTCTTAAACAGGACATAAGAAGCACTAACCATAAAAGAAAAACAACTAAAAACTGAATTTTATCAAAATTTAAACTTCTGATCTTCAAAAGACACAAGTGAGAAAAATAAAAGCTGAGCCATTGGCTGAAAGAAAATACTACATTAGATACCTTATAAAGGACTAGTATCCAAAATACAGAAAAAAAACTCATAATCAATAATTAAAGTGCCAACAACCCAATTTAAAAATGGCCAAAAGCTTGAACAAACACGTCACAAAAGATGATATGGACAGTAAGTATGTAAGATGCTCTACATCATTAGCCAACAGAGGAACACGGATTTAAAATACTAGAAGATTCTGAAATTACAGAAGCAGTAAGGAAAAAACGCTAGCAGGTATCACTTTCACAAAGGCTAAACTTAAAAAGCCTGACAATACCAAGCATGGGTGAGGACGTAACTGGAACCCCCGTACAATGCTGGAAAAGACTTCTCCCGGGGGACCATGTAAGTTGCAAACTGCGTCTCCGCTGTTTCCTTGTATCCCCAGCATCTGGCCCCTCGTTGGCTCTCCTCCACTCACAGAGGAGAGAAGTTCAGCTAGGAACTTGTTTTCTTGTTTGTTTTGTGTTGTTTCTGAGACAAGGTCTCGCTCTGTCGTGCAGGCCAGAGTGCAAGTGGTGTGATCATAGCTCAGTGAAGCCTCGAACTTCTGGGATCAGCTAGGGACTTGTTGACAGTGGCATAAGGGAAGAGCCCTTTACTTATCTCTGTATCAGACAAAGAAGCAGCTTCAAGATAGCAGGACTGGGTGACAAACAGGGTTGGCAACTTTTTATTTCGCAAAGTAAGAGTGTCCTAAACAATTTTAATGCAATAAAAACCAAAAAGCTACCATCCACTGTCTCATCATTCCCTAAAAATTAGTATCAGTGTTGCTTTCCTTAGAAGAAAAAAAATTAAAGTTCTTTTGACCGTTTCCACTTTTGTACCCCTCACAAAGAGAAAAAAACGTAATCACATAATCACTGAATTTTTTAAAGAATAAATTTCGTTCTGTGAGAAACCAACTCCGTTGTCATTCTTTTTCTCACTTCGCCACATTTAGTGATCACCATTCAGCGATCCAGTCATTGGAGTGCTGAGGCTTTTCTATTATGAATCACCAAGTCAGTGTGGAGCCCAGACAGACAACCTGTCCCAAGATCAAGGTTAGGAGTCAGTAAGCTTGCTCAGAGATTAAACCATTTGCCCTCATAAATCAAGCCATGAATTTGACATGTCTTCAGGGAGCAGGCAGGAGGGAAGGTCAGTGAGGACAGAGCAGTCAGGGAGGCAAAATCCACACAGCAGGAGGCAGAGGGCAAAGTTAAGCCAAGAAAAGGAAAGGTGGAGGGCTGTTTACAGGAGAAGAAAGATTTAGAAGAAAAGGGAAAAGGGGCAGAAAAAAAAAACAGAAGGGGGCAATGGTGGTGAGGGTGTGGCAGGGGCTTGGAAGAGGCAAGGTTGGCGAGGAGACGGCATGGAAGTGAGTGGAGGAAATGGCCCGCCCTGCAGCACTCCTGCTGCCCGGCAGGGCCAGACCACAGCTGCACACGACGGACAGGACTTGTTTGGGCACTGCTGGATTTCCTGGCTGCTGCTGCCTGCGGGTATGTGTTCCACAGGCCTCTGCACACGGAGAGGGCAGAGCTGCCCTCTGGGTTTTCCCCAGAACATTTAATCACTGCAAGAAACATCCTTCTCAGAAGCAGCCCCTTCCTCCTCCTGCTGAGTCACGTGCCCAGCCAGCCCCGGAGTCCACTTGTTTAAGTCTGAGCAGCCAATTAGTCCTGCCTTCCTCACCCAGTGGTCCTCCTAAAACTGCCTTGCACACCCCACCTGGCCCCTTTCCACGCATTGCATCGGCTGTGCACAGCCCTCCCATCCCTCTCCCCACACTTCCCTTTTCTAGCCCTGGCTTCTGGCTGTCCGTCATTCATTCACCATGCCCTTCCATGGAAGGTCTGTTCGACATTAACCCATTCATTGCTGTAGGTCTGCTCAGAGTCACCCTCCTCCGGGACGCCTTTCCAGGGTTCCACGGCAGGGTGGCCTCTCCCGCTCATGCTTTCCTGGAGGGGTCGGCTGTCAAGCCTTATCTCAACCACCATCAGCACAAACCGCCTTCTTCCGGTCCCACTTTAGTAGAAGCACTGTCTCCCCTGGGGGGCCACAGAAGACTCCTATCTCGGGCAGTGCTGGCACTTCAGCTGGATGTGGGCAGTTCAAGCTGACCTACCTGGACTTAATTCATCACAGCTACCCCCGCCCCCAGGAAGTGTCCCAGAGACCCTTCATGGCCGAGGACATAGTAGGACCAGCAGAGGATGCTGAGCGAGAACGGAATCAGCCGAGGCTGACTTCAGCAAGTCTTGAGAGATGCATAGGGGCGGGGTGAATCTAAGGGATCTCAAGAGGAAGGAGCACCTGCACTCCCCTGGGGAGACACCAGAATTTTGGAGGAAAAGAAGAAGAATACACAAGCCAAACTGGGCCATGGATTTTAGAATATTTGGAAACCTACACCCGAGACTGGATTCTGAAGCTGGATTTCTCCAGACACGGAGGAAGTGGCTGTGGGTCCCTCTGAACACCAGAGGGTGCCGCAGGAAGCGGGCGGGTGAGCCCTCCCCAGGCCGGGATTGGGGTGGGCCTCCCCCTCCCCACCCCGGTCTCCTGGCTGCCTTGACTGGACTTGGAGGGACATCCCAGGAAAAAGGGAAGCCACAGGACTCCAGGCAGCATCGTTCCAGTCCACGTGGAAGTGCAGATCTGTTCTAGCAGGGCTGTTACACAATACGCACAAGCACACACCCGTGCACGCAACTGAGCCCCAAACCCTAAAACATCAACTGGAATTAAAAACAAAAAAAAAAAAAATAAGCAAAAGCAAAAACACACACTTAGCTTCTTCCTAATTAAGAAACGCTCTCTCTGAACCATTCTCTCAGAAACAGCTGTGTCTCCTACAGACCCCTCCACTCCATACATCGGTTATGAAGCCTGTACTTTGAGCCTGATACCTCTAAGTGCCATGGAGAACACCGACACAGAACACCTGTCCCTTGTCCTCAACAGTGTAAAACGCACCTGCACAACCTCCTGGCCCCCACCCCCTCCCCTCTGGCCACCGGGCTGCCTGCTTATAAGGGGCTCCACCCCACGTTGCTGGAGCCCCCCGACTGCCTCACAGAGCTGAGAGAGACAAGCACTTCCCCGTAACCTCTGAAAGGGCCATCATCATGGTTCACGCATCTAGCTCACAAGAAACTCCTCTGATCAATGGCATTTTCTAAAACAGCAGAAGCCCCACATACAGAAGGGGGCTCAAGGAAGAGGCCAAGACCCCCTCCTGAGCTGCAGACTCTGCCCTCCCTCCATGGGTCTCAAAACTTCCCAGTGAGCTGGGACTAAAAGTCACAACTGAAACCATGGAATGCCAGTTTCATCTCCCAAACTAGACACGATGAGTCCGCCTCTCAGAACCACCTGGAAGGAAGTATTCAGAACTAGCATCGTCAGCATGGCCTGGCAAAAACAGGGTGAAATATTTGAAACCACCTAAATGTCCCATCCTAATAGCTCAGTTGTATACATGAGGCGCATCCATCGAAAGGAATATTGTGCAAGTCTTACACATAGGAGGTGTCTGATAAATATTTGTTGACTAATTTTCAGTATTTTCAAAGATTGGTAGTGATGTTTCTTCAAATATATACAAAGGGATACAGAACTGTAAACAGTATCATAGGCCTGGCAAATATTGTGTTCGTGTTGAAAACTCAGGAAGAAAATTGTGTTTATGTTGAAAACTCAGGAAGAAAAACTCTTTGCCACTTCAAAAATTGTCATTATTTCTGAGGCATGCGATTTGGGTGGGTAACTTTTAGTTTCCTCTTTATTATGGTCAAATATTGTTTATAATCTGAAAATTATGAAAGCTTTATTTATTTAAAGACCCCAGTGAGGTCCCACCGCCTGGGTCCCAGTCCATGCCTTCGGTCCCCGTGGAGCCTGTCTTACCAGGGGGCAGGGCTTGCAAGTGGTCTTCCTGCACTCCAGCTGGAATCCAGAGGCAGCCCCCGCCTCCACGATGCAGTGGCAGGCGGTGCACACATCCACCATCACACTCTTCCCGGGCTGGAACCAGAGGCACGATGGTCAGGCAGCCCCAGCATCCCCTGACCCGCCCCCCCATGTCATTCCCATAAGCCATCTCCTGCCCATCCACCCACAGCTCCCATGAGCCATCACTCTGCGGCTCCTCCTGTCTCTGTGGCCCACTGCCTTCCTGTCCTCCCACCTCCAGTACAGAGATGGTAGGAGTGAGAACTTTCATGCCAAAGAGGCAGACCAGGCAGCGGCAGAGGGGACAGACTGACGTGTGCACAGTGACCTCAGAGCGCTTCTCTGTGCACAGAAGAAATGCCCAGGAGCCTCAGGTGGGGGCCAGGAAGTGAGTGTGAGATGGGCCTGGAGAACTGGGAAGATGGTCCTAGGCTGGGCTCCAGGATGCCAGGGATGTCCCGCAGGCAGTGGGGGGCTGCGGTTAGGTCTCTCCGGTTTCTTTCATTTCTGCTTTACAATGACTGGCCTGCTACCCTTCCTGCAGCACCCCGTTCCCCGTCCCCACCACTTGCTCTGGAGAAGAGGGCAGCAGCTCACCCCGATGATTGTGCCATTGAGCATGCAGGCCTCCACGGGCTCTGGGGGAGAGAGAAGCACAGAGTGAGCATGGGCAGAACACGCCCTGGTGAGAACGGCCAGCGGCTGCTCTCTCTGGGGCTCCTCCTCCCTGTCCGGGCCTCCCTCCTGTATCTGCTGGCCCTTTCTCGCACCCCACACCCCAGCGCTGGGGGTCCTACTGCTGGAGCCCACGGCAGCCTCCCTTCCCCAAGCAGCCCACAGTGAGAAGAGTTCCATACATTCTCCAAGCAACAGTGCTTGCTTATGTGAATTTACATTTAAGGGATGGGACGAATGGGAGGATGTTTGGGTTTATGAAAGAATGAAATGCTACTCTTAAAACTTCCAGTTTCAAGAATTCAGTGGCTGGGCACAGTGGCTCAAGACTGTAAGCCCAGCACTTTGGGAGGCCAACGTGGGCATATCACTTGAGGTCAGGAGTTCGAGACCAGCCTGGCCAACACAGAGAAACCCCATCTCTACTAGAAACACAAAAATTAGCCAGGCATAGTGGCACATGCCTGTAATCCCAGCTACTGGGGAGGCTGAGGCAGGAAAATCGCTTGAACCCAGGAGGCAGAGGTTGCAGTGAGCCAAAATCACACTACTGCACTCCAGCCTATTCAGAGATAGTGCCACTGACTCCAGAATGAGAATCCGCTTTAAATAAATAAATAAAATACAGAGCAGGATGGCAGGGTGAACTGGTTTCTTTTGTTGTTGCGTTCGTTTGCTGAGAGGGTCAGGGTGGCAAGCTGAACGCCTTCCCCTAGGTGGGACATCACAGCATACAAAGGTGGTCTCCAGATCAGAGAAGCCTAGGATCAAATCCCAGTCCTGCCATGAAGTGACCTTCAGGAAATTCCTATGGTTTTCTCATTTTGTTTGCTTTCTCATAAAAGCATTAGGAGGAGATGGGAAGATTTTGGTCCTATCAGTTTCCCTAAGTTGCTAAAAAGGCAAGGAATTCAGGAGCCAAAGGTAGAAGGAGAGGCGTAAAGATGGGGCCCAGACCTGCCTGGCCCAACTCCCCCCTCCACCCCCCCAGCACCGCCCCCAGCCCAGCCCCGGCCTGCATGCCTTACCACAGCCACAGCGGGGACAGCATTTGGAGGTCTTACAGCTCAGCTGGAAGCCCGGGGGGCAGAAGGGGACCTCCAGCTGGGGGCAGGAGACGTTCCTTTGTTGTACAAAGACCTCCTCCTTCACTCGGACACACTCATTGATGAGGCAGGGGTTCTCCAGCGAGGCCCAGCGGGAGCCGACCTGCAGAGCACCAGAGTTAGTCCAGGAGGCTGGGGCAGGGCTGGGGCCCAGGGGCCCCTTGGGAATGTGCTCTGCTCTTAGAGAGTTGGTTTGGACGCTGGATGTGAGGTGTGGCTTAACATCCCGGTGAGCACCAATCAAAGAGTCTGGGTCAAAATCACCTGACTGAGTTTGCACCCAGGCAGGCACCTTGGAGAAGCCAGGGGACTCGCTCTGCCTTTCTCAGCATTGATTTGAGCTGAGCTCAGACACTCTGGCCAAGAAGCAGCAGCATGGGCCATCACAGGAAGGTACCGAGGGGAAGCTCATCCCCCTTCCCAGCCTGGTGCCACTTCCTGTGATAGGGGGAGACAGGGAGCTGGCAGAAGCCTGGCAAGGCTGGCCCGGGACCCCTACAGCCCTGCAATCTTCCATGAAGAGTCTGGGGCTGCGCATGGGTAGCCTGACCTCAGGGTTGTCACCATGGGCAAAAAGCACTGGAAGGACCTGAGACCATGCTTCAGAAAAGTCACCAGGGAGGCCGCCAGGGGGATCTCCCCCGGAAAATATCTCTCCGAGTGCCCTCAGTGTTGGCCAACACCCAGATATGTAACTAGGCGCACTCTGCCGCCGTCTCAGGCCTGAACCCACTTCTCTTGGTGCCTGCTTATTTCTTCTCCTTCCAGATGAGGTACAGAAAATGTGGCTCACACCTGTAATCCCAGCACTTTGGGAGGCCGAGGCGGGTGGATCACGAGGTCAAGAGATCGAGACCACCCTGGTCAACATGGTGAAACCCCGTCTCTACTAAAAATGCAAAACATTAGCTGGGCATGGTGGCGCGTGCCTGTAATCCCAGCTACTCAGGAGGCTGAGGCAGGAGAATTGCCTGAACCCAGGAGGCGGAGGTTACGGTGAGCCGAGATCGCGCCATTGCACTCCAGCCTGGGTAACAAGAGCGAAACTCCGTCTCAAAAAAAAAAAAAAAAAAGAAAAGAAAGAAAGAAAAAAGGAAATGCCCAACGCTTGCAACCATTCTCTTCGCCTCCCACTTCTGACTCCCCGTGGCCAAACCTTCTCATCACAGGCCTGATTCCACCCTCCAGACCTCTCGCTCCTCTGATTACTCACTCATTGAGCCTTGGCCATGGGTGCATTAAGAGGACCCATTGTCATCACCCCCGCTGACCCCTAACACAGTTCAGCAGCAAGACCATTGCCAACGCCCAAGTCTTTTGGGTAGGACAGAGACTCGAGGCAGAGGAGAGAAGCCCAGGTCACCTTACGCTTTGCCAACACTGATGAGGGGCGGGGCGGGGTGAATCTTGAAGGGAGATGAGAGATGGGGAGTGGGGCAGGAATACTGAGTGCAAAGGGACTGGCTCTCGGCCCCACCAGGATGGGGCAGCCTCTGATCTGAGCTGGACCTTGGCCCTGGGGAGGAGGAATAAAACCTGCTCCATCCAGGGCGCACGGGGGCAGAAGCACTAAAAGGTGGGGTGGGGGTAACACAGGGAAGGGAACCCACAGGCAACTCCGACCAGACGAGGAAGTGGAAACCCACCTGGAAAAGCCCAGTGAGTCATTCTGTTATCACCGGGGAGGAGGAAGGCAACGGGCCTGGGCAGGAGACGGGGAAGGCTCAGGACAAGACAGCAGACCCTTGGCTTTCCTCTCTAAAGGAAGCGCATTGGCCTTGCTGAGGGACACTGAGGGAAGGCCCCTACAGGGAGCTCACCTCTTCCCAACTCCCAGGACTTGGCACTACCCACCTTATCCTTCTGGCCAGACTGAAAGAACTGTGATTCTCCTAGCATCTGGACTAAAATCCCAAAAATGGAATCCTCTGTGTTTAAGAAAATGGCCTGATGAGCATCAGAGTCTAAGAGAGCACCTCGCGGCACACAAGGGACAGCTGAACTGCTCTGTCAGAAGAAGGGATGGGCAGGGGTGGTGGGCCAGGCAGGAGAGGACGAGAGTGGGGTGATGGGGGGCTGGCAAGATGCCCCAAACAGACCTTCAGAAATAGCTGAGGGACTGTGAGAACAGAAATACTGTTTCCTTTTCTGGGTTGTAAAGTTTCCCACCTCCCTAAAACCACCAGGGAGGTTTCAATGGAAATCAGTGAAAAGGTCTGGGGACTCTGCCTGAGTCAGTGTGGTCTAGAACAGTACTTGCAGCCCCTGGCACTTCGGAGGGGTGGTGAGGCCATCCCAAAACCAACCACTCACGTGACACAGCACCTCAGATTCACGGGTGAATGAGAGAGCATGAATCCCCCTGGGAGGGCCCTGGACTTCTCCCGAAATCTACAAAATGGGAAGCCTGAGGTAGTCTTAACTAGTTCCTAAGGGGCAAGGTCATCCCAGCTGGCATCTGGATAACACCAACAGCTGGGTAAAATGCCCTGTGCGGAAAGCAAAGGGCAGGGAATGAGATGAAACCAAAATTAGTGCTGGTCCCCAGAGTGGCCCCAGTCTGCCCTCCTCCCCCTCCCCAGGGCCTGGACCTACGCTCTTCCAGGAAGACTGGGAGTCCCCCCGACGTGAGCCTGTCACCACCTCACAGGCAGATGGCAGACACCTTCCACAGCACTCGCCCTCATGCAGAACGTAAGTGAAGCCCTGGAGAAGCAGAAAAAAAACAGAGTAAGGACAGGCCAGCAGCAAAGACACAGGGGCTCTTGCCTACGCCTCCTGCATACTGAGACCTGGGGTTCTGCTGCGAGATGGCTGCTCTGGGCATTTTCATCTTTGTTGTCAACCAGCCTCAGCACCATGTCAAGAAGCAGCAAACACTGGGTCACTAAACGAAGTCTTACGTCAGCTACAGAGACAATTCTGCCCCCTGAAAGATCCCACTTTGAGAGGGAACGTGATCCGGTCCATGGGAGTGTTCAAGACAGCCCAGAGTTCACCTAGCAGCAGCTTACGAACCTGGCCCTTATCATGGCCAACTCTAGGGCCCTTCACTGACCGGGGAGAACATTCAGGATGGCTGGGATCCAGTCTCTGCTCTCACAGGGCTAGCCTTCCATACAACATGAACGCTTGATCCCAATACTGCTCATCAACGTGCAGAGCTGGGCTTCCCCAAGAGGTTACTTGACATTTACCTAGTAACATATAGGATACGGTGTTCTTTCCAAAAGAAAAGTGAGATGACAGAGCAACAGACAACCCTTCCCCAGAAAGCATGCCAGGGAGACCAGCATCCTGGGAGTTTGTCAGCCCATCTTGTCTCTAGAAGGTCTTCCAATCTGGCCAAAGCATCAGGAACATGGACTGAAACCCTCCTCTGAAAAGTCTATACAAAGAACAGTAGTCAAAGCAGTGACACTGTGTGTGTGTCCCGGGAGCCAAGAGGAAAGAACCCAGGACTAAGCTCCATCCTGGAGCTGCATTCTTAAGAGAAAAAGAGTAACCACAGCTGCTCAGGACGAGCGCAGACAACAGCCTACTCTGCTCCCCATGTGCCTCTCTCTGGAAGGGCTCAACACTCCCAAGACTCGGCTCAACCCCTCCCAATCTCCACGAGACCTACTGACATCCCTGCCCATCTCCCAGCAGTGTGCACTGAGCTGTCTCCAGACTTTCACCAGCCAAGATTCTAGTCATTTATTGTGCACCTATGATGTGCTAGGTACTACGGAGGAGACAACAAATTAGGATGACTCAGGCTACACACCCTCCACGATACAGCAGAGCACGCAAATGCCATTAAAGAAAGAAACAAGGAAACGAGGTCTCAGGGGCAACAGAAACAGAGGCTCAAAGAACACAGAAGAGAGTAATTAACACCTTTAGGGATCTGCTATCACTCTCGCATACCTCTCTAGAAGGCTGAGTGATGGGGATTTGCATAGTATTTTTGTTTCCTCTTGACTCTGACCACGCACAAACAGTGTCAATAGTACAGATGGCTCCCAGGCCAGATTCCTGTTCCCCAGCCCCACTAGCTTCTCACATCCAGATACTCTTAGCCATGCCTCCAAATTTCCATCTTTCTAAGTTTCCCTAGAGCAATCACATGGTCGAGAGTTCTAGGCATGTTTTCTCCTCCACTCCCGCCATGACCTCCGTACTCATCGTCTTTTTGAAACTGCCTTGAGCTTCACTGCCTCTACACAGCCAGGATTACACCCCAAGACCTGAAGCTCCCCCAGCAGGTGACTGGACCAAAGCATGAACTGGACAGTGGACCTGATCCAAGGTCTGAGCTGGGCCTGTCAACTTTCCTCTTGAGAAGCGAATCCATAAAACACAAAGACAACTAAGTCTGATTGGACAGAGAGGAACTGTGGATCTGAAAAGCCACAGCTGAAGTGAAACTTGACAAAGCTGTGTGCAAACGAAATGTATGAAAAAGCAAACTTCTGCATAGAGGAAGGCTGGCCTGCAGCAAGGAGCTGGAGCCGATGGACAGACATCCCGGCTCTTAGGACAAATGGAGAGAAACGCTGTAGGACTGTGGTGCCCATCTACAAATCCTGCATTTCATGTCTGAGAGATCCTCCTGTTTCTGCTCTTCAAATCCCCTTGTATTGTAGCTAGCCTGAATGGGTTCTGTTCTTTGCAAGCAAAACTCCCCATTGAAACATGAAACATACTGGGTGTCAATTTTCTAAAAATGAACTCTAAACAGCACTCTCTCTATTTGACAGCAAGTTATTTCCCCGGCCTCAGGGGACCTGGGAGAGGAGATGAAAACCAAAGCGTTTCCAAAACTTAGTGTTTTCCAAAGGACACCCGCATACCACGGCAGCATCCTCTCCCAACGGTACGGAGCACCTCTTCTCACTCTCCATACCCAAATGCAGGCAGAAAAGCAGGTGAAGGGCCTGGACTCTCTCCTTTCTGGATTTGCCCCCAGACCCTCATCTGTCATCAAACCATTCACCTCCAAAACACCATCAGGAGCTCTGTCTTCACCCCCGCTGATATTTGCAAAAGCAACCACAAGATGTAAGTGCTTGCCTGCCCTGGCACCTCTTCTCCTAACATCATTATGTGCTGATAGTAATGCAGTAATCACAATCGCCTTAAACCAGCAAGCAGAACTTGACCCACAATCCTCCCTGCAGACTGCTGCTCCCGTTTTCTCGGGTCTGATCAGTCTTAAATGCACAAGAATAGGGGGCCCCAGCACACACAGGGGCCTCAGGGTCAGCCACCACAAACTGGATTTGGGGAACAGGGATGATGTTTTCCATATCTCAGATTATAAACACGGCCTGAAAATCCACACTCTACATGGAAACACCAGAGTGCACTGAAACCAGGACAATCCCAGAAAATTCAGAGCATACATTTGTTGTAGGGACAGGCGAAGGTGATACATGAGAGTGGAAGAAAAAGGAAAGAATCGAGTCCTCTTTTCTAGGCATTTAGTCCTCCCCATGTCTCTGCTCAAACTTACTCCGCCAGTCCTTTAGACTTAAGGCCGTACAACAGACATGATGGTTCGCCAAGGCCTGAACCACAGAAGGATTACATAGAAACCCTTCCCTCGTGCCTTTTCTTCTTATCCAGACCTAACCCCCTCCTTCTTCCTCATCCCTGGCCTTGAACCAGAGGTCACTAAAGAACTTTTCTTGCCCTTTCTGAGATGCCCTCCTCTACTTTCCTGCCCTGATTGGCTCCAGGCGTGTCCAGCCCCTCTGCCCCACTCACCGAGCGACAGCTGTCCTCACAGGGCTTCTGGGAGCACTGGGCCACGCGGAGGCCCATCACGGCATCCTCCATGTCGGTGCAGGTGCACACATCGCAGCCCTCCTCCCAGAACTGGCCCACAGGGTAGATGGTGCCTCGGTGAACACACACCTGTAGACATAAGTTTTCATGAGTGAACTAATTCAGTTCATTGAAACAGGTGGTCAGTTAGCACCTGCTACATGGAAGCCACTCTAGGTGCTGAGAAGGTGGCAATAAATAAACCCAAATATGGTCTCTGCCCACATGCAGGGCTGCTTATGGGGCAGATTCCACCCTCTTCCCTTCCCACCCCACCAGCCATAGAAAAGCCATCCCCAGTCTACTCGGGAGCGGCCCCTCGTGAGGTCTTCATGGTCCACAGACTTGAATACAACGCTCTGGCTGCCTTGGTCTTGCTTCGTCACTGCCTTAACTGCACTCTACTCCTTCCTGTGTCACAAAGAAGCTGCACCCGGATTCCCAGACCCAGTTATGCCCTTGAACTGGCAGCCCCTCTTCATCTAGCCCTCTGCTCACTTGGGAGCTATGAATGTGTGTCCCCCGGCCCACAAATGACTAGGAAAATAACAAGCAAAGGCTCTGGGGCACAGAGCATGGGCTACGTTTGGGACACAAGGGGTCCTGTTTGGAAGAACCATAGGCTCTAGGAGAGATGTGGGAAAGGAGATTACAGACATTGGTTGAATGGGAAGTGTGGAAAGCCTGGGACATACACCACAGACAGTGCTCAGACATCGTTTTGTTAGAATGAGGGGCCAAGGAAGCTGCTTGATCAGGGGACTGTGGGGGATGTTCCCGTGTGAGACCCCCAAAAGGCATGGGTCTCACTATACGGTGAGCTTGATCTCAAACACAGTTTCCTGCTGGAGGCAGTCGAGCTATGGGGAAGAAGGAACTGAAAGATGGATGATCAGTTTCTAATATCAACCACGATATCGTTTGGGCCTAAACTATGCGGTGCTGCTAGACTGAGTGACTCCATACCAGCAAACAGTTTCTGCTTTTAACTTTTTTTTTTTTTTTTTTTTTTTTTTTTGAGATGGAGTTTCGCTCTTGTTACCCAAGCTGGAGTGCAATGGCGCGATCTCGGCTCACCGCAACCTCCGCCTCCTGGGTTCAGGCAATTCTCCTGCCTCAGCCTCCTGAGTAGCTGGGATTACAGGCACGTGCCACCATGCCCAGCTGATTTTTTGTATTTTTAGTAGAGACGGGGTTTCACCATGTGACCCGGATGGTCTTGATCTCCTGACCTCGTGATCCACCCGCCTCAGCCTCCCAAAGTGCTGGGATTACAGGCGTGAGCCACCACGCCCGGCCACCTTTAACTTTTATGACTCTTTCTTTAAGAAAAGCTTTAACCTTTTCTTTACTTGCATGACTGCCTTGTACCCTAGATAATGGTTTAACGACTTAGCTTGTGACTTTCTGATATTGTCATCTGGACAGAGACCCCTTCTGGAAAAATAGATGAAGTACACCACCTGGTCACTTTTATGAGCTGCGATCATAAACCCCCTGCACAACAAAATGTACTTGTGACTTTTTGATTTTGTAACTTTCTGTTCCCTTTTATTGTTCTTCGCATACTGTGAGGATGATGTCATTCACTTTGATCTTAAAATACATAATGAGACCCTGGACAAGAATAAGCTCGCTGTTTAGGCACTGCCTTCTCAGCCCTCCAGACCCTGGTTCTCTCTTTCTTTATTTCTATAAGTGCACGCTCTCTTCCAGGTTTTGGAACCCTCTTGCAGGTCGAGAGATCCCCGGCAGCCGTGCCATCCCGACCATCCCCAAGAGGGGACTTCATGTCAGTTTTGAAATTAATCCCAAGTATTCCCTCCAAAGCTATGCAAAATAGGTCTCCACCCTGTGAATGTCAGAGTAGCAATTCAAACATTTTGAAACCATTATCATGTATCTTCTCAGTCTTCTAGTTTCTATATAATGAACTTATTGAATGAGACCCCTCATTCCATCAAAGGGCCTGCAGGAAAGTGTTACCATCCCTATAGAGAAGAACTGTTTAGCAATACTTGGCAAAAGTAAATATATATTTACCATTTGACCCAGAATCTCACTTCTAGGAATCTATCCCAAAGAAACACTGGCAAGACCACAAAATGACAGATGCATATGACTGTTTGTTACTGTAATTAATAATAGCAAAAGGCTGAAGCTACTCAAATGTCCACCAATAGGGGACTTGTTGAAAGAAACTACAGTGCTACCATACAATGGAGTACTATGCAGCTATGAGAAAGAGTGAGGCTGATCTCCACACACCAATATAGAATAATCTCCATCAAATATTGTTAAATGAGGAATGAACAATTTAAAATATAATTCATAATATGCTTCCTTTCTATGAGAAATGGGAAAAAAACATACATTTATAAAATTCAGTTATATTTCAGAAAGAAAAAACACTAATAAAAATTGTAACAGCTGGGCACGGTGGCTCAGGTCTATAATCCCAGCACTTTGGGAGGCTGAAGCAGGCAGATTGCTTGAGCTCAGGTGTTCCAGACCAGCCTGGGCAACGTGATGAAATCCTGTCTCTACAAACAAATGCAAAAATCAGCCCAATGCGGTGGCACATGCCTGTAGTCCCAGCTACTCAGGAGCTGAGGTGAGAGTATCGTCTGAGCTTAGGGGTGGAGGTTGCAGTTAGTTGAGGTTGCATCACTGCACTCCAGCCTGGGTGACAGAGCAAGACACTGTCTCTCTCTCTCTCTCTCTCTCTCTTTATATATATATTATATGTATATGTATAATATATTCACATATATAAATTATGGGGGTGGGGGAGGAATAAGGTAGAGAAAACAGAGTAAGACTCCTGGGAATATGTCTTGTTTTATAATTTGGGCTTTAAAATCATGTATATGTTTTACAACATAGTAATTTTCAATTCTAAAAGAAATAAAAAGAAATCCCTAAAAATGGGAAAAAAAATTGAAATATCTCATTGACTAGATATCAAGTTAGTGGCACAATCACACAGGGAAAATAATTATTTCAAATAACTTCAAAACCTAGTATTTACACCATATATTCCCCACTGAGGTTTTATGACAAGACAAACTGAAAGGAAATTTTAAACAACTTTCAGTAGTCATAAATTAGTAGTAGTAATATTAACACTATTATTTTTGAAACTATTACAGGTATATTGCAAGATAAAGTAAGTAATTAGTTAATCATGTAGGAAACCAGAACTTTCAGCTTAGAAGAGAAGTGATACAAGCAAAATATCAAAGAAGGGAAGCCCTGTAATTAAATTTGAATCAGAAATACAAATTTACGAGTCTTTATCCTCTCTAAATATATGCATTTCTTAGCTCTGTTCACCAAAAAGGCCTGAAGGCAATGGCAACCCAAGAGCCATAAATTTTCCCAGCTCCCAGATCATACTGAAGAAGGAGACCCAGACATGTCAGATCAACTTCCCCTTTTCATTGCTAAGACTGTAAACTTCCCCTTTCCATTCCTAAGACTGTAAACTGAAACCCTTTTCATATGTAATTCCTAAGACTGTAAACTGAAACCCTTTTCATATGTAATTCCTAAGACTGTAAACTGAAACCCTTTTCATATGTTAAGCTATAAACCTAAGATTCTTCCACGTGTAACATCTAAAAGCATAAGCCTATATAAAGAAGGAATCTTCCTTTGTTAGGCGAGCTTGGCTATTAGGCAAACATGCCACCTTGCTCCCGGCTGAATAAACTCCTTCCTCCTGTATTCGGTGTCCAGGAGATCCGTTTCCCGCGGCTGCTCCTGCTACAATACCGCCTAGACACCACTTTTACTAAAAAGTAGAGAGACTTTTGTCAAAACGGCAGATCCGAGGACTAGGGCGGGAAATGCCGAGGGTGAGCCTAGCACGCCTTTACTGTTTAAGAAAGCAAGAAAGCTATGGAAGACTAATGAGGCCATGCCAACAAGCTCCAGAGCTGACTTTAAGGAGCCCTCATTTACTCCAGGGAGGACAACCTGAATATCGAAAAAAATTAAATAAAGTTTACAATGAATCAACACACATCAAATACATAAGCATCCATGAGTTCATAATGATGCTAAAAACAACAACAACAAAAAACTCTTTGGCTGTCCTTGATAGTTGCTGGGGCATCAACTCATGGCTCTGAAAACTGGTAAAGAAAAAAATCAAGCACTTATTCAGCTTTACCTAAATTAATTTTATTTCAGGGTAACTGAAAGCAGCTGGGAGATAGTTCTTTCTTATGGAAGAATTCCAGTTAATAAACCCAATGAGTATGACAGAAGTAGAGAAAAGTCACAATTTTGAAACTCCTAATGACATACTAAATCTTATACAACACCTATACATGTTAAAACTATAAATTGTTGAAGGGGTAAACTTCATGATGCAGAAATAGACTGACCTCATCTGAACCCATAATCAGTCTTATCTTTGAAAGTGGGAAAGCTAAGTCATTATGTGCCTCTGGGTGTGATGTGCATGGCACCTTTGATCAGGTATTCTTGCCTCCCCACTGCATTGACCTTGAATATAATGAACCCCCTGTGTCTAACTTCTAGTTTACTGGAAATACGGGGGATAGAGGAACACATTATGCAATACCATGAGGTAGCTGCTAGTCAGATCCAGAATTCAAGACATTCTACAGAACAAATGACCCAGCTTCCCCAACAAATCAAAGGCATAAAAAGGGGGCATGGCATTACGATAGATTAAAAAGAGAAACATTGATAGAAGAATGGCAAGGTGGGAGGGGTGGGCAGGAAGATGAGGAGAACAGAGACATAAGAAAGCAACAGTAGACTTGTTCCCACTTCTCCAGAAACTGCATGCTTAGAACCCCTGAGCTGGAAGCGCATCCAGAGGAGAACAGAGGTCTTAAGCATTCCAGACAAATAAAGATCTGTTCCAGCTCTAACAGGCTCCAGGGAAAGAGGTCTGCGGCTTCTCTGTCATTCATGTCAGGACTTCCCTCAGTGCAGCAGCTGTGACTATGCTGAGGTCTTCCTGCTGTTCTGGTCCATTTCAGCTCTCACTCTGCCACTTTCACACCCTTCACTTCCCACCCCACCAACTAAATCCTTCAAGATAGCTCACCTTGGTGGCCCTTTCCCCTATTAGACTGCTATTTGCATTAAAAATCTGCACCACTTGTTGACACTTTTTTGTATTCAGTTTATAGACTATTGTCATATATACTAATAAGAGCACACATAGGCACCTCATCTTAACATTTCTCCCATAGCACCTAACACAGTACCAATTCTGTTAGAACATAGTAATTGCTTAGTAAATATTGGATGGGTAGATAGATGGATGAATGGATGGGTGGATAGATAAATAAACTGACAGCAATAAATAAATAAATGAGTAAACTATTAACCGATCTTAGCCACATGTGGTAGAGTACACTTGTAATCTCAGCTACTGGGGAGGCAGAGGTGGGAGGATCACTTGAGCCCAGGAGTCCCAAACCAAAACCAGCCTGGGCAACATAGCAAGACCTCATCTCAACAAATAAATAAGTATATATATGTACAACAATTAACTGATCTCTACATAATTCACCCAATCACATTATTTCCTTAGCTAACCTGAAAATAAGCTCTATAAAGGTAAAGACCATGTCTTACGCATTATTCGAAACCTCAGCATGTAGCCATGCTTAGTACATAGTAGGCTCACAAGAAATGCCTCCTGAGTTAACTAAAATTCCATTCAGGCTGAGCTGGAATGCTGACTGCCCACCCACCAAGCCTTGTAGGAAGGGAAGGCTGAGTAGGATGCAAACCTTCCACGAGGAGCGCGTGTTTGGCCATTGTCCCAGCCCAAGCTGAGCAGCCCTTACCTTGTCGGGAAGGCAGGTGGTGGTGGAGCAGCCACAGTCATTGGTGGCAGTTGAGGCCAAGTACCCGAGGGGACAGCTCACTGTGGAGTTGACACAGTTGCAGGCGCACTCATACTCATCACAGCACTGGGTCTTCCGAAGGGTGAGGAAACGGTGAGGGGGGCAGGAGGGTGGAGACGCCTTTTCACACTCCTCCTTCCTGCAGGCTGAGGGTAGGACAGGGACACACTGAGCACTGCGCCCAGGTGGGGCTCGTGAGTACTCAGCTATGCTATACGGTGCTGGGGAGCTAGACTCAGAAGACTAAGTCCAAAATGCATGAGAGCCAAGCTCGGGGCTGGGAGACATTCAATGTTGCCAAAAAAGCAGTCCATCTGCAGAAAAATATGAACATTAGTCAAAAAGGGACATGTGAAGCTAGGAACGGCGGAGAAGTGAAGGCTGCTCCGTCCCTGCTCTATCACTTTCCCACCTAAGTCTGGAAGGGGTGGGTTCCTTGATTCTCAGAGGCGTCAGATGTAGAATCCATAAGGCTGGGTGGGCCTGGGTGCACCATGTCCTCCTAAGCACTGTTCTATGCCTGGGGCTTTTGTGATCCTATCCCCACCTCAGTACCTTGAACGATACCCTCAGTTTTAGGCCAGCCAGCAATCAGTGTGGAATGTAAGATTGCCAGCAATCTTGTCAAAGCCGCAATGTCGCTTAAAAAAAAAAACAACAAAAAACAGATCCTGTCCCTGTGTCCTTTGCCTGTTTCCAGCTCCCTTTGAACACAACATGTTCTCCTCCCACCCTTGAAGTCTCACATCTAGGAAGTCAGGTGAGAGCCCACACCAGCAGAACAAGAACACCAATGGAGTAAGGGTGGGTATTCTCAGGAGCCACATACAGAATTTGGTTTCTTGTCGTGTCTTACGTTAGTCCAACTCTATGTTTAAATTATTGTACATAGTGATTAAATGTATACATCTTCAGAGAGGAAAAAACGATCAATTTGTCTGGAAATAAGATCCAAGGATGAGGGGAAGGCAAGGAAACATTCCCTCTCCTCAATGACATACAGGAGGATGGGTGTAAATAAAGATTAGATTTGGAGGCCTCCTCATCTCAGCCCCAGCTGCTTCTTCATAAACCCAAGAAGGAGGTGCCCATGGCTGTGCCCACACCTCGTGTCCTTCAGTAACATGCAGCCAGAAGAATTCTTGTAGGATTCAGTGCAGGTGTGACCCTAACCAATCTGTTCTAGATGTACTCCAAACCCAGACTGAGCTAGGTGGAAAACAGGAAATGACATGATCTTGGAACAAGTCCCTGAAAAAGAGGATGGCCTCTCCACACCAGGAGAGAGAGGCCGCAACACCCTCCTCATCCGTAGAGGCCTTACCACAGGTGAACTTGGGTCTGCACTCGCCAGGGTTGGTCAGTATGGGCTGGAGGCCACCTTCGCAGTGAGGCACCGCGGGCAGGTCACAGCTCACTGGGTCACACACTGAGGGCCAGAAAGAGAGACGTCCATGCAGAGTTCAGCAAGGTTACTCTTTTATTACCTGTGAGTGGGACACTACACTCCTATTCATGCAGACTTCTACTATCTTAGGTAAGTGTTGATGATGGAGACAGAGATTAGGGTCAGAGACAGAGAAAACAGGGGAGAGATATAGATAGATAGATACAAAGATAGATACATAGATACATAGATACATAGATGATAAATAGATACATGAGATAGATAATAGATTAGATAGATGATAAATAGATACATGAGATAGATACATAGATACATAGGTTAGACAGAGATAGGATGATAAATTGATACATAGGTTAGACAGATCAGACAGACAGATAGATGATAGATATATAGGTAGGTAGATAGATAGAGATCAATCAATTCAACTCATATATTGACTATTCTTATCATCTATTAGGGCTTCCACATCTCAGCCAAATCTACCTGGATCCTTTAGACCTCAGTTTCCTCTTCTGGAAGGTGAGAACTCTACCTTATAGGGTCGGTCTGAGGATTTCACAAAATAATGAGGGCAAAGCACCCGGCACGTTGTAGGAGCCTACCAATGTCTATCAAATGAGGGCCTTGAAGTAAATGGTCCCTCTAGTTCTCTCTACTGCAAACATTCTGAGTCCCCCTTTACATAAAGTGTTCTCAAGCCACATCTCCCTCCCCATGGGACTTCTGTTTATTTCTGATCAATTTCATGAGCATCAATAAATTTCTCCTATTATATGATTTTCTTGTAGTGGCTTGGACTGTCTCCTGATGCTCTCCCTTGAAGATCTGCATCACTGCAAATGCTACAAGCCTGTGCTTTACATCTTCATCTGTACAAGCAATAAGCACACCGGACAGCGCAGGGGCAAGGCACTAGTGATTTCCCACCATGTTAACCGCGATTTCATCAGCTCTGAATTCACGGACTTAGACCATCACTCACCCCGCTATTCCCCGAGTAGCCTGTCAGGCTAGCACGAAAGCCTCTAGCAGATAGCCTGCTGCCTTCTCTGTATCTGGTGGCCTCAGAGTCTTATTGAAAAGGAAAACGAGTTGCTTTGGCATGAGCTTTTCTTCAGCATAGCTCTGTAGCCCCCAGCAATCACCCCATTCTTGTATTAATGCTGCCAAACCTATGTTTAATAATTTACACCAGATTCTTCTAGGAAGCAAATCCTATTCTCCAGAGGTAACCCTTCCTCTATTTTTGGAATATCTAGTCAGTCCTTACCCACCTCCTGCCACACACCCTGTGCCTGGGAACAGAGCCACCTTTCAGCACCCTCAACCTGGTGCCCCCCGGAGCTGGGGTTGTACCCGGAAGACACCCTTCCCATGGGACACATACCACACTCAAACTCTGGGCAACACTGGTCTGCATTCTGGCGGAGGCGGGCCACTTCACACAGGCCACATGTGGGAGCTGGAGGAAAGGAACAGCCACAAAAGTCAGAGAAGTACGTAGTGGGACAGCCTCAGAGAGGTTTGAAATGCTCTCATTCACTGAAAACCAGTAGGAGCTCGGTGTGGCCGTCCCACAAGGATCCAGGCCACAGGACCTCTGGCAGATGAGTGCCCTCCCCACGTCCCTGTTGACACCCTCGCATTTACCCTCCAGGGGACTCTAAGTCTAAGCGTTGCTGGGGACCGGATGGGAAAGTTAATCTCAGAGTGTCTGCCCCAGGTGCGGAATGGGGCTCCCAAGCCTGGCGAGGCGAAATGCAGGCTGAGCAAGGAAGCCCACCCACTCTAGGACTCCAGATGCCAGCGTTTGGGTCTGATCTGCCAGGGGTGAAGATGGGTGGCTGGGGGGCCTTGTGGGGGCCCTTGTTCCTCCATTAAGGCAGGGAGGGGTGGACTCTCTCACCTTTGGCCGTGGGGCAGGGCTGCGTTGTGCAATTGATCTTCCGCCCACTGAGGCATGTGCAGATCTGACAGGGCTGGTGGTCCGGGACCCAGGCTTCCAGGAACTGAGGAGAAAGCAACGTTCAGAGAGGACACAGGACATTCTAGGTAGAAAGCCCAGAGCTGATACAGGTCAGCTCTCCCTGTCTCCAGCAAGGGCTAGTTTCTGAGCCAGCCCTCTGACAGAGCCTCACAGACGAACAAAAGCACATTAAAAGGAGGTTGTGAGGTTCTAAGGGCTTCCAGAAAGGTGGGTCGCCATACTGCTTCGTAAACTCAGGAAAACGACAAACTACAGATCCTGGAAAGTGCACTTCCACTTCCGCCTTCTCTGTCGGCAGTGCTCAAACCAAGCAAAGAAGGAAAATGAGGGTTCTTGGATCACACTGCTAGTCGTTTCTCAAGCCAAAGGAGAAATCGGGATGTTGCCTGGGGAAAAAAATCCCATTTATCTCTGAAATTGACTTTAGACAATAGGATAGGAAGAGTTGTGGGGAGGACAGCAAAACTCTTGAAAACATCACACTCTTGATGCCAGCCATGACTTTGGAGGCCTGAGAACAGTTCTCTGATTTTTCAAATGAGAGACAGCCCAGCGCACAGAGCAGCCTTCTCAAAGTTACACACAGCCCCACAGCACAAAGCTTTGAAGTCGGGAACTCCCGAACTCTAATGCAGGCTGCATTCTGCTGTGCCTCAGTAAAACGAGGGTGCTCAAGCCAGCCTTGCAGGACGGTTGTAAGGAGTAAGAAACTGTGATTAGCACAGGGTACACAGCAAAGACCTCCACTAAGAAGCAGCAGCGCCAGGACTCAGTCTCCCTCTGGATTCAACCATGAAGTTAAATTTAAACTTAAAATTAAATTCAAGTGAAATTGCCCTGAAGAAACACATTCTTATCCAGTAGCTCAAAGGCCTCTAAGAAGTTCCCAGGTCAAGAAGGTCTTACTTATTACTTCCACGGTCAGCAATCAGTCAGCTAAGAAGGAAGATCAAAGACCCCCAAGTAAGGCCCTCTTCCCCCAAAGTGCCCTGCCCTCCTTCAGGATTAACCCCTCTGGTCCTGCCCTTGACACCTTTCACTCACTCAATAAATGATAGCAGCTAACATTCAAATACCACCTGCTATGTGCCATGGTGTTGAGGGTTTTATTTAAATCACTCATGTAATCCTCACTGCAGTCCTGTGGTGAGGGTATTTTTTACCATTATCCTCACTTTTCCAGTGAGAAACCTAAGGCACTTGCTAGGTTTGCACAGTTACAGTGACAGAGTGAGGATTTGAACCCAAATCCATGGTTTCTTTCTTTGTTGTTTATGTTTTGTTTTGTTTTGTTATGAAATGGAGTCTTGGTCGCTCTGCCACCCAGGCTGGAATGCAGTGCCATGATCTCAGCTCACTGCGACCTCTGCCTCCCAGATTTAAGCGATTCTCCTGCCTCAACCTCCCAAGTAGCTGGGACTATAGGCACGAGCCACCATACCCAGCTAATTTTTGTATTTTAGTAGAGATGGGATTTCACCATGTTGGCCAGGCTGGTCTTGAATTCCTGACCTCAAGTGATCCACCTGCCTCAGACTCCCAAAATGCTGGGATTACAGGCATGAGCTACCACATCCGGCCCAAATTCATGATTTTAAACCATTATACCCTGCTGTCTCCCACAATAACTAATAAAAAATATGTTCAAGATACGTTTCTAAGAGCTTTACATTTATTTACTTTATTTTCTTAATATTGGTGGTATTATCTATATGTACAAATAACCAAGAAGTTAAGAAATTTAACCAAGTGGCACATCCAGGCTTTGAACCTAGCATTCCGGGCCCAGACACCACAGGCCCGTCCTCTGCACTACAGCTGCTTCTCATCAACAGACACAGTGCCCGTCATGGGCAGATCTGAACACAACACACCATCCCAGCCCTCAAATGGCTGACAGTCAAGTTGAGAAAATAAGACTCACTGGTGAACATCTGAATGAGAAAAAAAAATCGTGATACACAGACACCATGGAATACTACCTAGCAAGAAGAAAGAGAAAACTATCAAAACACACAGCAGCATGGATGAATCCCAAAAAGCGTTATGCTGGGTGAAGGAAGCCAGGCAGAGAAGAAGTGTATACGCATGGTTCCATGTATGCGAAATTCCAGAAAATGTAAACGAATCTATAGTGACAGAAAGTAGACCAGTGGTTGTCTAGGGTTGAGGGATACATTTAAAAGGGGCATAAGCGGCTGGGCGCAGCGGCTCATGCCTGTAATCCCAGCACTTTGGGAGGCTGAGGTGGGTGGATCCTGAGGTCAGGCATTCAAGACCAGCCTGGCCAAGATGGTGAAACCCCATCTCTACTGAAATACAAAAATTAGCTGGGCATGGTGGCATGCACCTGTAATCCCAGCTACTCGGGAGGCTGAGGCAGAGAATTGCTTGAACCCAGGAGGCGGAGGCAGAGGTGAGCTGAGTTGGTGCCACTGCACTCCAGCCCGGGCGACAGTGCGAGACTCCATCTCAAAAAAAAGCGGAGGGTAGGGGGGCATAAGCTAACTTTTGGGGGATGGAAGTTCATTATCTTGGTTATGAAGATGGTTTCACAAGTGTGTACATATGTCAAAACCTATCAAATTGTACACTTTAAATATGTGCTGTTTGTGGCATGTAAATTATACCTCAATAAAGCTGTTTATAACAATAAAAAATTAAAGAACAATAAGACTGTAAAAGGAGAGTCCGATAAGGTTGGGCGCTCCAGAGAGGTCTCACAAGGACATAGGAATTCCAGGTGGGAAAGAGCTAACAAAGGCACAGATGAGGGCGGGGGCAGTGGCTCACGCCTGTAATCCCAGCACTTTGAGAGGTAGAGGTGGGTGGATCACAAGATCAGGTGATCGAGACCATCCTGGCCAACATGGTGAAACCCTGTCTCTACTAAAATACAAAAAATTAGCCAGGTGTGGTGGTACACGCCTGTAGTCCCAGCTACTCAGGAGGCTGAGGCAGGGGAATGGCTTGAACTCAAGAGGCAGAGATTACAGTGGGCTGAGATCACGCCACTGCACTCCAGCCTGGCGACAGAGCAAGACTCGCCTGGAAAAAAAAGCACAGACGTAGGAACGCTGGTGTGGTGCCCAGCACCAGAGGTGAGGCAGGTGGCTGAAGACAACGGAAGAGGCCCCACATGCTCACTGCAGGAACTTGCCTTACCTCAGCAGACAGGTGTGGGCCCGGAGGCACAAGCAGGACCCTGATCACCGAGAAGAGCTAAGTAAAGATAACCCTGGCGACAGCGTGCAGGATACAAAAGGGAAGGACTAGGACTAGAAAACCAGAAAATATTAGTTCAACCATTGTGGAAAACAGTGGGGCGATTCCTCAAAGATCTAGAAACAGAAATTCCATTTGATCCAGCAATCCCATTACTGGGTATATACCCAAAGGATTATAAATTGTTCTATCATAAAGACACATGCACATGTATGTTCGTTGTGGCACTGTTTATGATAGCAAAGACCTGGAACCAACCCAAATGCCCATCGACGATAGACTGGACAAGGAAAATGTGGCACATATACACCATGGAATACTACGCAGCCATAAAAAACGATGAGTTCATGTCCTTTGTAGAGACATGGATGAACCTGGAAACCATCACTCTCAGCAAACTGACACAAGAACAGAAAACCAAACACCACATGTTCTCACTTACAGGCGGGTGATGAACAATGAGAACACTTGGGCACAAGGAAGGGAACAACACTCACAGGGCTAGGTGGCGGGGGAAGGGGACGGGGGGACCACACGGGGTAGGGAGGATGAGGAGGGGTAACACCAGGAGAAATGCCTGATGTAGGTGACCGGGATTGGGGGGATGGAGACAGCAAACCAGCATGGCACGTATGTACCTATGCAGCAATCCTGCAGGATGCAGGACGTGCACATGTACCCCACAGCCGAAATACAATTTTTTAAAAAAATTAACATAAGCCGATTAAAAAAAAAAGAAAGAAAGAAAACCAGAAAAGGTGCAGCGGCTGCCATTCCATCTGGGAAGGTGGAGGGAGGGGCCCGGGGTGCTGGTCTCAGAGAGCTGGGGCAGAGGGTCAAAATGGCAGGCGTGAGGGGATGAGGAAGGAGAGGGTCATGTTTTACATATGCTTCACTTTTTTTTCTCTCTTTAAATGTAGACCTCAGATTTTTAAACTGAAGAATAAATCACACAATTTTCCAGCTATCCCGAGAATGGGGAACACACAAATGACCAAAAGCAGGTGTCCGACCTCCTTCACTGGGGATCTTCATTCCCCAGGAAGTTTAAGGCCCACCCAAAGCAGGGGAAATAATAAGAGTAAAAATTAAAATTATAAAACAAGGTAAGGCCAAGCTTCTAAAAGCAACTGTGGCCGCCCTCTGGGCCTGGCCAGGCTCTGCCGCGAGGCGGCCGGCAGATGGCGCTGCTGCACAAGCTCCGGCCAACCGCAGGCCGGCCTGCGGCAATCGCCGGGTGCCAGGGCCCAGGCGAAACTATCGCCAGGCCGGAACGGGTCTGAGAGCCAGCAGGAGTCAAAGCTTGAACAAAGGTGACAAAAGAGCGGCCTGCAGAGAATACGGTGGGGAAAACTGAAATCGTCAAGGCCCAAGGTCAAAGAAGGACACAAGCAATTCACATGCACCACTCATCACCAGCCAGTGTGACGGGAGACGCGAATGAAACGCACACACGGAGCCCAGCTAGGGGCAGCAGAAACTCTGAGAGAGTAAAGGAGGCCACAGGCCAGAGCTTCTGGGCAATGGACGTGGTTCCTGCTAAGCTTGTGCCTGTCAGTACAGCACCCACCACTACCAGCAGCTGTACTGAGCCAGGGACAGCCTGTGCAGGCTCTTGGTCCCTTCTGAGCCTGCTGCAAAGCCCCACCTCTTTAGACTATGTTTTGTAAAATAAACAAGAGCTATGGGAAACGAGTGAATACTTTGCTCTTCTGAAAGTACTACAATAGTTTTATACCCTGGTTGATTTCCCTCAATAAAAGGTTTTCTGGGCTTTGTTCTTCAGGCAAAAAAGTTTGTTTAATGGAAATGTTCTTCATATTAGGTTTTTATTCTTTCTCTGCTTTGAAAGTCAAAGCTGAAAATGCACGTGGCTGGATACGATCTTTGTTTTCATCCATTTAAAGTATATTTTCTGAAATCACTACAAGTGGCTATGTTCTATTCAAAGTTTTCAATTAACTAATTTTATTTGATTTGATTTTTAAGATATATTTACAAGACAGTTTCTACATCCAAAATATTTGGATGAACCCTTTATACAACTTGAATGTATATTCTAATGTGTTGGACGGAAGATGAGGGCAGTGAAAGGGGAAAATAGGGCCAAAGAGAAGAAGCAAAGGGCAGGGGTTTGGACACAGTACGATAAAGCTGACAAGCTTCCTACTCTCAAGACCCCGCAGACATCTGACATCCATGGAGTCAGAAACACTGCAAACTTGACCTCACCTCCTATCACAGAATGCCAAGGAAGATACCCTTTCTGTCTCCTTCTGAGAGCAAGCATTTTGCCACTACTAGTCAAACCAGTCTGAAATTAGCACAGGATGCTAGCCCCATTATGTAAATAGTTCACATCCTTCACGCCCTGCAGGAGCTCAAGGGCTATACAAATCAGGGAGAGGAATCTCAGGTTCTGTCAATTCATTTAGGGAACGAGTCGGGAATATCACAGAACAGGCAATTACTTAACCTGGCAAGCTGAAATGTGGTAGCAGAGTGGACTGCAGCTCACCTATTCCTCAGTGCAGGCAAACTGGATCCGCTAGGATGAAGCCCAACAACTAAACCAGAGCCGATGAGATCACTATAAGTAATAGCCCTAATGGATACCATGCTCCAGTGAACGTGAGTTAGCCCATAGTTCAGTTCACGGTTCCAGTGAGGTCAATGACAGGGTCGGGACACTATGGGACAGCTGGTGTTAAGACTGTAAATCCCAGCTTTGTCACCTCATGCCACTGAGCTTCAGTCTCATCCACTCAATAGGATGTGCGATTATGACCCCACAGAGCTTTGGGGAGAATCAAATAAAATGGTCCATTTCCCGGCTTACAACATCAGAGACGGAATAGTGTAGTTACTGAAATGTTGTTTTCCTTATTCTCCAGGTTGGTTAACTAGATTTTCTGTGCTTCCTCCCATTTGTGGTTGAATACAGTGGGAAGTCACTCTTCTTAGTCCACTTAGCGAGAATGGTCCTCCTTGGTGATGAAGACATTAGGTCTTGGGTGCAGCCCATGATCACGGAACACTTTCTCCTTTCCTAGAAGCCAAATATGCTTTCTACCTCTACCATGCTCTGTGGTATCACTGTCAAGGATGAAGGACAGGACCACTGCACACATTCACATGTGCACAGACACACACGGCCCCAGATCCTACAAATATATGTGGGGTCAACTTTGAAGAGAGATGATATCCATTTTAGGCCAAGATGGGGGTATTTGGTAAATCTCCTCTCAAAATATACTCAATAACTCCCAAAGCGCAAAAAAAAAAAAAAAAAAAAAAAAAAATTGATGACTCCCAAGCAAATCAGCCCAAAAGAGATGCAGCAGAAGAGCCATTTCATATAGTCGAAAGAGCCAGACCTCTGGAGTCACACAGAGCTTCGAATTCTGAGACCAAATCCATTACTTACAAATCGTGTCCATGGGCAACTTACTAAGCTCCTTAGGTCTTAGTTTCTTCACAGAATGTTTGTATTTATGAGTGATATAGGATACACTAGTATATTCTGTGGAACTCCAGTCCCAAGGAATTCTCTCTCTCTCTCTCTCTCTCTCTCTCTCTCTCTCTCTCTCTCACACACACACACACACACACACACACACACACACACATGCTCCATGGTCAAATAAGTTTACGAAACAAAAACCCTCTTAAATATCTGCAATGTACAGTATTATATTAAAAACTCTGAAGAGTTCTGCAATAAAGAAACCTGTTTAACTATGGTTAGCTAGTGTTCTTTAAACTCACTTGACCACAGGTAACTGAAAATACCCTGCAAAATACACCTTTGAAAAACACTGAGATAATGACTATATTGCATTTAGTACAATCAAGGTACACTATTTCTCTTAATAATGGCAGACATTACCATACAAATATTACTTTCCCTTTCCCCCCTGGGTTCCTATATCATTCTACTTAAATGACAACAATAATAAAGACAATAGTAATAATAATAGTAATAATGTGGTAATACCACTTTGGTGCTTAATCCCACAGGTGACACATGACAGCTGCAGGATTTGAACCGAGAGCTATCTGAATGCAAAGCCATTATGCAATACTCCTCCCTATCCCTAATGATCCCCTTAAGAGTCAGCCCTGCTGCCGCAGTTGGAAGAGGCCAATCATTGGGGAACGCGCTTCTCCCTTTTGACCCAAGAAGAAAGCAGCCCCATGGGAGGTGAAAGGTAAAGGCTCCTACCTGGTGTCGGACTCCATCCTCACCAATGCACTGAGTGCACGCCTCTTTAGGAACACAGCTGCCTTCCAACATGACCTGGTTTGGAGGGCAGAAGCAGCCTTCCGAGGGATGATCCCCACAGGAGCTCACGTTGCCATCACAGTGCCGGGGACAGCCATGCTCACAGTGGTTGTAGACCAGGGATGACGGACATGACATAGCTATATACAGAGAAGGAGTTCACTCACAAAGGTCCACGCCAGCCAGAGTGAAGCAGGCACAGCTGATTCAACACGGTTAATCATCAGACAAATTTGCTAGGGCAGAGATGGCTATTTTCTACCAATCTGCATCCTCCTCATCTTCCATAGAAACAGAACTTTAGGCTGGGCATATGATCGCCAGAATGAGGACTACATTTCCCAACCTTTCTTGCAGCTAAATGCAGTTACGTGACTAGTTCTGACCAATGAACTGTAAGAGGAAGTATATATATATATCCCATGGCAGCCTCCAGGAGTCCGTTTAAAAAGACAGCTGTGCATGCTCCTTGTCCCACTTCCCTCCTTCCCTCAGCTTGTTGCTTGGAGAATGAATGTCATGGCTAAACCTCCATTTTAAACTGTGGAGAAAAATAACAACACCCAAGTGAAGGCAGAGCAAAGAGCTAGAATCCAGTTTCAGGCCCAGAATCCGCTGGAGCCACTGCCTCCAATCAGCTATATGACAGAAAAATTTAACTCTCTGCTACTTGGAGCCAAATCTAGTTCTAACAAATGATGTGAACCTGTGTGTCTGTAGCAGGTTTTGTGGTCCTTTCTTGAATACAGATGTCTTTTATGCTTAAAAAGCATCTTGAAATTAATTTAGGAATCCACAGCTATGAAGAACGGCCTTGGGAGAGAAGCTACGAGGTGATCCATTTCCCTCATTCTGATTCACTCAACTTCCTCACATTCTCAAGGCACCGAGGCAGGCAGGTGGCAGAGGAAGTTTCCAAGGATTTGGAGTACCAAGGATTTCCCCCTGTGTGCACGGTAAACCAGGAGGTACGTAAAGAAATTAGTACGCAGAGAAAGTGCTTCCAGTAACTTGGAAACTAACATTTGCCATTTGATTTGCAGGCTGATTGGGAGGAGGCAATATCATCCACATGGAGTCAGAAAATCAGAGTCCAAAGGAACCTAGGGGTTATGTAGGCCAACTATCTCGTTCTAGGATGCAGAAACTGAGGTCCAGGAAGATTAAGAGGACAGCCCACCCACCAGCTGAGCTGGGACTAGGATGCTCAAGTCCTATAGCCCCAGCTCAGAGCTGCTGACAGTTCTATGATGATAAACTCTAAGACTCCAACGTGCTTGCACGTATTGATTTCCCTCAAAACACAGTAGGGGATATTTGACGACTGGGGATTTCAAGTGCAGTGTTCTTTTCTCTCTAGCACCCTTGTGGTACAGGAGCCATATCTGATTCATTTCAGTTGCCCCTACACTTTAAATAAATGCCAAGCCCAGGTAGGGAAGCTGACCTTGGGGAGCTTCAAGCAGTAGCAATCCTGCAGTGTTTGTAATTAAGAAGATTCTTGGCAACCAAATGGCAAGATTCTACTCGCCCTTCAAAATCCTGCTCAGTCACGCCTGTAATCCCAGCACTTTGGGAGGCTGAGGCAGGTCGATCACAAGGTCAAGAGATCGAGATCATCCTGGTCAACATGGTGAAACCCCGTCTCTACTAAAAATACTAAAAAATTAGCTGGGCAAGGTGGCGCGTGCCTGTAATCCCAGCTACTCAGGAGGCTGAGGCAGGAGAATTGCCTGAACCCAGGAGGCGGAGGTTGCGGTGAGCCGAGACCGCGCCATTGCACTCCAGCCTGGGTAACAAGAGCGAAACTCCGTCTCAAAAAAAAAAAAAAAAAAAAAAAATCCTGCTCAGGCATGGCCTATCCTGTGAGCATGTGCTAAAGCCTGGTGGAATTTCAAATTCAATGTGACTGCTTACACAGCGCTTTGCAGATGCTTATATGTGTCTAATGTGTTTAACACATTAAAATCACATTTGTCCAAACTATAGAAATACTAATGGAAAGAATCAGCATTCATTTACATACAATTCTACATGCAGAGAGTGTGTGTGTATATATATATATATATATATCTCAAATAAGATGATATATATATCAAATAACATGATATATATAGATCAAATAAGATGGAAGACATACATATATGATACATATAAGATACATTCATTTTATATATATATATATATATGTATATCTCCCGTCTTATTTGATCCTAACTGGAATCCCAGGTCATACAACATACAGCGATTTTCATACTTATTAGCCAGATAAACAATGTGGGGCACAGAGCGGCTAAGCAAGCCCAGTCAGTTGGTCTCCAGGATTTTCAGAGGTAACCTGGAAACTCACCACAGAAATCAGGTGTCCTCCAGTCAACGCAGACCCCACTGGTCCGACAGAGGTGGGCATAAGAGGCGATCACCTCACACACTTGCTCCTGGTGGCAACTGTCCTGCTGGCAGATGGCATAGAATGTGGCTGGCGCCAGGACTTTGTGGCACTCGGCAAACAGTGCTGAGAGGAGGACCTGGCACTGGGAGCTGTCGGACACAGGGCACTGCTCCTCCAGAATGGGCTGGCATGTCTGCCCAGACTGCTGCACGGTCCATTCCTGAACAAGTGTTTTCCAGTCTGTGGTGACCGTGCCATCCCTCAGCATGAAGTCATTGGCTCCGTTCTCATCACAGATCCCTAGGGAAACAAAACAAAAAAAAAGATAAACTGAGCATCCCTGGGTACAAGAACACTGATGCCAGAGACAGGCTATTTTTCATCCTCATCAGATTCTGACCCTTGCTACTGGACCCAGAAATATAAGCATCCAAGAGCCCTCAGAGTACAGCAAGTAAGGTTCCTAAATGTATAGCAAGGCGAGAAGAGGAGACGAAAACATGTTCTTACCGCAGAGACCATACGTCTTTGAAGCGAAAGTCTTGGGGCTGAGCTGCAGTTGGAATTCATTGTTTTGTGGAGTGAATGTGAAGATGTGACCAAGATGGTTGAATCTGACCTCGTGCATGATGGCACCATAGATGCTGACTTCCATGTTCCCACCCACGTAAGGAACAGAGACCAGTCTCCCATTCACTGCCACCTGAGCAAAGAAGAAAGAGCTCATTGGGAGTCCTAGCAATGAGGAATCCTAGAACTTCACCCTTAGGTTTTTAGTGAAGTTACTGAGAGTCCCACTCAACCACAACAGTAGCCCGCAAACCTTGGTATCTGTCGGCAGCTCTTCTAAGATAAAGAAGAGCTTGATTAGAAAACAGAGCTTGACTTCACAGAGCTTGGCCAGAAAACAAACTGTTACAATACTGACCAGGTGGCCACGCACCACGAACCTGAAAGCCCAGGGATGAAAGGGAACCTTGGGTCTACCTGACTCAACAGGGAAGGGCCATGCCTTTAAGACAGGCTGGGAAAGTCACCTCGGTGCCAACTCATCAGGGCAGTGTCTCCAGGAGCATCTAGCAGCCGTGTCCAACGCTTTGAATGCAAGGACATTTTTGCTTCTCTGTGGTGGTGGATATCACAAAAATTATGCACAGACTTTTTTTTTTTTTTTTTTTTTTTAGCTCATCAGCTACCGTTAGTGTTAGTGCATTTTATGTGTGGCCCAAGACAATTCTTCTTCCAGTATGGCCCAGGGAAGCAGTGTTTTAATGGGACCACTTGAAGTCTTTTTTGTGTGTTTGTGTGCCACTGGAAGCTCTTTTCTTGGGTGGTCCCACCATCTATCATATCAAACATGCTAAAATGTACTCACATTCCACGATGCATATAATTTTCCTGTAAAAATTTTGGAAGGATTTTTTAATCATTTTGATTTTTTAATTTTTGGCTATGAGTTACTCACTTGATATATGACTATGATTTTTATGCAATTATTGTTCAAATTCAGGAATCTTTGCAAAGTGAGAAAATCTAGCCTACAAGTTGTTTTCACACAATGAAATATTTATGATTTCTACATGAACAAGGAAAGAAGTTGGCATAATGTAACCTTTTGTAAGCATTTAACCAATCATGTATGTATCAGTTTTGCAGTTTTCTTTTCAAATTCTGGAGCCCGACATTTTATGCAGGCCTTAAATATTTACAAAGGACCTAATTTAGGCGGTAAGTGTTTCCCTTTGGAAAGCTTACAGGGCTTAGGCATTGGGCTCATAATACCTCCCGGGTAAACAATCCTGGTGCCAATCCCGATTCTCTACCAGTGCCAGAAACTGGCACTCAATTCACAATTTCACGCTACCTAAAAGTGATTCCGTCTTCCAAATCTGAGCCCGGAACAACATGAAATCATGCCAAGACAAGGAGATGGCAATAAACCTTTCTAAGAAAGTGGTACTCTTCTCCTCTACTTAAGCAGAAGGCTGAGCTCCTAACAAGAGCTCCAAATAAAACCAGCTGCCACCAGGTCCATGTGGTTCCCCTGACATCCTACTGCCTTGCCACGGGACCCACAGAAAGCACGTCTCACCTCCATGTCACTGTGGAGCTCGACTGAGAGGGCGCTGTGCTTCACCTCGATGGATTTCATGCAGCCCTGCCTTGCTCCGGGGCTGCAGGCACCATTATGGAGAATCACCTCCACGTCCTGCTCCTTGTTTTGAAACAGGACATAAGAACAGCTGCCAGTCAGCTTGAAATTCTGCCCATCAAAGGTCACGATGTGCCGAGTGGAGCTGCCTGTGCACACACCTGGACAGGGAGGAGCAGAGGGTGGATATGACATTATCGAAACCCCCATGCCTGCTACATGCAGACAGGCAGGTGTGACCAAGATGCACACAGATAAATACGGTGGAGACTGGAACAGGCCCTTTGAGGTCATACAGATCAATTTCCTCTGTTTTTACAGATTAGGAAACTGGGGTTCTGAGAGGTAGAGAGGTTTAGGTTAGTAACACTTGCCCATTAAATCTTTTCCTGGAGAATGTTTAAAATATTACATAAAATGTGGCCAATTATAGAACCACACTTCTAAAAAATGTAAATGTGCAGTGGGAATGATCTGCTCTACAGGGATGCCTTGGCCCAGAAAACAAAGTTAAGTTCCAGAGGTATTATGACTCGTTGAAATTAAGAAAAGCTAAGCAAGCTATGAGCTCATGATCTCATTGTAAAGAAAATTTGGCTAAAGACACATGTGTCCTTTCTGCTGCCAAGTGACTAAGGTAATGGTACAAGTGGCCTCTCTTAATCCCTTAAGACATTGTGGGAGAAGTAGTTCCAGAGCTTAAAAAAAAAAAAAAAATAGTGGGTCTCAATGCTCCCTCATTTGACCCTGATTCATTCACATAATTGGCAAATTCTCAAGGTTCCTATTAAAATGTTATTGGTGAATACTAATCGTTTTGCACCTTCATAAGATGATTTGGTAAAAACCCTCACACAGAAGGCACCACTGCCACAAATGATTTGAAAGCTAAACTTGGACCTAAGTAAAGTTGGAGATGAGCTTTCCAGACAAACCATGACCACATCTACAATGGCAGGTGAGTACATGCCCAAGAACTGAGACGCAGATTCAGCAGAGCAATGAGGCACCACTAATGTCCCTTACTCATAGCCAAGCCTGGGCCAACCTCTACGTATGGGGGTGACTGTCAAGCAGCTCATCCACTGACAAAGGATGGGTCTGGATGCACCATCGGAGCTATGCAATCTCCCCAGAAGTTCTTCTACTCAAAATCCCCTCTGTCCTTGAGCAGTCAGTCATTTCTAAGTGACAGTACTAAATGCTACTGGCTTACTAACATCCATGCTGCAAGTGATACCCAACACGCAGCTGTTGATATCATCAAGCCAGGGAGTCAGCCCAACTAACCATAAGGATGAAATAAATCACAAGGCCAAGAAATGATTTGAACTCACACATGGCAAGTTAGTGAGAATGGCTCTGTCCACCCTGAGATGAACTGTGGAATAGATACTTTACAGCCAGAGAAACCAGAGGTTGGCTTCTGTTTCACTTCCTTGCACTGTGACCTTGGATCAGTTACTTAACTTCAGTGATCCTCTCCTATCTCCTCTGCATAACAGGCCTATAATAGATACCATTTAGTATTATTGTGAGAATTTGTTGCACTATAGATGAAATGCCTAATAGTGCATGACTCACGTGTGCATGTCTAACAAACAGATCTCCAAATCTTTACAAATAAGCCGCCAAAGAAATTCAATAGTTTGTAAACTGCTGTGTTGTAGGTATATTAAAACGTGAGGTCCCTCCATCTCCAGAATACCAAATTACCTCCCAACAAGCCATCACATTATACTCCAGTTTAGTGATTAGCTTTAATAAGCCACATATATTAACACATTCCAATGTTCAGCACATAAAGTTAGGTTGAACCAATTAAAAATTAATACATTAGAGTTATGTAATAAAATGTTACTGCACAGTTATAAAATATTATCACAGGGTAAAGTATATCACTCATAAATATCTCCTGGAATCATTTTATCTCACTTCTCTCCTTTTTTTCAACATCTTCTTACTCATTATCTTTCTCAGTGACAATACAAATATTTGTGATTGAATATTATATTCAAACTTTTGACTGATTGTCAAAATGTAATGATGTCAGATACTAAAGTGAATTGTTAGCAAAATGCAAATGTTCAAAAAGACATCCAGTTGGCCAAAGTGGGCCCCAATACTCCAGTTGTTAATATTGTCAAATCAAGGAGCCAGCCCCAATGGCTGTGAGAATAAAATAAACCACAAGGCAAAGAAATATGCAGAGAGATCTATATCCTCTGAACACAATGCAAAACAGTAAGAACAAATTAAACTACTATGAAAAAAAAAAAGCATGCCTTCAGCATAACTAGAAAACAAGAAAATACAGTGGCTCAAGCCTGTAATCCCAGCACTTTGGGAGGCCGAGGCGGGTGGATCACGAGGTCAAGAGATCGAGACCATCCTGGTCAACATGGTGAAACCCCGTCTCTACTAAAAATACAAAACATTAGCTGGGCACGGTGGCATGTGCCTGTAGTCCCAGCTACTCAGGAGGCTGAGGCAGGAGAATGACCTGAACCCAGAAGGCGGAGGTTGCAGTGAGCTGAGATCACACCATTGCACTCCAGCCTGGGCAACAAGAGCGAAACTCCATCTCAAAAATAAATAAATAAATAAATAAAATAAAACAAGAAAATACCCAAACTTTAAAATAGCTGTAAATAAAGTAAAAGATAAAAAACACCAAATCCCGCCCAGCAAAAACCTCGCATGCTCTAGCTGTGAGCCTTTGTCATGAGCAAGGACAATCCAAGGAAAAACTGTAAAGAAGAGAGAAGAAGGGAGTGGGCAGCAAGCCTAAAATTCCTCTGTGACCACCACCACCACCAGAAAGAAAAGCCCATCCTAAGTGCAAAAATATTTTAAAGTATCCCAAGAGACCAGAGCAGGTGCTAAAAACACACGCAATATTCAGTGACAACCTGAGAAGCATAGTTTCGAGGGGGCTGGGAGAAAAAACAATGGAAAGGTGCTTGGAAAGTGACTGGAGACGTCAAAACAAGCAAAAGGGAAAGTCAGACTCCAGAAAAACCTGAAAAATCAGAGGCCACACAACCTTTCAGTATGCGTATGTACACACACACACACACAGACACACACACACACACACACACACACATACACACCACTAAGGAAATGACTTTTCTATACTGATACAAGGGAGGGTTCCTGAACTAGGAATCTTGTAAAACCCGAAATTCACAAAATGAACAGAAGATTAAGCAAGTCTGTAAAACCTTTAAAAATCGGCAAATGAGAATCAACACTCCTCATCTATTGAAAATTCCCCAAAAAGGAAAAAACAACAAAATGCTATGACACAGAAGAAAACCATAAGACAACACTCAAACTAAATTAAGTGTACTTGAACATCTGCAAAAATGAAAACCACCTTGAATCAGAATTTCAAAAACTAAGAAGAGAAATGAATGAAGACAAGAATAAATAAAAATAGAATTTAGTGAATTTGGTGGGGGTGGGCAATAAAAGTACAAAGTCAACTCAGAAATAAAGACGAAATTATAAGGACCCAAGGGAGATGACATCAAAATAAAAATTTAACTAAGAGCATCAGAGAAAAGCAAGAAACCAATCAAGAGAATGAAAATGAGTTAATGAAGGAAGTAAAAAGGGCAAAGCGAAAGTAATGAAAACGTAAGACAGGAAGAAAGATGGAGTCTTAAAAGGGAAAACAAAACAATGGAACAGAACTAACACTTGAAGACTGTAACTCATGAAAACATTCTGGAAATCAAAAAAGAACCAAATCTGTGTATGGGAATCATGTGCCAGATGTCCAGAAAAATTAACCCAGAACAGTCAACTCTGAAACTTATTACAGTACACTATTAGATTTCAAACACAAAGGAAAAATTTTCCAGGCCTTCAGGCAAAAAGATCAAATAATTTACAAGGACAAAAAAAATTTATTGGTATCAGAATTTTCAAAAGCAATACACAAAGCAAGGCAACAATGGAGCAGCGTTTTTCAGAAATTCAGTGAAAGAAAGTGTGAATCAAGAATTTTATATTCAGCCAAGGTGTCCTTCTAGCATCAATACTGCTAGAAAACAGTTTTAAATACGTAAGAATTAATGGCATTCTGTATTCATAAGCCCTTCTTGATTAGATTTAAAAATAAGAGCCTGACGGCATTTTAGAAAGGTACAACTTCAAAGGTAATGACAGGAACAAAAGCATAAACCTTCCTAGACATCAAATACATGACATATCACCACATTTATAAATAAAAATATATAACAAATGTGATTATAAAATATAATGACAAAGGAAGACCAAAGACAAGATGGCAGTAAATAAGAATGGGCTTAACTTGTCTACTAAAACAAAAAGGTTTTCAATTTGGTTCAAAAGCAAGACCCAACTATATGCTGTATAACTAAAATTCAGACAGGCTAAAGTAAAGGAACAAAAAAAGGATATGAGACAATAAGAAAACAGAGATGGAGATTCTGATATCAGACAAAGTAAAATTCTAGCCAAAAAAAGTTTAAATGTGACTAATAAGAGCATTCTGAACACTATAATTCACAATGAAGCCGTAACAGTTGTGAATATCTATGCCCCAGACAATATAGCGACTATCTTTATAAAGCAAGAACTGTAGAGGAAGCAAAGAGATATTGGTAGACAAACTAATAACAGAATATTTTTATACAGCCCTTCCAGTACCAGATAGATAAAATGGGTAAAAGGTAAGTAAAACTATAGAAGACATGAACAATAAAATCAAAATAGGTAGTTCTCATGGAGGGATGGCAGGCAGAGAGCCAGGGATCTCAAACTCTAACCCCTGAGAGTAGAGAATACACCTTCACAAAAATTGAACATGTATTAAGTCATGAAGACAGTAACAGTAACTTCCATAAAGTAGAGCTATTAAAAATAGTCTTGTCAGAGAATAATAAGATTAAAAACTTTTTAATTATTGTTTAAAAACATCTTTATACTTGGAATTTTTTAAATGTATTATATAAATCCTGAGTGAAAGGGGCAATAAAAACCAATAGTACAGAATTTCTTTTACATATAAAATAATAAATAAATAACAAATAATAAAATAATAAAAATACTACATATCAGAATCATTGGGATACGTATAAAGTGATCTGAGGAAAATTCATAAAAGTAAACACATCTATCAATAAAAATAAAGCAATGAAAATGAATGAAATTCCTAGTTCCAACGAAATAGCACAAAATGTAAACTAAAAGAAAATTCAAGGAAATAAATCATAAAATAGCAAAGATAAAAGCAGAAATCAATAAGGCAGAGAACAGTAAACATAATAAATTGAAATCCTGATTTTTAAAAAAATCCAGAAAGACAAATCATGAGTTAATTTGATCAAGAAAAAAGATAACAGACATGTATATAAATTAAGAAATGACAAAGGAAGATCACTGTTTAAAAAGAATTTGTAATACTAGGAAAGATTACTGTGAAAATTTTTCTTGTACCCTAGAATATATACAAAAAAAATAAATAAAATTTCAATTTTAAAAAAAGGACTACTTTGAAGACCACTATACAACAAATTTGAAAATCTAGATGAAATGGATAATTTCTAGGAAAATGAAGATTACCAAAATTAACTCCCGTAGATAGGAGACAAATCTTAAGCATACCAATTTACATGGAAGAATTAGAATAAGTTAGTAAGAATTAAAGAAAGTTACTCCACAAAAAAAAAAAAGAGAAAGAAAAAACAAAATACCAACCCCAAATGATTTCACAAGGAAATTTTCCTAAACTTCCAAAGACCTGATAGTCCTGATGCTCCATAAATTGTTCCAGAGTATTGAGAAAACTTCTTAAAGCATTTAATGAAACAAGTTTTAACACTGATATCTAAACTAGATTAAGACAATATTCTGGCCCCCAACAACAACAACAACAACAAAAACCTACAGGGTGGGAGACAGAGGGAAGATGTGGGGTAGGAAGCACCAAAAATCTGTCTCCCCCTAACCTAGACAACAATAGCACTGGCGGAATCTGTCTGGTGTAGTAAATCAACAGAAACCATCCCTGAGAAGGACCAGATGGTGGACTTACTAAAGAAAGATTTTAAAACAACTGTCTTAAAAATTATCAAACAGCTAAAAGAAGATGTAGACAAAATCAAGAAAATGATGTATGAACAGAATGGAAACGTCAATAAAGAAACTAAAATTGTAAAAAGGAACCCAAAAAATTCTGGATATTACTGTAATCTTAGTTTATAACTTTACCTTTTATTTTCTACATGATTTAAGAGACTAATGCATTAAATACATATATTTGTCTGTTTTTGAGGAAAAAATATATAAAGATGTGACTTCATGACATCAATAACTGAAACACTGTGTGGACAGAGCTGTATAAGAGCTGAGTTTTGTATGTTGCTGAAGTTGAGCTGGTATAAATTCAAAGTACAGCGCTATAACTTTAGGATGTCAAATGTAATCCCCATGGTAACCATAAAGAAAATAGCTATACAATATACACAAAAGAAAAGAAAAGGGAGTTAAAATGTTTCACTACAAAAAAAAAAAAAAATCAACTAAACACAAAGGACAACAACACGAATGAACCTTGAAGAATTATGCTAAGTGGAATAAGCCAGTCCTAGTAGGAAAAATGCTGTATGATTCCACTCAAAGGGGGTGTTTAGAGTCGTCTCATTCACAGAGACAGAAATCAAAACGTGGTTGCCAAGGGATGGAGGCCTAATGAATAAAGCATTTCAGTTTTACAAGATGAAAAAATTTTGACAATGGATGGTGGTGATGGTTGCACCACAATGTGGATGTACTTAATGTTACTGGATATATATTTAAAAATACTTAAAAGGGGCTGGGAGCGGTGGCTCACACCTGTAATCCCAGCACTTTGGAAGGCCAAGGTGGGTGGATCACAATGTCAAGAGATCGAGACCATCCTGGCCAACATGGTGAAACCCCGTCTCTACAAAAATACAAAAATTAGCCGGGCATGGTGGTACGTGCCTGTGGTCCCAGCTACTTGGGAGCCTGAGGCGGAAGAATCACTTGAACCCAGGAGGCAGAGGTTGCAGTGAGCCGAGATTGTGCCACTGCACTCCAGCCTGGCAACAGAGCAAGACTCCATCTCAAAAAAAAAATAAATAAATAAAAAATAATTACAAAGTTAAAAGGGTAAATTTTATGTTATATGTATATATTACTGAAAAATCTAAGAAATAATTTTACAATTACAGATCAGAAATACTTATGAATATCAAAACCAATGTACTAAATAAAATATTACCAAACAGAATCCAACATCACATTATGAAAATAACAAACCATAACCAAGTGGGATCAACGTTAGGAAATTCCTTCAAATAATATGCCATATTAATATACTTAAAGAAAAAAATGAAGTGATTACCTCCACAGATGCTGAAAAAGTCTTCACCAACACCAAAATTCCACAATCATTCTTGGCAAAAAAGAAAACATGCAAAAATGAGAATTGAGGGATACTTAATATAATAAAATATGCGTGTGTGTGTGTGTGTGTGTGTGTGTGTGTGTGTGTGTACATAGCCCTGGAGCCAGAATCTTAATGACAAAATATTAAAGGTATTTCCACTAAAATCAGGAATAAGATACTCCACTACTATTCAACATTGTACTAAAAAGTTTATTAATGCAATTATGCAAGAGAAATTAATTAGAGGCACAAAAATGGACAAAGAAGAAGAAAAAGAATTCTACTTTCAAATGATACACCATCATACCCAGAAAACCCTAGAGAATCCATGATTAAACTAACTCAATAATAAAGCAATTCAGTAAAGCTATAGGATATGGAATTAACATATATATATCAACACCCCTTATATACACAAACGATAAGTAAAGAACACAATGGAGAAGAAAAGACATCTCATTTATAATAGCAACAAAGAAGATTCAATACCTGGAATGAACTTAGCAAGAAACGTGCGAAACCCAAGTGAATAAACCCTAAAACACTTGCAGAAGACAAGAAGTCAGCTTGAATAAGTGGACATAGTTGTTCTTGGATAGGATGATTTAACATCATAAAAACGCCAGTTCTTCCAAAGTTAAATTTAATGTATCAAGTTAAATTAATGTATAAAGTTAACATATAATTTAATGCAATTCTAATAAAAAAAATACCAACAAACTTTTTATGGAGGTAAACAAGTTGACACTAAAGTTTATATGGGAAAAACAAACATAAAAGAATAGCCAAGAAAACACTTTGGAATAAAACTATGTGGAGGCACTAGTCCTACCAGATACTAAAACATACTATAAAGCCTTTAATGACAAAACATTAGCAGTATTTCCTCTAATTAAGACAGTGTGGTCATTAAGACAGTGGAGTTCTGGTATGTGGATAGCTTACAGTAAGTGGAATCAGAAGAAAAGTTCAGAAATAAGCCCATGCACATATGTAAATTTAATATATGATTAAAGTGTTATCTCACATCACTAGGGGCAAATACTGACATGTCAATAAATAGTACTGCAACCGATATCACAGATAATGGACTAATAGTTCCAATATTTAAAATAAAGGATAAGATTAAAACCCAATGGCAAATAGAAATAATAACAAATTTAGGGAAGAAAATAGACATCCAGCATCAAGTAGTCCAAAAGACTCCAACTAGAATGAATTTAAAGAAGTCTGATGCAAGATATATTATAATCGATTTGTCAAAAGTCAAAGATAAAAAGAGAATTTTGAAAGCAGCAAGAGAAAAACAACTTTTCATATAAAAGGGGGCCATTGTGAGGCTATTAACAAATTTATCAGCAGTAATCTTGTAAGCCAGAAGGGAGTTGGATGATATATTCAAAAGAAAACAATGGCCAGCCAAGAATACTATCTCTAGAAAAACTGTCTTTCAAAAATGGAAGGGAGGCCAGGCGTGGTGGCTCATGCCTGTAATCCCAGCACTTTGGGAGGCCGAGGCAGGGGGATCACTTGGGGTCAGGAGTCTGAGACCAGCCTGGCCAACATGGTGAAACCCTGTCTCTACTAAAAACACAAAAACTAGCTAGACATGGTTGTGGGCACCTGTGATCCCAGCTACTCAGTAGGCTGAGGCAGAGAATTGCTTGAATCCCAGAGCTGGAGGTTGCAGTGAACCAAGATTGTGCCACCGCACTCCAGCCTGGGTGATAGAGTGAGACTCAGTCTCAAAAAAATAAATAAATAAAATAAAATAAAAATGGAGGGGAAATAAAGACTTTCCCATGTGAACAAAAGCTCAAAGAGTTCATTATCACTATTTCTGCCTTATGAGAAATGCTAAAGGGAGTCCATCATGTTGAAATAAAAGAATGCTAGGCAACAACATGAAAACATATGAAAGTATAAAGTTCCTGGTGAAGGTAAATATATAAACAAATATAGACTATTTTAATACTGTAATAACAGTGTGTAAATCTTTTAATTCTGAAATAGAACTTAAAAGAGAGTTATAATAATAGCTATCACTATAAAAATCAGTTAATGAATGTACAACATTAAAAAATGTAATTTGTGACATAAATAACATACAGTAGGGGAGAGGCAGAAAAAGAATAGAGTTTTTGTGTGCAATTGAAATTAAGTTGTTATAAGCCTAGAATAGACTGTTATAAGTATAGGTTGTTTTATGTAAACTTCATGGTAACCACAAACAAACAAACAAACAAAAAAAACCTATAGAAGATACACAAAAGGAAATGAGAAACGAATCAAATCTCATCATTACCCCACCCCTGCCAAAAAAAAAAAATCCATGAAACACAAAGGGTAGCAAGAATAGAAAAGAGGGATTTAAAAGCTACAAGACAGACCAAAAATTGTTACCAAAATGGCAACAGTAAGTCCTTCCCTATCGGTAGTTACTTTAAGTATAAATAGAATAAACTCTTCAATCAAAAGCTATGAAGTGGCTGAAATGAATTAAAAATAAAATAAAAGGGCCAGACATGGTGGCTCATGCTTGTAATCCCAGCATTTTGGGAGGCCGAAGTGGACAGATCACAAGGTCAGGAGATCGAGACCATCCTGGTTAACACAGTGAAACTCCATTCTACTAAAAATACAAAAAATTAGCCAGGCATGGTGGCATGCACCTGTAGTCCCAGCTACTCAGAAGACTGAGGCAGGAGAATCACTTGAACCCAGGAGGCCAAAGTTGCAGTGAACCAAGATTACGCCACTGCATTCCAGCCTGGACGACAGAGTGAGATTCCATCTAAATACATGCATACATACATGCATGCATACATACATAAATACATAAACAAACAAGATCCAACTATATGCTGTCTACAAGAGACTCACTTTAGATTTAAGGATGCACATAGGTTGAAAGTGAAAAGATCGAAAAAGATATTTCATGCCAATGTTAACTAAGAGAGAGCACAGGTAGCCATACTTAGACAGAGGGCCTTTAAGCCAAAGATGGTCACAAGAGACAAAAGGCAGACATTACATAGTGATCAATGCATCAGTTTGCAAGGAAGATATAATGATTATAAATATATATGCACCCAGCATTAAAGCACACAATGTGAAGCAAATATTAACAGAACCAATGATAACAATATAACAACATAATAGTGAGAGATTTTAATATGTACTGACAGATTTTAGTATCTATTGACAGAAGATCAATAAGGAAACAGAGAACTCAAACAAACATTATGGCCCAAGTGGACCTATCAGACAAACACAGAACATTCTACCCAACAATAGCAAAATACACATTCTTCTCAAACACGCATAGAACAGTCTCCAGAAAAAGTCACATGCTAGTCCACAAAATGAATCTTAACAAATTTAAAGAGATTAAAATCAAGACAGATATCTTTTCTTATCACAATAGAATGAAATGAGACACTGCTAATAGAAATAATTTCAGAAAGTTCTCTAATATGTGGAAATTAAGCAACACTCTTGAAAAACCAATGAGTTTTTCAATAAATCAAAAGAAAAATCCGAAAATATTTTGAGAAAAACAAAAACTAAAGCACAATGTAGCAAAGCTGACGGGAAACAGCAAAAGCAATAATAAGAGGAAAGTTTACAGCAGTAAATGTCTACAGTAAAAAGGATCTCAAATAATCTAATTTTACAACATAAGGAACTAGAAAATGAATAAAGTAAGCTTTAAGTTAGCCCAAGGCAGGAAATAATAAAGATTTGAGGAAAAATATATGAAATATAAAATAGCAACAAAACTTAGAATTGGTTTTTTTAAAGGTCAACAAAATTAACAAACCTTTAGCTAGATTAACCAAGACAAAAAGAGAAGACGCAAATAAACAAAATCAGAAATAAAAGAGAGGATATTGCAATTGATGGCACAGAAATAAAAAGGGTTGTAGGAGACTACTATGAATCGTTATACACTAACACATTGGATAACCTAAAGAAATCCCTGAAACATACCACCTACCAGGACTGAATGATGAAGAAACAGAAAATCTGAACAGCCCCACGATTAGTAAGGAGATCAAATTAGTAATCATAATCTCCCAACAAAGAAGAGCTCGGATGCTTTCACTGGACAATTCTACCAAAGATTTAAAGAATAATTAATGCCAATCTTTCTCCAACTCTCTACTTCATGAAGCCTGAATTACCCTGATAGCAAAGCCAAACAAAGACTTTACATTAAAAAAAAAAAAAAAAAAAAAAAAAAAAAAAAAAAAAAAAAAAAAAAAAAACACCTACAAGTCAATCTTCCTAATGAATATAGGTGCAAAAATCCTCAACAAAATGATAGCAAACTGAATTCAATAGCACAAAGAATCATACGGTCTGACTGCGTGTGATTTATCCCACAGACAGGAGAATAGTTCAATGTCTAAAAATCAATAAATGTGATACATAGCATTAACAGAACAAAGGATAAAAATCATACTATCATCTCAATAGATGCAGAAAAGGCATTTGTCAAAATTCAAACACCATTTTATGATTAAAACATTCAATAAACTAAGAATATAAGGAAATTACCTCAACAAAATAAAAGCCATTTATGAAAATACCACAGATAATATCACACTGAATAGTGCAAAATGAAAAGCTTTTTCTCTAATCAGGAAGAAGGCAAGGATGCCCACTCTCACCACTTCTATTCAACATAGTACAAGAAGTCTTAGCTAGAGCAATGAATCAAGAAGATATAAAAGTCAATCACATCAGAAAAGAAGTAAAATTATCTCTATTTGCAGATAACATAATCTTACGTGTAAAAAACTCTAAAGATGTCTCCAAAAACATTGTTAGTAAATTCAGCAAAGTTGAAACAAATCTGCTGAAACAAATTCAGTTGCAGAACACAAAATCAACTTACAAGACCAGTTGTTTCTCTACACCAACAATGACCTACCCACATGAAAAATAATCAGATTGTACCCTTATCTTATATCACACACAAAGTTAACCTGAAATCAAATTTAAACACTGAAACATAAAACCTGAAATTTTAAAACTCCTAAAAGAAAACACAAGAATTTACAACATTGGTCTTGGCGATGAGTTCTTGGATATCATTGCCAAAAACAAGGCAACAAAAGCAAAAATAGACAAGTGGGACTACATCAAACTAAAAAGCTTCTGTGCAGCAAAAGAAATAGTCAACAGAATAACAAGGCAGCCTACAGAATGGAGGAAAATATTTGCAAACCATACTTTTGATGAAGGGTTAATATCCAAAATATATTAGGAATGCATATAACGCAATACCAAAATAAAAATAAAAATAACCCAATTTAAAACTGAGCAAAGGACTTGAAAATACATTTCTCCAAAGAGACAGAGACATACAAAAAGTCAATTATATGAAAAAATATGTATCCAACATTACCGATCATCAGGGAAGTGCAAATCAAAACCATAATGAGATATCACCTCAGGCATGTTAGAATGGCCATTATCAAACACACAGACAAATACCAGGAAATACCAAGTGTTAGCAAGAATGTGGAGAAACTGAAACCCTTGTGCATTGTTGGTGGGAACTGAAAGTGGTGTAGCCACTATGGAGAATAGTAAGAAGATTCCTCAAAAAATTAAAACCAGTATTAGCATATGATCCAGCAATCCCACTTCTGGGTATTCATCCGAAAGCATTGAAATCAGGATCTCAAAAAGATACCTACTCTTCCACTCATTATAAAGTTCTTGTGTTTTCTTGTAGGAGTTGTATAATTTCCATACATTGCAATTTCATTGCAACATTATTCACAACAGTCAAGAAGTGGGAACAATCCAAATGTGCATCAGTGGACAAACGGATAAAACAAATGTGGTCTATACGTGCAATGGAATATTATTCGGTCTTTAGAAAGGAGGAAATCCTTTCATATGCCACAATATAGATGAACTTTGAGGCACTGAGCTAAGTGAAATAAGCCAGTCACAGGATAACTACTGCATGAATCCACTCATAGGAGCCATCTAAAATAGTCAGATTCACAGAAGCAAAAAGCAGAATGGTGGCTGCAGAGGCTCAGGGGAAGGGGACAATGGGAAGCTGCCGTTCAATGGGCATGGTTTCAGTTACACAAAGCAAAAAAGCTCTAGAGATCTGCTGTACAACTTGCAAATAGCTAACAATATCGTATTGCACACTTGAACATTTATAAATGGGGTAGATCTCATGTTATGTGTTTTTTACCACAATTTTCTAATGGGAAAACAGGGAAAGGCATGAGCAGAAAATCCACAAAAATAGACATAAAATGGCAATCAAGCATATGAAAAAAATGTTTAACCTCATCACTAGAGAAATAAATTTCAAGTACACTGAGATGCCATTTCTTACCTGAAAAGTAAGAAATTTGCAAAAAATAAAAACTGTAGCAATACGCTCTCTTACCAAGGCTGTGGGGAAGCATGAACTCCCATACCTTGCTGATGAAAAAGCAAACTGATAGAAATTCCAGTTTTGCACAACCACGTCTCTCCTGTTGGAGGAGAATCTGGGAATATCTAAGGGGAACTTCATATATGCTTATCTTTTGACCCAAGAATCTCATGTCTAGGAATCTACTCTGAAGACACACCTCCAACCATATGAAAATTCATATATTCAGGTTTACTCTGTCACTACAAAATACTGGAAACAGCCTAAATGCACATACATAGAAGAACAGTTGGGTAACCTATGGTACGCAGTAAAATACTAGGAAGCTCTCTTTGAAACGACATCGAGTAATTTCCAAGATATGCTTTTAATCAAAAAGGCAAAGCTCTTTGTACAGAAGAAAGCTGACCGTATCCTCTTTCCCAGAGGTAGGCAGCCCAAATTGGGATGGGGAGGTGTTTTAACTCTAATCAAATTCAAAGTTATGATTATTACACAAAAGTGGGCATCCAATTATCAATTGAGACTTTGTTTTATGACTTAAAGTAATTATAGAATTCTTTATAAATAAACATAAATAAGCAGAAACAATGTAAGGTCTCGTGGAGTTTTCACCTACACCAAGAGGGAAATTTATCTCACTAAATAAATTCTAAAGGGAGAGTGAGCTATAACATACAGTTTTGATGCATCCCACCAGTTACGTCTGTTCAGCAGAAAGATTACAATCCACTACTGAGTTATGGTCACCATAAAATTATTTCTCCCAAACATGAGACAGAAGGTTAACCCAGCCCATGGAAGAAATGCTCTCCACAAGTGTACATGAGATGGATTTAAGTATTTCCTCCTCTCAATCCAGGCCACCTTGGTGATGTACTGTTGCTCTTGGTGTGGTTGGAGAGTTCTCTGGAAGTGTCTCTCTTACTGCTATACTTCCACTGCTATACCCTGAATACATAGATTCCTAAAGGTTGACTTGCCAACAGCCAAGCTGAACACTGACCTCAGAAAAGTGATTCTTCCTTCTGGTTATACATAATCTGGGGAAGTGCCTTCCAAAGACAGAGAAAAGGGGCAGTGATCCCTGAGACTGGCTGAAAGCATGTCCAGAGAGCACAGGCGGCAGGAAGGCGAGTGAAGGTGGCCCGGCCATGTGGTAAGGAAGGACAGGGCACTTCTGGGCTGGCTGGTGCCTGCTCTACTTTTCTGCACAGCCAAGCTCAAAGCACTGCCTCTTTGACACTGTCCAGGCTGGAGAAGCAAAGGACTCACAGGGGCAGGTCCAGCGGCAGCCACAAGTTTCTTCCACTTTTACAGGGGACTGGCTGTTGGGGCATGAAGGCCTCGGCCCCCGGTCACAGTTGACCCGATGACTCTTCAGCAAGGTCTGGCCATCTGGCTGGCAAGTTACGGTGTGGCACTGGTCTGGCAAGGTCCAGACGTCCCCAAGCTGCAGAAGAAGAAAGCAGATTCAGGCAGGGAATACGATGAGGTACTCCAACTCTAAGCCCATCTGCTGGACAGCTGACCCCTAGCATTGAACACAGGCCTACGCAGCAAGGAGGCCTCCTGTACATGAGACAGGAAGCAACACACAAGATGTACAGATGGATCCCCAAAAAAAACCAGGATAATAGTAAGAGGAAGAACTGGCCTAAGACCAGCGGAGGAAAAATTAACCAGTGGGAAAAAGAGCCTCAAACACATCTCTGATCTTTCTTTCAAAGTCAACAGAAAGGAACTTACCCTCTTCTCATTCCCATCCTCATCCATGCAAATCCTAACAAACCCTGCAACAGACACAAATAAGATCTTAGTTCCCATCTATCACCCAGAAATTCTAAACCATTCACGGTGTCTGCTTAAGCAACCTGGTCTAGTTTTTGAAGTCAACTCTGGAAACAATCTGAATGAGTTTAACAGTGGAGACATAGGGACGCAAGGCTAAGAGGTGGTCATCCTGGTCATCCTGTGGTTCTTCAGACATGCTCTGCAGTTAATAATTATGATGCCAACAATAGTGATAATATGGTAATAATCACAGCTTATGCTGTCATTATCTTGGTTCACATGTAGATCACTGCCAGGGATGGGGAAGTGGGGATGAAGTCAGATACTGGGAACCTGAAAGAGACTTACTTGATGATTCCTACCAGGAGAGCTGCCCTCTCTCCATATGGTTAATGTTACTAGCCATAAGTCAAAACTTGCATAGGGTTATTGCCCTTAAGGGCAAACTTGCATTGACTTATTCCCCTGAAGGACAGTAACCGTGCAAGTTTTGACTTACGGCTAGTAATGGGAAAATATACAAACCCAGGCTCAAAAAACAAAGCATATTTTTTTGTTTCTAACCAAAAATCAACATAAACTATGGTACTTTGATATGAGTCTCCGTGTTACTGTATTTCTAAAGCCCTTTATACCCACGTTGAGAGTGAGTTTAGAGCCATGGGAAAGAAGATCATGATCTACGGGACGCTGGGGTTCCCTGCTTATACCTTCTGATTCTTTTGTCCAAGATCCCTCTGCACAAATAAGCCTGGGCTTTCTCTGCCAAGTTCACATGGACATTTGGAGTGGAAACAGGACCATACACAGAAATCTTTCTGCTGGCCCACGGAGCTTTGTGGTATACATCTCCCATGAGCAAAAACTTAAAGGTCCTGATCCGTATCATAATCTCCATTCGAGGCCAAATCTCATGCGTGGGCACCCCAGGGTCCCTTGAATGGTGTTTTTGTTTCTATGGTGGGTTTTTTTGAGAGGAGTAAGAAAGGGATTATAAGACTCACCAGAGCACAGTTTGTGGAGGAAGGAATTGCCCAAGGTGACCATGGTAGGGAGGTCTTCGATTCGCTGGAGACTCACCACGTTGGAGTCGGCTGCTGGGCCGGCCAAGATCCTTAGCTGGGCAGCGTCATACCGATCTCCAATTCCAATAGGGAACACTGTCACTCCTAGAGTAAGCAAAGGGACAAGAAAGGATCTGTGGGCAAGTGGGCTCCAAATGGACTGGCCTGACACGATACCCAGCATCTGAATAGAGCCTCATGTTTTCCAGACTGGTCACATACCCAGCCCCAGGAGGAAGACATTCAGTCAACAGATATTTATGAGCTTCTACTCTGTGTCAGATAGTATTGCAAGCAATAAGGATACAACAGTGAACCAAGCATATGAAGTCCGTCCCTGTCTCCTGTCCTCATGGAGAGATAGGCAACAAACACACAAACCAAGTAAATATATAGAATTTCAGATGTGGATAAATGCTTAGGAAGAAAACAAAATGTGGCCGGGTGCAGTGGCTCACGCTTGTAATCCCAGCACTTTGGGAGGCCAAGGTGGGCAGAGGTCAGGAGATCGAGACCATCCTAGCTAACATGGTGAAACCCCATCTCTACTAAAAATACAAAAAATTATCTGGGCATGGTGGCACGAGCCTGTAGTCCCAGCTACTCGGGAGGCTGAGGCAAGAGAATCACTTCAACCCTAGAGGCGGAGGTTGCAGTGAGCCGAGATCGCACCACTGCACTCCAGCCTGGGTGACAAAGCAAGTCTTTGTCTCAAAAAGAAAAGAAAAGAGGAAAAAACAAAATGAGATAAGGAGGATGGGGATGCCCAGGGCTGAGTTGTGGGTTACCATTGCATCTATGGTAGTTAGACAGTGTTCAGTGAAAACATGGCGTCTGAGCAGAGGCCTGACATAAGGATGGAAGGAGCCAAGAAGATGTCTGAGGGAGGGACATCCCAAGCACAGAGAACAGTGAGTGCAAAGGCCGCAGAGCAGAAGTGTGACTGCATGCTCGCAGGGGCTGGAGAGAGAGGGAATGGGCATGGATCAGTCCATGTTCTGTGAATGAAACAAAGCCAGCCAAGACCACAGAGCAGAGGGACAGGAGCTGACTGATTTTAAAGGGCCACTGCAGCTGCTGTGCTGAGAATGAACTGCTGGGGACAAAGGTGGAAGCTGGGGTTTCAGTTAGACAGCTATTTCAATGGTCCAGGTGAGAGATCATGGGGACTTGGATTGAGGTGACCCTGGTGGACACGGTGTGGAGTGGTGTGACTCTCAATGTATTTTGAAGATGGAGCTTGCGTGGAGGTATCAGGAACAAAAAAAAAAAGAAGAATCAAGGATACTGAGCTTTTTGAACTGAACAACTGGAAGGCTGGAATTGCCATTTTGAAAGATGGGTGTAAAAATCAGTTTAGTTAAATTGGCTGTTAAAACATGCAAGCTGAGTTGAGGTGAAAGGTTAAGCCTGGAGATACAAATTTCAAAGTCAGAGATGTATAAATGTATCTAGACCCATGACACTGAACTAGACCATCAAGGGAGTGTGTGTAAGAAGAGAAGAGGGCCGGGCGCGGTGGCTCAGGCCTGTAATCCCAGCGCTTTGGAAGGCCGAGGCGGGTGGGTTGCCTTAGTTCAGGAGTTCAAGACCAGCCTGGGCAACACGGTGAACCCCAGTCTCTACTAAAATACAAACAAAATTAGCTGGATGTTGCAGTGTGCACCTGTAGTCCTAGCTACTCAGGAAGATAACTGCTTGAACCAGGAGGCAGAGGTTGCGATGAGCCGAGATCACACCACTGCACTGCAGCCTGAGGGACGGAGCGAGACTCAGTCTCCAAAAAAAAAGAAGAAAAGAGAAAATATCACAGGGCTGAGCCTGGAGAATGCACATGCTCATTTACACAGGAGAAACTGAGGCTGTGGACAGTTAAATGAGTTACTCTGGATCATGTTGGCTTCCTCCAGACCACAACTGCCTCCTTTCCGGACGAAAATCTTTCTTTCTTGATACTAAAGGAGAAAAATCTCCATCCTGAAATTCTTCAATTCAGTTCTCTAGGAAGTTCTAAGTATTTGCAATGTGCTTCACGTCGGACAGTATTTTCCACTAGCGACTTTTCAGCTCTTGTAAGTTCGTCATATTTTCCAAATATATATCCTTTCCCTTTTAGTGTCCTTTACCCTCAAGGCTGGGCACGGCAGCTCACACCTGTAATCCCAAAACTTTGGGAGTCCCAGACAGACAGATCACCTGAGGTTGGGAGTTCAAGACCAGCCTGACCAACATGGAGAAACCCTCTCTCTACTAAAAATACAAAAAAATTAGCCAGGCATGGTGGCGCATGCCTATAATCCTGGCTACTCATGAGGCTGAGGTAGGAGAATCGCTTGAACCCGGGAGGCAAAGGTTGCAGCGAGCCGAGATCATGCCATTGCCTGGGAAACAAGAGCGAAACTCTATCTCAAAAAAAATAAAAATAAAAAAAAGATTTCATAAACATGTCACACTCATTCATTTAACAAAGGTTAAATGATCATCTATTTTGTGCATCATACACAGATGATAAAAAAAAAAAAAAAAAAAAAAAAAAAAAAAAAAAAAAAAAAACAAGCAAGATCTTCCCTTCCCTTGCCTTCAAAGAACTCTTAGTTTTTTGCAAGGAACAGATATATTACAAATACAACACAATATGCTTTGCACATTTTGAGTAGCTCATATGTGGCACAGAGAACGGAGCAAATAACTTTCTCAGGAAGACGGCAGTGAAAATACAGGGCTCTGACAGAACTCCCAGGCAGGTTCTGAAAGATAAAGTTTTCCAGGAGCCCGCAAGGGGACTCGATGTCACTCTACTCACCCAGACCTCCCTCAGCTGGAAGGTGGTCCCTTAGACTCTACCACCTGTCCCAGCTCACATCCTGCTGATACTAAGAATATGATAAGCACATGTTCTTATGGAGCACAAGGCTGGACATCTGGATCCTTCCCTTTACCACAGCATGATTCTTTGTCTCTTATCCATTCAACCCTGCCAAGCCCATTAGCCTGGTACCGGGAAAGAACTCTGAACACATGAAGGTCCCCACTGATTCTCAAGGCCCCACAGTGAATCACTCTGGCCTAAGACATGACGTTTTAATTAGTAAGAGACCACAAATCCTACTTTAGAAAGAAAGGGCATAGAGGTATGATGACCCCTGGACACAAAGAGAAAACGTGGAGAAATTAAAGGTTATAAAGATATAGGATTGGCCGGGCGAGGTGGCTCAAGCCTGTAATCCCAGCACTTTGGGAGGCCAAGGCAGGTGGATCACGAGGTCGAGAGATCGAGACCAACCTGGTCAACATGGTGAAACCCCGTCTCTATTAAAAATACAAAAAATTAGCTGGGCATGGTGGTGCGTGCCTATAATCCCAGCTACTCAGGAGGCTGAGGCAGGAGAATTGCCTGAACCCAGGAGGCAGAGGTTGCGGTGAGCCGAGATCACGCCATTGCACTCCAGCCTGGGTAACAAGAGCGAAACTCCGTCTCAAAAAAAAAGATATAGGATCTACATACACACTCTTGCTTGGTTTCCAAATCACACAGTGACTGGATAATTTCCTGCTGTTTGAAACCAGGCCAGAGGTGGGTACTGAGCATATTTAATATCAGCCGCAACATCCAAAAGTAACCCCAGCCCACTTTTAACCCTTTATCATTTCTGAAATCTCGCTGTCCTGGATTGAGGACCGTTCACCAGATTCTTACTGTTGGCTCTGGCGGCATCAGCTGCTGCACCCACTGAGTCCACAGAGACATCCGTGACTAGGATGACCACCGCCTTCGAGGCTCCCGGCCTGGCACCGTGCACTTCCGAAGTCAAGTATCGCACAGCGAAGTCCAGACCATTCCCTGAGGATGGAGAAGAGATCACGCCAAGTAAGCACTGACTGCAGCTGGACACCCTAGCTCACGGTGGATCCTGAAGTCACTCAAAAGCTGAATGACTCAGAGACTCTGAGGAACACCCAGCTGAGATCTGGAAGAGACCTGGAAGAGCATCTAGCCCCTCACTTTCCAGGAGAAGAAACTAAGGCCAACAGGCAAAGTGACTGGCCGAGGTCACAGAGTCACTTATGCCAAAAATTAGGACCAGAATGCAGGTCCTGCCTCCAGCCCGTGGCACCAACATTACCGATTTGGCTGGGGCCTCCCTCCCGCTGCATGACGTCCACAAGGCTCAGCAAATGGGCTTTCTCCGTGGCCACATTCCATGGCACATCAATGGTGGTGATGCTTCCGTACTGGAGCACTGACACCCGAGTGAGATGAGGCCCTAAAAGGAAAGAGAAAATGGGGATTATTTTGAATCAAGTGGTGCCCCTAAAAGATCTTCTTGGTCACCTGCAGCTTCAGGTGCCTCCCTCACTCACCTAACTTGGCTTTTGAAATAAAAGCCTTGGCAAAACTCTTCATTTCATCAAAATACGAAGCTGGAGAACCGGAGGAGCCATCTAGGAGAAGGACCACGTCCAGGGGCTGGCTGCAATCTACAAAGACAACCAGGAGGGTGAGCACGCAGGTGTTTGTGGGGACAGTGGCCACCAGGCCTACAGCCTTACATCCAATAGGATCTGCAGGGCATGCTGACCACGTGGCACACCAAGCGGAGGGCACGTTCATGAGTGCAAGGACAACGTGGGCCAGGGAGGAGGGGATTGGGGAGATGGAGTTCCCGGGGCCTGGCTATCTCAGGTTTGGAGACATTGGGAAGACTCCAATTCTACCCAAAGGAAATTTAAATGCCTACAAATAAAAGCAGCAGGCATGGACTTCTTGGTAACGGGGGGCTGCCACTCTTCTAGAATTGAGTAAAATACTAGCCTGGCAATATAGGGAAATCATAAAAGGAAATGGAACGGCAGCCTCTCCCTGGACAATGAGCTGCTGTGTCCTCAGGTCTTGCAGGCAGGTGAACGTACTGTGACTATTCCAGCTGTAAATGCCTAGTGCTCTTGTTAGTGTCTGAGCACATCTGAGATTTGATACAATGATGTAATTGTTGTTTTCCTCAGCAGAAATAATACAAGAATTTAAATAAATCTATGGTTCTGATTAAAAACAAAAACAAAGAAACAAAAGCACTGACAAGTATGAGACTCAAGAGATACTAAAAGAATGTTAGTTATAGGCCAGGGGCAGTGGCTCATGCCTGTCATCACAGCACTTTGAAAAGCCAAAGCGGGTGGATCATCTGAGATTGGGAGTTCGAGACCAGCCTGACCAACATGGAGAAACCCTGTCTCTACTAAAAATACAAGATTAGCCAGGCGTGGTGGTGCATGCCTGTAATCCCAGCTACTCAGGAGGCCGAGGCAGGAGAATCGCTTGATTCTGAGAAACGGAGGTTGCGGTGAGCTTAGATCATGCCATTGCACTCCAGCCTGGGCAGCAAGAGTGAAATTCCATCTCAAAAAACAACAACAGAAAAAAAACGCTAGTGACTCAGTTCTGGGATGGTCTCAAACATACCAAATAAAGATGTTCGGGAACTAGGAAGAGATTAGATGCCAGTGTCAGTAAAAGGTAGTAATAACAACAGTGGGAGCACAAAATTTTTTTTTTTTTTTTGAGCACTTGTGATGTGCCAGGTACTGTTTTAAGCACGTAGGTACTATTATTATCCCCATTTTACAGTTTGGGAGACTGATATACAAAGAGGTTAAGTACTTGCCCAAAATTACCCAGCTAACAAGTGGCAGAGACAAGATTCAAACTAAGGCTGACTCCAGAATCTGAATACTGCGCCCGCTATTGGCACCTGACCTCCTGGTCTCGCCCTGAAGAATGTCAGCTACTCAGAATAATTCCACCTACCCAGTGTGGTCAAAAGGGAGCTTATCGTCACAGCTTTAACAGAGATTACCCTGGAGGCAGAGGGTGGAATTGGGTGGGAAAGAGGCTGTGTGATAAAGTAAACCTTGCATTTGTTTTTTCACTCCTTACTGGTTAACAATAGGCTTGCGTTACCTCTGAATGTATTACCTCTGAATGTATATAAGCACACACAATAAGAAAAGATCTTCCCCCAAGAGAGGATCACGTTGAACTTCCCTTCCAGGGAGGTGAAGAAACACAGGCCCTTTGAAGGCAAGGTTCAACCAAGGGCACAGAGCAGGGAAGCCGGGATTAGAACCCTAGTCATATCTCAGCAGATGCATGCAGCCCCAAAGCCACGCCAGCCCTCACCCAGCCCTCCCACCTGCACACAAGGTGCCAGCGTACCAGAGGCAGGGGCAAGGGTGGGGATCTGCAGCCCCTCTCCAGAGCAGCACCTCTGTAGCACCAGGTCAGGAGCCTCTCGAGGGAGTGTCTCAAAGTCCTGGATGAGGATGGGGGCATTGGGCCAGCCGATCCTCTCCAGCTCCTGCACGTTGGCATGAGGGCCCACTCCAATGGGCACCACCTGGATGTCTCCAGGCAACCTCTTGATCTCATCAGAGGCGGGATTTCCAGTGACCATGTAGACCAGGTTGGGCGCCTGCTCCCGGTCACCCTGGCTGACCAAGAAGCTGTGCTCGGAGAGGTGCTGCAGGGCCAGCCCGGTGTTGGTCCTGTTGCCACCCTGGTAGCGGATCTCTCGCACCCGCTGCAAGATGTCCCCTTTGGACTGTGCCTCGCTGAAGGGGTACTCCACGGTCACCATGTAGGAGTACTGCAGCACCGTGACATGGATGCCATCCTGGCCCACATCCATCCGCTGAATCACCTCCTCCATGAACTCCTTGGTCCTGTTGAAGTCAGCTTCGCCAATTCTGTCTGATCCTTCCAGAACAAACGCCACATCCAGAATCATGGATTTCCTCTTGTGTCCCAAGGGTGAAACCTCCAAGAGCCCTGGGCCCATGGTGACTTGTGCCATGTTGTGGGGGATGGTGGGGGGAGGGGCTTCAGGGGCAAGGTCGCAAAGGTAGCTAACAATCTCATCCCTTTGCTGCTCCAGCTCATCCACACCACTCAGCACGAAGGCCTTGTTCTCAGGGGCCTGTTTCTCAATGAGGCGGATCTGCTTGAGGTTGGCATGGGGCCCAATGCCCACCGGGATCACGATGACCTTCTTCTTCTTCAGGCCCTGGACGTAGCGGGCGAAGTTCCGGGACATCCGCTGGGGCTCCTGGCTGGCCATGAGGAGCAGGATGATGCGAGAGGCTTCAGGGCGGTCAATCTTGCCAAATATTTGGAAGAGTGTGTATTTCAAGACCTCGCTGGTGGAGGCCACCTGGCTGCCCGCATACTTCACCTGGCTGGCAATGCGCCGCAGCTCTGACGGTCGCTTCCGGTCCTTGAGCCCGATGTAGGCGTGGGAGCCGTCGTGGTACTCCACGACGGCCACGCGGACCCACTTCTGGGAGATGCGCAGCCGCTCCATCATGTCCACCACAAAGGCCTTCAGCACTTCAAACTCGGCCTCAGACAGCCTGGAGGAGCCATCCAGCAGGAAGACCAGGTCCAGCAGCTTGCTGCAATAGAAGTCATGCAAGGGCGCTTCCGAGACGTCCTCCACGTACGCAGTGGTGGGGCTCACCGGGGCATCTGTGGGAGGCATCACCAGGCCTCGCGGCTCCTGGCAGGCTTCACAGGTGAGGTTGACGCCATCACAGTGGCTGCAGCAAAGAGCAAAGAAATTGAAATGGTTCAGGAAGAACCTATGGACACTTCTGAGCCCTGCAGTATAGGACCACTTCCACATTCCCATAGAATCTCCTTCCTTCTCCATCTGAACTTGAGAGCCCGTGGACCATTCCACACCCAAGTGAGATGTCACTATTTAACATCAGTCCCCAAATAGCATGCCACCCTCCAAAACACACACAGAGCAGACTTCCTTCAATTCTAGAAAACAAAGCTTTAGCCCATCCTAAGATATGGAAAAGACAAATGTTATTCTAGGCCATGTACACAGCCACTCGAAGCTGATTTTTTTTCAACCTACATCTTCAGCAACATGAATACTTAATGAAAGTCCAAGCCTTCTTACAAGTGTCTCCAAAACAACGGTTACCAAAATGTGGACACTAACCTGTGACTGTCAATGTTCTGCTGAAGATAAATGCTTCACAGTACCTATTCTAACAGAACATAACTTGTATGAGTTTTGAAACATGTTTCATATGTTGGGCCCTAAGAAAGAAAAAACCGGAGCAAAAACATTGCGGAAAGATGAATAAAGATTCAAAACCTCAGCTTTATCTGGCAGAATAAATCATTTGGGAGTAGCAGGCAGGGGTCCCCAAGGTGTCAGGCCCAGGAAAAGACATTCACTCGTTCCTTCAGCAGACATGGGGTGAGCACCTCTCACGTGCAGGTACTGGCCAGGCTCTGTGCCCAGCCTCAAGCACACACCACAAGTCTGTAGCAGAGCCGTGGCCCCACACACGCAAATTCCTACGCTATCAGGCCAAAGTTCCAGGCTCTGCTGGTAACATCACCTTTTAGCCAGTGTCCTAGAACGTGGCAAGACCCGCCAGACTGTAGCGAAGTCAAGTGGCCCTGTGCTGGAGACCAATGTGCACCAGGAGCGTCCCCTCTGTGTACCCTCAGCCTTGGAGGAACCTGGCCTTCAGGACCCCCAGTAAAGCTGACAAGGCAGCAATGCCCTGAGCCTGGGAAATGCCCCCCTGTGGCTTGATGCCAAGCGATGCCCCCAGCCTGCTGTGCGGGACTGCTATCCACACACTGCTTGCAGCTTCAGTATGCACCGTGGTGGCTGCTTCTGCCCGTGTGCCAGCGAAGGAGGTGGGGAGAGGGCTCGAAGCTCTCACGCCCTTTTGGCACAGAACCCCAAGCCGGCATCAGAATCACCCCATCCTTTGCTCCCTCCAGGCCCTATTTCAGCATAGAGACGGAGCGCAGGCAGAATCTTACTAGGAAGTTAATTCCTCCTTCCTGTGATCCGTGAGATTTATTGCTTCGATCCCAGGTTAACGGTGCGTGAGTGACATACTTTCTAGTTTCCTGTGTTTGCTAGAAAACTCACCCCAGGCAGTGTTCACTCTTGTTTGTACAGATGGCGGAGGCAGGATCTGACTCTGGCAGCTGTGGCGATAGCCCCTCCCCAGCGAATTTACGTTCTCAAGTTTAAGTTCCCAGAAGGCTTGAACAGTGTCAGGGAGTGGTGTTGAATAGATCAGGATTTTAATAAAAGTTCCCTACTTGAGGGCAGGATGTCAGAAGGCTCAGAGCTCACCCTGAGGCCTCCTCATCTCCCAAAAGGCCAGTTTCCCAGAGGCAAGTCCAGTGAGAACTCAGGGTGACAGCAAGAAGCACCTTCCCTCCCCATTATGAAAGCCACACCCTGCGACCTGACTGTGGCCCCCACGATGTTCCTGTTACCCTGAGGGCCCTAGGTTCCACCTCGCTTTCCTCTCCTGAGTCCCCATCGTAAGTAAAAGAGAAATCTAATTTTTTGGCCAGGGGTGGTGGCTGATGCCTGTAATCCCAGCACTTTGGGAGGCTGAGGCGAGCAGATCGCAAGGACAGGAGATCGAGACTATCTTGACTAACACGGTGAAACTCTGTCTCCACTGAAACTACAAAAAAATAGCCAGGTATGGGGGCACCGGGAGGCTGAGGCAGGAGAATCGCTTGAATCCGGGAGGCAGAGGTTGCAGTGAGCCAAGATCGCGCCACTGCACTCCAGCCTGGGAGACAGAGCGAGACTCCATCTCAAAAAAGAAATCTGATTTTTATAGACACCTGTACTCAGACTAGCCATAACCTCCAAGGACAGTAAGTGACCATACTTCACCTTCAGTGAGAAAGGCAAAAACCTCTTAGGACTTAAAAACCTAGTAAGAAATACACGTAGGGGAAGCAATCTAGTCCGTCCCTAAAGAAAATGTAGCAAACTCCAGGAACAAACAAAGCCATAAACTATACTAAATAATGAATTAATGAATTAAATAAATAAACAAATACAATAAACTCAATCTCTCAACTCACGTAGAGAGGACGTTTTACCCAAAACCCAGTCTCTGGGTTAGCCCCCAGAGGAGGCAGTAAGACCCATCACTTCAAACAACCCAGGGATCTGTTTTACCAAATCTGGCAGTGCTCAGGGTCACCGGGATTCAAGGTAACTTTCTTTCCGGAGGCTAAACGCCGGCCAGCCACTTCACACACCGGGCAGTCTTCAGGGTTGATGCAGGTCTGCAAAAGCTCGTCCAGGATTTTCCCTGCACAAGAAAACTGCCATTAGGAACCAAAACGCTCCCCCTTCCCACAAGGAAGCCTCACTTTTAACTAAAAGCCCTGGAAGCCCACTCCTCCTGCCCGCGCCCCCAGGGGGTCAGCCCCCCCCACTCAGGAAGCATATTTCCTCCTTGTGCCTTGATTGATCCCTCTGCAAAACTGGGAGGGATTCCTTCACCCTACCTCACCTCCCCAGGCCTTACGACAAATGAAATCTTATCTATAGGGCTCTTTCCACCCTTCTGAATAACGCCTTCCGTAACTCTAGAGCTGTGCCATACCATATGACAGTCACAAACTGCATGTGGCTACTTCAGTTAAACTAAGTAAAATTCAATAAAATTCAAAACTTCAGTTGCTCAGACACACTCGCCACAGTGACCTTCAATAGAACATTCCCCCACCGCAGAAAGTTCTATCAGCAGGGGCTGCTCTAGATGATAATCCCATAAATAGGCACAGAAAAGCATTTTGGAGGAGCTCAACTTGACAAAAGTCACGGCTGGCCTGGCTCTGATGAAATGACCCATGAAGACAGAACCTGGTGCAGGGCTGGAGGTCAGAGGCAGGGCGTGGCAGGTGGAGGCTGAGATGAAGCAAAACTGAGATGCCCTTTGCATCCATCCCTATCTGATCCCACCAGCCCAACCCCCAGGGACAGAGGCCTCACCTGGAGGGCAGTGGGCATGGCAGCCCTCCACGCACTGCACAGGGCAGGCCAGCGGCTCGGGGTGCTGGCACGTGACTCGACAGGCAGGCGCACAGCTGTTATAGCGCCACTCACACTCATACCCGCTCTCCCGGAGATTCCTCTCCTCGCAGCTCTGAGCTGTGTAGACAGGAGACAAGGCTGTGACCACAAACGTCCCAGGACTGCAGACCTACGTGGTGATGGCCTGGGAAAATCTGGAGATAATGTTGGGGACATAAGGGATGACAGGAATTGCCAATATTAGAAACTTCTGGATTGTTGAAGCACCTAAACCAGGATCTATTGGATCAGAATTCATTTCTTTTTTTATTTTTGTAGAGATGGGGTCTTGCTATGTTGCCCAGGTCTTGAACTCCTGGGTTCAAGGGATCCTCCGGCCTCAGCCTCCCAAAACGCTGGAATGACAGGTGTGAGCCACTGTGCCTGGCCCAGTTTTCTAGCATTAATTTGCTTATGTCCAAGGAAGGAAGACTCCATAGACATGAATGTACGAGTTGATCACTCATATTGGCAAATCTAATATTGCCTAATTAAAGACATAAATCGACTTCCTTCTTTTCATCAATATTCATCAGACTCTGCCAGAATCTCTCCAGAAGCAATGTTTCCACATACTCATGCCTTGAATCCATGTCCCCCCTCACCCATAATATGAACTTCTTACTCAGCCAATGGCTTAACCCTCAGCCTTCCAGTCCCATGCCAGGACTCTGTCTTCTCTCCCATGACGGTATCCCGCTGCACTTGCAAAGTCTTAAAGCACAGACGCATGGGAAGAAGGGAGAGCATCTGAGCACACGAGGGCATCAGGACTCACGGCACAATGTGGTCGTCCTCCAGGTCACCACCTTGCCGTGCTGGGCACACATGTGGGCATAGGCAGCAATGGTGTCGCAGAAACACGTGCAGTCCCCAGTGGACTCACAGGAGCAGGTGTCGTAAATGCAGGCGTCCAGGTACGGCTCGGGGTCCACCTGCAAAGGCAGCCTCAGGTGGCCCAGGCCTGTGGCCAGGTGTTAGGAACTCTGGCTTTTGGTCTGGGTGCAAATGTTCTGATGGTCAATTTAAGGATAAGGGGTGTTCAGGTACAAGGAGAAATGCAGCTCAATGGTCTCAAAGAGGGAATGAGTGGGAAGGCAAGATTCTTCATTTCTAATCTGGATTCCAGCAAGAAAAGTTGAACAGAGCAGTTTTGCTAGCCTTTTGCAGAACACGATGAGCCAGAGGACTTTCCAGAACATTCCCTCTGTCCCTCTGCCTCCCTCCCTGCTCGGCCACCTGTCTGTCCTCACAGCCCACTCCTAGCCTCATGGGCATTTGGGTGTTTTTACAGAAACACAAACACACACACGTGCTGGTCACTGTCTTTCTTTGCCTCAATTCAGCAAAGAGAATGGGGAAATACACCAGGCCATGCAGCTGCCTCACTGCAGCGCTATGGGGCAGGTATGCCGGACAACAGGGCCTAGCCAGACTCTGACCCCAAATCCAGTTCAACCAGTTCCCACCTTTCCTCATCCCCAAAATACGCCCCTACACACACCGGATGTTTTCAGGACAGTGATGATAGACACCGAGTGGATCATTGTTTCCAAGACATTCCAACAGTCTCGATGTCCCCAACTCCTCCCCGTCCTCACTCTTCCAACTCAGATGCCCATGATTTCCACCAAACCAAGGAATGTAAGTTTCCTTTGGAGTCCTCAGAGACTGAAACTCATTGGACAGACAGAAAGAGAACTGAGATCCATGTTTTCAACCAGTCTCTCCCACATTGGTGACGCCACATAGCAGCATGTATGTGTGCATGGCTATGTGTGTACATAGATTCATGTATTCACATATACCCATGTACACGCCCATGTCCAAGTGCGTGTAACACATACATGCAGCAGATAAGAGACAACTGCAGTATAGCCAGGCATGTTGGCTTACACCTGTAATCCCAGTACTTTGGGAGGCCGAGGCACGTAGATCACAGAGGTCAGGAGTTCAAGACCAGCCTGAACAACATGGGGAAACCCTATCTCTAATAAAAATACAAAAATTAGCTGGGCGTGGTGGCAAATACCTATAATCCCAGCTGCTCAGGAGGCTGAGGCAGGAGAATCGCTTGAACTCAAGAGGCAGGGGTTGCACTGAGCTGAGATCATGCCATTGCATTCCAGCCTGGGCAACAGAGCAAGACTCCATCTCAAAAGAGAGAGAGAGAGAGAGAGAGAGAGAGAGAGAGTGAAAGACAACGGCACTTAACTTTGGGGAATTCCTCCTTAGCATTAGAGATCAAGACACAAAAATACGTCATAAAACAAGGACTCAAAATTACCAAAATTAAGGCCGGAAAAGATTTCTGTGAGACAAGAAATGGGCACCAAAGGGTTTTTGAGGGGTGGGAGAGGAAGGCTTTTCAGTCTGGACAAATGCAATAGCAACAGGAAAAGGAAGTCTCTGGCTCTGGGGTTGAAAACAAGATACTGAAATAAGGGAATAAATCGTGAGACTGGGGCTGAAAGAGAGGCGCTGGCACACGCCAAGAAGAGTGACTTCTCATGCAGAAGGAAACGTTTCCCAGGCATTGCTTCCTCGAGAAACTGTTGATTTTACTTTTTGTTTCCCAGATTGAAAGCCAAGAAAAGACTGAAGTGGTGTCTTGATGCAGAGCATGCCAAGACACCAGGGTGGTGTGCACGTTAGAAGGTCACACTCCGTGTCCGTACCACCGGGCCAAACCCTGGGACCATCTGCTTCCCATTACCCTCAAGGTCCTCACCAGCTTGTTGCAGTCCTGGAAGATGTCACTGGTGAGGATTCTACAGGAGGAGTCCACCATCGTCTGCTTCATGATGTTGTTGCGACAGGTGGCCGGGGATGAGTCCAGAGGCACCTGGGACCCAGGCAAGGGACAGGCCAGCCGTCGGCTGATCAAACTGGAGTTACTCAGCCCAGAAAGAGCCAAGGACCCTCCTCCCTGCCCTGCAGCCACCTGAAGGTCATACCACCCACAACGCCCTTTCCAGCCCTCATGAGAATGGGAACGGGGGACATCCCAGGAAGCAGGCTCTTGGGCTCTGTCCACACAGATCCCAGACGTACTTTTCTGGTGTCAGCACACTGCGAGCTCACTTTCCAGGAGTTCCCAAAGTCCACGGAGTCTTCCTCCACTTGGAGGTTGCTGCTGGTGAGGTCATTGTTCTGGATGCCATCAAAATTCCCACACAGGCCACACACTTGCTCCTTGAGAGACAGGTCGAGGGGAGGAGCACAGTCAACCCCAGGGGCATGCTCTCTGGCTCAGGGGGAAAAGGAGCGTTCCTGACAGCAATGGAGGCAGAGAGCATTTGAGGAAGAAGAGGAGCCAAAGAGCAGGACAGAGACTCAGAGGAGGCCCAAGGTGAGCAGCAAGGCCCTGCCCTTGCCAAGACCTATTCCTGAGCTTCCTTGCTGACCCTATTTTATTTAAAGCCACGGAAACAAAGAGAGGCAATTTGCCCACGTCACAAGGTCAGTCAAGGGCAGGGGTGGGAATCAGGCAGCTTTGGCCCTGGGATCACTGGTGGGAACTATCACTCTCCCCAACAAGGGTAGAATCAGAGAGGGGGGCCAGTTCCACTGCCCCACCAGTGGAGGTGGAGGGGTCTGAGGAGAGAATGTTACAGAACTGCCTTACTCTGCGTAGGTGAATCCCCTCACCTGGAGAACTGCAGCCTGTTCAGAGCAGGTTGGGCAAAATTCTGCCACAGCATAAATGTAACCAGAAAGATACATCTCACCTGCCTCCATGTTCACCCATCACGGTGTGCAATATACAAGGAGCTCTGAAAAGCCCTTAGTAATGAATGAAAACAGCAGAAAAAGGAGGGATAAGCTCTAGTGTTCTGTAGCACCATGGGGTGACCATAATTATCAGCAATTTTCTGTCTTTTTCACGTAGCTGGAAGAGCAGATTTTGAATGTTTCCAGAGCAAAGAAATGGCAAATGTTTGAGGAGATAGATATACTAGTTACCCTGATTTGATCATTACACTTAGATATACTAATTACCCTAATTTGATCATTAAACATGTATTGAAATATCACTCTGTCACCAGTAAATACATACAGTTATGTGTCAACTAAAAGTAATAGTAAAACAAAAAAACTACGGAAAGAACTGGAAATATTTGTCTGGAAAAGAAAAGGTGCTATACATTTACAACATATTTACAGCCCTGGCTTTGAGACAAAGAGAAAAAAATGTATGCTATTTTGCTTCAATAAGCAGAATTTGGCTTGGTACCAGGGGTGTAAGTTACCGAGAAACATAAAAGAAAAATGTTCTCACTGTTGGGCAAAAGGCCAATGATCTTCACATGGCCTAGAAGCCCCCACGGTGTGGCTCCTGCCCCTCCCTGCCCTCATTAACTACCATTCCCCCCAAGTCCCCCCTGCAGCCACACTGGCCTCCTCGTACAATCGCTCCAGACCCCTACCACCTTAGGGCCTTGACACACGCTGCCCCATCTGCCTATAAACTCTCTTCCCCAGATACCAGCATGACTCATTCTCTCCTTTCCCTACGTTCCCTCTTCACAGGGATCATCAGCCCAAACTATCTAAAGTAACATTCCTGCTAGAATATGATCCACACTAGGGTTACGGAAGGCAAAAGAGCGGCTCCCCTGAGATGAGGAGATTATCCTGGATTATCCATGTGGGATGAATGTCATCACCGGGTCTGATCAGAGGAAGGCAGGTCAGAGTGTGAAAGGTGCTGTGACAGACAGAAGCAGAGAGAGACAGAGAGTGGAAGATGCTACCCTGTTAACTTTGAATATGGAGGATGGGGCCACAAGCCAAGAATGCAGGCAGCCTCCAGAATGTAGAAAAGGCAAGGAAAGGGATCTCTCTCAGAGCCTCCAGAAGGAATGCAGCCCTTCCCACCAATTTTAGCTTTCCCACCTCCAGAACCATGAGATAATAAATTTGTGTTGTTGTTTTAAGCTACCAAGTTTTTGGTGATTTGTTGTAGCAGCAATTAAAAAACGAATACAAGGAAGACACACACACACACACACACACACACACACACACACTCACACACACACACACACACCTGATTTTTCCCCTGCTGCATCCACAGTGCCTAGGACAGTGTTTGACACACACAGGAACTTAGTATTTGTTGAATAAATGAATGAGTGATTTGTTAACGCTTTCTGGGAATGAGATGGGCTGCCTCAGGAAGTGAGGGCAGTGCAGCCTCACTGGCTTGTACAAGCTGAAGATGGATGATCTTATCAGGGAGGTTGTGGAGGCCATTCCTGCCTGACTAAATCAGCCACCAGAGTAGGCAGAGCCACTTGTCATATACACGCCACTTAGAGAAATCATTCAAGTTCCAACAGCTGTTGGACCCTAAATGGTGGAACCATTCTCAAAAGTTGGTTATTAGCAATTTTACAAATAGCTCTCAAAAATATGCTGGCCCACAGCTCAATCGTAAGGCAACACCCTAGAATAGTCTGCAGTGTGATAATAACATCGTGCATCATGGGTTTGCCTCTTTAGGGTAAGAAACCTTAAGAAAAGTTGATATTGTCTAATCTTCTTTTGCAGACATAAACTGCATGCCTAGCAAGGCCAGTCGAGACGTTGTTTGCGGTGGGGAGCCACACTCAATCCTTCCCACGTGCAGCTAGCCTCAGTAAAAGACTAACTCTAAGGCTTTGTATCCATAGCCCCGTTTGTGTGGGGAAGGCAGCTGGCTTAGAGGGCCGCCCTCCCGCAAGACAGCAGACAGGGACAATGGGTTGCTACTGAGGGAGCAGAAAAAGCGCCAAAGGCCAAGTTCCCAACAAGATGAAGCAAGGAAGCCACTGACCTGGTATGTCTGCTTCAGGACCACAGAGATGCTCAGGTGGTGGTCCCAGACCACGGAAAGGGCTTTGCCCAGCAGCAGAATGATGTACCGGCCAGACTCCACCACCTCGAAGTGAGTCTCATCCTTCATGGGCCTCTTCACATTCACCTGGAGGAAGATGAAACAAGAAATCCGGAAGGATGAAGGGCAGGCTCGACAGCCAGATCCTCCCTCCACTCCACGCCTGCCACCTGTCTCCTGTGCCCATGAGCACAGGCACCGCCACCCCTCCAGGGCCACCCGTGCCACTGCACCCCCGCGGGACCAGCCCCATGCCAGAACATGTCCGTGGCCATCTCATCACCACTCTCCAGGCGTCCGTGACCAAGAGACGATAACAGAGGTAGCAGCAAAACCCCGACTATGAAATTAAAGTACTATAAAACCAATGAGCAGAAGAAACCATCCATCGCTCCACAAAAGGTGTTTTATCGGCGATTGGTCATTAAACAAACAGCGGTCCCCTAGATAGGTTTACAACATGGCAATGATTTTAAGCATCTCTAGTCGATTTTTTAAAAATCTATTCCTCTATAAAAATAAGCAGGCCGGGCATGGTGGCTCAAGCCTGTAATCCCAGCACTTTGGGAGGGCGAGGTGGGCGGATCACGAGGTCAAGAGATCAAGACCATCCTGGCCAACATGGTGAAACCCCACCTCTACTAAAAATACAAAAATTAGCTGTGCTTGGTGGTGTGTGCCTGTAGTCCCAGCTACTCGGGAGGCTGAGGCAGGAGAATTGCCTGAACCCAGGAGGCGGAGGTTACAGTGAGCCGAAATTGTGCCACTGCACGCCAGCCTGGTGCCTGGCAACAGAGTGATACTCTGTATCAAAATAAATAAATAAAAATAAGCAGTAGACTCTCACCTTTCCTGTATCCCACTACTTCCCCCTCCCCAGAGCCACGGTCATCAGGAGGCAGAGCTGAAGGGAAAGGAAACTGAGGAGCTCAGGGCTAGCGCCAGGAATCACATATTGCAGGTTCGAGAAGGGCTCTGACCTGAGTCCCTGACTCGGCCCAGTCCCAGCCAGTGCTGCACCCTCAAGGCCCATTTCAGCATGCGTGGCGGACTCCCCAATTCATCAGACTGAGGCCGAGCCTGAGAACCACCATCACCCCCTTGCAGAGGTCCTCTCGTTAGTAACATATCACATGCAGAGCTAATCACGTGCGCAAATCTGTCCCTCACATGCCCGCACACCCTGTTCAACGTCATCACTGTCACTCTGCCCTAAAGAGAGCTGTTCTTTGACATGGAGTTGACACACCGCTGCCCCACAGTTAATACGTCATGCTTGCTAAGCAGCTTTCTTCCGTAATGGTGAAGAACTCACCTCCCGTCCCCTGAGGTCAGTGGTGGGTATTTGGAAGAAGGCAGAGATGCAGGCTGAGGCCATGGGGGAAAATGGAGAAAATGAAGACAGCAGGACAGGTTTGAGCCCAGAGCCTGGGCCTTCCTAGCACCACATGTAGTCAGAGAAGCTGAACCCAAACTGTGGCCTAGGGATGACCTGCAACTTTAAATGCAGGTTCCTGGGCCTCACCCAGCCCTACTGAGTCAGAATCTCAGGATGGAACTCCAGGATCCACGTTGTAAATAAGATCTCCTAAGGGAGTCTTGTTTATACCCCCGAGAACTACTTCTTAAGCTCTTAGTACACAGGGGACTGAATCCGTTTACTCCTCCTTTGAGCTCCTTTAAATATGTTTATCTGGTCAGGCGTGGTGGTTCACGCCTGTAATCCCAGCACTTTGGGACGCTGAGGTGGGCAGATCACCTGGGGTCAGGAGTTCGAGACCAGCCTGGCCAACATGGCAAAACCCCATCTCTACTAACAATACAAAAAATTAGCTGGGCGTGGTGGCATGCGCCTGTAGTCCCAGCTGCTGGGGAGGCTGAGGCAGGAGAATCGCTTGAACCCTGGAGGTGGAGGTTGCAGTGAGCCGAGATCGCACCATTGCACTCCAGCTTGGGCAACAGAGTGAGACTCCATCTCAAAAAAGAAAATGTTTCTTTTTCTCTGAAAAGAACATAAAAACATAAATGAAACATATCCCGTAACATCATCATTTCATACACACACACACACACACACACACAGCCCCGCTACCCTCCAGTTCCCACCCCACTCCAGAGGTGAGCATGGGTTCTTCCCATGTTTGTGCAGACACATGCACACATCCTCCTCACACACTCTTCACTGTCGCTAAAGTGGGATTGCGTCATCCCTATTGTTCTGCCACTTGTGTTTCTCATAAAATAATACGGCACAGTCCGATGCAATAGCTCTACCTCATCTTTCATGGCTGGGCATCATTCCATTCACACAAGTTCTAAAGGAACGCTTGGAAAATGTTCCCAGGAAGTGACAGATGCACACGGCGGGACGTGAGGGTGGAGTAGAGGAGGCTGCACTTACCTCCCCGTCGAACAGCTCGATCTCTCCTCCCTCCACCAGGATGGTGACCCGTTTCTTGCATTTCACTGAGGGGTGGCTGCATCCCTCATTCCCCACCAGGATCCGAAAGGTCCCAGGGTTGCTGCCACAGTAATCCTGGGGAAAGAGGCGTGCCAGGAGAGGGCCGTTATCCCCACTGGCTCTCACCAGACCGGAAGATTGGCATCTCTTCATGGCAGGCCTCTGAATATGTGTTGCAGGATGTTGCCATGTCCGTGGCTGTGCGTATGTGACTCTGTCTGTGCGTGGGGGAGGCGGGGGATATGCCCAGGTCAACGCCCAGGTGTGTCAACCTCACTCACGACAGATGAGCCAGGTGCCCGCAGTGAGTGGAGTAGGGGTGAGGAAGGAGGGGGAGGGAGGGAAGGTGCCATGTGCCTGCTTTGATGTATGTACCAGGCTCAAAGGCCTTTCCCAGAGCCCATTTGTGTCCCACTGGAGCCCATGCCTAGAGTCCCACCCAGGTTAACTGGGACAGTTTGACCACAAGGCATTTTGTGGCTTTAAATTCTGGTTGAATCCCTCTGAACTGCTGGCCCAGAAATGGAACCAAAGATGTTTTGACACAGCGCCACAGGTCCTGAGCTACCGGCTTGAGATGTAGAGAGGATAAGGGAGCTCCGGTCCTTGTTGGTCAATTGCATAGAAAATTAAGCAAAAGGGGTCACATTCCTGGCAAATACCTCCCAGCAAACACCTCCGTGGTGGTTATTATTGTGGTATGATGGGAAAAAAGAGAAAACATTCAACTTAGAAAAACAGGTATGAATCTTGATTCTGCCACCTATTGGTAACGCTCAACAAACCACTTACCTTTCTGACACACACACCCATACACACATACACACACACACGTATGCACATACACTCACACACATGCACATACGTACACTCATACACACATACACCCATACTCACAACACACTCACATATGCACACACACATACACACACACCCCCATACTCATGACACATACACTCACCTATACACACACACATGCACACACACACACCCATACTCATGACACACTCACATATGCATATACACATACACACACACCCATACTCAGGACACATACACTCACATATGCACACACATATACACACACACACCCATACTCACAACACACTCACATATGCACACACACATACACACATATACACCCATACTCATGACACATACACTCACATATGCACACACACACACCCATACTCACAACACATACACTCACATATGCACACACACATGCACACACACACCCCCATACTCATGACACATACACTCACATATGCACACACACATATACACACACACCCATACTCATGACACATACTCACATATGCACACACATGTACACACATATACACCCATACTCATGACACACACTCACATATGCACACACACACACCCATACTCACAACACATACACTCACATATGCACACACACATATACACACACACTCATACTCATGACACATACACTCACCTATGCACATACATATACACACAAACACACCCATACTCACGACACATACACTCACATATGCACACATACACACCCATACTCAACACATACACTCACATATGCACACACACATGCACACACACACACCCATACTCATGACACATATACTCACATATGCATATACACATACACACACACCCATGCTCACGACACATACACTCATATATGCACACACACGTACACACACATACACCCATACTCATGACACATACACTCACATATGCACACACACACCCCCATACAACACATACACTCACATATGCACACACACATACACACACACATACACCCATACTCAGGACACATACACTCACATATGCACACACATATACACACACACACCCATACTCATGACACATACACTCACATATGCATATACACATACACACACACACCCATACTCATGACACACTCACCTATGCACACACATATACACACACACCCATACTCACGACACATACACTCACATATGCACACACACATACACATACACGCATACTCACGACACATACATTCACACACGCACATACATACACCCATATACACATACACACACACATACACTCAAGTACTCATACACACATAAACTCACACACTCACACTCATGCATACACACACACACACTCACATACATACATATGTCTGTACAACACACACAATCTGCACCTCTGTAAGATTCCATTCAACTTAATGAGATTGTTAGGTTAAACGGCTTTGTGTTAGGTTGATGGATGGTGAAGGTTAAAAGAGGGAACAAGGGTGTGAGTGCTTTATTTGTTCTTATCCTCAACTGAGATTTCTGAAAAGAGAGGGAGTTAGGTCCTGATACTCCCCAAAGGAGGATGGCAGAAACAGGAGGGGCCCCAGAACACCACATCAGAAGACAACAGAACCAGCTGTGGGAAAGGAAGAAGCCACACACACAGGGCACCGTTTGGAGGGGAGTCTTTCAAACCGGTCCACTTGGGAAAGCTAGCCTGGGCCGGGGAGGGCTGGGAGTAATAGATGCTGACCGGCTGGTCCTCATTGCACTGAATTAATTGTTTTTTCCTGGATGTTCAGATTTGAAATTGGCTGGGTAGTTGCTCTGCAAAGCTGATGTTGCCTCATCATTTGCAGCTGAGGCTGGGAGACTTTATATAAAATCTGTGGGAAAGCTCTGGCAGGTGCATACCACCAGCTCACAGGTTCCTTGCCTGGTCTGCATGCCCTGTGTCCCCAGCACACTGCCTGCCTCTCTGGGTCAGCCCGAGTGTGGTGGGGACTGCAGAGGCTGCTGCTGGCTCCACCCCATCCCCAGAACGCTCTACGAAGGTGGTTGTTTCGCAGTCACCCATGCTACCTGACTCACCAGCTCCTGCAACTCAGCCTCTGGAGCTGGGGCTCCTATGGGTTTGTGGTCTTCCATTCAGACCACGCCAAGCCCCCACCCACCCCCTCCTCCTGGGAATGGAGACAGAGGGACCATATTTGTTTAAATCTTCACAAAATCAGCACCTCGGCTCTGGTGAGAAAAACACTCTTACTTCCTTGCTTACATACTTGATGTCAATCAGCAAGAGAAACTTACAAGAATCCACACAGTGGGGAGTGGGAGGCAGAGGGGCTGCTACCGCACTCACCAGTGGGTGAGGATTCCTGGGATGGGTCTCATCCGCTGGGCAGGATGACGTTCCTGTGTCCCATCCTCCCACTCCTCCCATTCCGAATTATACCAGGTTAGAAATTAAAATGGCAGAGAATCCCACAGAGCCGTACCATGGAATGCAAACTCCAGTGGTCATTTCAACCAACCCCCTGTCCAGGGCCACCACACAACACCTGCCACCTGCAGACTGTGCACTGCAGAGGGTGCTGAGCTCCCAGCCCAACCCACTCCCTGAGCTATGCACCCGGACTGAGGCTGTGTCTGCAGAAGGAACAGACACATTTTTCTAATTCCACATCCGTGCCGAGGTCACCTGCCGGTAGCCCTTCCCCCACACCAAGCCTCATCAGCAAGCAAGCGTCTGTCTTGTTTTATAATTCTCCAGGTGAGCAGAAGGAAAATGGACATTGATTTTGAGTTTCAAGTCCCGTATCGCTTCAGGACTTCTGTGAAGGACTGGAAAATAGTCCAGTAGAGGCCAGACCCCAGAGTTCTTTCTGCAGACAGACCCACAAGGAGGAGGTGGAAGGGCATACCTCCCGCCCCTCCTAGAGAGAGACAGCACCCTCTCCCCATGTCCCCGCCTCTCACCTGCACCAGAACGTACTGGCACTCCCCAGGGAACATGTATTCGAGCCCGTCGAAGGTGAGGTAGTGGGCCATGCCGATCGTGGAGCACGTGGCGTCACACACGTGGCCTGTGCAGTTCCACTTCCGGTCCCGACAGACACTAGGAGCAGTCATGGCAGGTATGACAAGTCGGGTACCTTGGGTTTTAGTGGCCCATCTGGGCAACGGAGACAATAAAGGAAACAGAACACTCTGGGTGCCTCCCAACCCTCCAGAAAGTCCCAGGATCTCGAGGACCTGCAGCCTGGAGTGGCCAGCACAGGGCACAGCAAGGAGAGAGGGTAGCCTAGCTGCTCTCTCTACAAGGGGGAAACTGAGGCAAAGCAGGGAAGGGGTTGTCCAAAGTGAGTCAGGCAGCCAGAGAGAAAGCTCGGATGCTCTTTAGGCCTTCTATATAAATTCGCTCAGCCTCACCCTAGAAGCCACATCTATCTGAGACTGGCCACAGGTCTCCGTAAAACAGACACACTGAGGTTGAAATCCTGAGGCTAATGGGAAAAAAAAACAGACAAAACAGCAAGAACGCCCAGAGTCTGGAAAAGAGGGATGAAGCGTGCGCTTCCGCCAGGAGCAGTTCTGTGTGCACAGCTACATGGAAACACGTTCGTAGCTACATGCTAAAATCTAGGGGGATCTGCCCATTGCCACGTGTCCCACCCTGCTACCACCTGGAACCAGAGCGGACATCAAGAAGCCCCCTTGTGCATCAGAGGTGGTAAGCTCAGACCTCAAGCACAAGGGACAACCCTCTCTGCCTGTGTCCAGTGGGCCTCTTTCCAAGGCTGTGCACAGCCATAAAGTCAAAGGCAGGGTGCGTGAACAGGGCAAGGGGTTACATGCAGGAGAGCCAAGGAGAAGAGAAAAGGCAACCAGCCACCCTCGCCTCAAACCACGCCATTGCAGGCACACTCACAATGTGCTCATGGGCAGTGTAAGGCCTGCAAGGAAAGGACCCTCCAGACCCCGTGCCCACTGGCAGCTTGGCCACAAATGCAATGACTGGTATGGCAAGGTCCCTGTCTTCCCCGGGGCCCGTCTCCCTGAACAGAAGTACAAGTTCAGCGTTCCTAATCCAAAAATCTGAAGTCCAACATGTTCTGAAACTCTAAACTTTGAGCACCAATATGACACCACATGGGTGGCTGAGAGGGCGACACCTTCACTTACTGATGGTTGTACACAAACTTGGTTTCATGCACAAACATTAAGAATATTGTGTAGGTTGGGCACGGTGGCTCACACCTGTAATCCCAGCACTTTGGGAGACCGAGACAGGTGGATTGCCTGAGGTCATGAGTTCGAGACCAGTCTGGCCAACATGGTGAAACCTCGTCTACACTAAAAACATACAAAAAAATTAGCCGGATGTGGTGGCACATGCCTGTAATTCCAGCTACTCGGGAGGCTGAGGCAGGGGAATTGCTTGAACCAGGGAAGTCGAGGTTGCAGTGAGCTGAGATCACTCCACTGTACTCCAGCCTGGGTGACAGAGCCAGAGTCCATCTCAAAAAAAAAAAAAAAAAAAAAAAAATGTATAAAATTACCCTCAGGCTATGTGCATAAGGTATTTATGAACCATAAATAATGTCATGTTCAGACTTGGGTCCCATCCCTAAGACACCTCATTACGTATATGCAAATATTTCAAAATCCAAAATAATCCAAAATCCAAAACAAGTCCCAAGTATTTCTGCTAAGCAATACTGTACTAACCTGTTGAACAGTGTCTGTGCAGGAGGGGCACAGGTGATGAGAAAGATTCTCCCCATTTTACAGATGGAGAAACACAGGCACAGAGGAACGGCCGACGGAACCAAGTTCCCACAGGGGGCTGGAGGCAAGTGTGGAAGGCCCCGTGGCCGCATGTGCCCTCGATCCCCCCACAGGGCTTGGGTCCCCGGGCAGCCGTCACAGAGCCTCACCAGGTGTTGCAGTCAATCTTCACTGTTTCTCCGGGGGCGTACTCCTTGCCCTGATGGAAGCAGGGGCACCTTTCCAGGGCCACACATCTGTTTTCATGCCGAACCTAAGCGAAATGAATTCAAAAGTCTTTAGGCCACAGTGACCGATCTAAAGCCCTCCTCCAGCCCGCTCCAGGAAGGGTTGTCTGAGACTTGAGCCTACGGGCAAGCCCAGCAATGGGACCGGCACTGGGACCAGGGCTGAGCCGGGCACAGCTTCCACCGCAGGCCACGCCAGGGAGCGCAAGCCCAGGCTGGGGCTTGGCAAACGTGGGTTCCCATCTACACGGCTCCTGCCCATCAACTAAAAACGGCCCTCTGCCCTCTCATGCCCTGCTGGGGCACTGTAACCTGGACACTTCCACGAAGGTACTTCAAAACGTCACGTCCAGAGGCCTTGAAACGCACATACTCTTCCACCCAGACATCCCAAGCAAAGGATTTCTCCAGGGGAAACAGAATTATGGACAAAGGTTACCGGAGAATTATTTATCGTTGTAAAAACATTGGAAACGCTTAGTAGGAAAATGGCTAAATCCATTAAGGAATTACCAGGTCCTCATATCCTGTGGTGCTATGACAATGGCCCTTTGGAAGCATCTTAAATGGTTTAAGAATCTTAAATGAGAAATACTTATGCTGTTAATTTTTAAAATAGGAAGAAAAACTGTATGTACATATGGTTCCAAATTTATATATATTTCACAAAAGACTAGAAGGAAATATAGAATTTACCTCCAGGTGGTGAGCTGGGATAGGGGAGTGGGAGGATTTTATTTTCTTTTTCAGTTTAAAAAAATTTTTTTTCCAAATGGTCTTCAATGAGCATGTATTATGTTTATAATTAAAGAAAATGTATGCTGTATTGAATAAAATTAATATGTACTTAATATTCTAGAGGTGAGGGCTGAATGCTGGGCATAGGTAGAAATAGATCAAAACGAGAGTCCGGGGGCTGGTCCAAGCCATAGCCCGCTCCGGCCCAGTCTCCAGGATTCTGATTCACTCTCCACGGGGTAAGCTCTACTTCCCTGTCCTCACCCCTTGGGAAACGATGTATGTGAGCCTGCTGTATTCCTCAGGTCTATTGCGGCTGCGGGAAAAAAAAGAACGAAGAACCACCAACACCAGTGGGCTCAGGAAGAGCCAGCCAAACCCACTCTGAGTTCCACATGCAGACATGCTTCTGTCCCAACTCTGGGGGGCAGCCCTGGATGCCTGCCCTGGTGTGGCCTAGGCTTGGGGGCTCTCAAAAAGCCTGGGTCACCCCCAAGTGAAGGACTGTGGCACCTTGGCCCCAGAGCTACCTGCAGGGCGAGCAGCTCCTGGTCTGGACAGCTCCAGCTCCAGAAGACCCAGTCACTCCCCAGACAAGCCTGAGTTCCCAGGCCTGGAACTAGACAAGTCCCTAGGAACTGAGCAATCTTGGGCTGAACAAAGGGCTTTCCACGACCCAGGCTAGAATCATATGTGAGTGTCTGAGCGTTGTGTGTGGGAGGTGGTGGGGGGGGTAGAGGGGAATAGGAAGAATACTCCACTACTTAAGGCCACCTTCCCCCAACCTCAGGAGGTGTTCCTGCGTCCGCGGAAGCCCAGCTGATGGGGCAGCTTGACAGTGCAGAGAAGCAGCAGCAGGTGGATTCCACTCTTGGTAGCTCATACCTCCCAGAACATCTGTTCTTGGGAGAGAATGACCTTAGGCACCCAGGAGGAAAGATGGTACCTTGGTAGGAGCTGGGAGGGGCTGAAAAACCTCTCTCTAGCAGAGCCTGCAAAGCCTCTGTCACAATTAGGGTTCATTTCCACATCACCCCCACCTGTGTTCGCTCCGACTTAAGCCTGAGGCCTGCCACCTAGTGGCTGCTATAAGAATGACTGAGGCGTGGGATCTTACAGTCCACGGAAATCAGATAATAAGCCTCCTTGTAGCAAATGTCACGTGGGGCAGAAGTGATGCAGGGATGGACTCCAGCAAACAGAGTCAGGCTCGCCTCACCTCAGCAGCACGTGTGTTGCCCCTCACCCTCAGGCAGGCGAGTTGGGGGCTTCCGGGCCTCTTGGTCTGCATGCTCTATGGTTTTACCTCTCGCCATGCTATTCAACCCATGGGCCAACCCACCATGCATCCATGGCCCAGGGAGTCCCTGCTTTCACCCAGGTGTGGGTCTGTAGAAGCCCAGCCCAACTCCAGCAGACAGAACACTCAAGTCCAGCTCGGCTGTGAGATAACAACGCCTTGACTCATGACTGCAGCCACCACCACCTCCCCCTCCTTTTTTTTTTGAGACAGAGTCTCACTCTGTCACCAGGCTAGAGTGCAGTGGCACAATCTCAGCTTACTGCAACCTCCACCTCCAAATTCAAGTGATTCTCCTGCCTCAGCCTCCCGAGTAGGGACTACAGGCACACGCCACCGCGCCCAGCTAATTTTTGTATTTTTAGTAAAGATGGAGTTTCATCATGTTGGCCAGGATGGTCTCGATCTCTTGACCTCAAGATCCACCCACCTCAGCCTCCCAAAGTGCTGGGATCACAGGCGTGATCCACCGCACCCAGCCACCTCCTCCTCCTTCTGAGCACCCACTGCAAACCACCTGGCTGCTTTCTGCCCTGACTCGTGTTAGCAAGAGGAGATTATTAATTCATGGACAGCAATATTAAAATAGGACCTTGATATTAAATGAGAACTGCTATGAAAGCCACAGTGGTGTGAGTTAGGGCCATAAGAGAGCCAGAGAGGAGCCAAACACAGCCTTAAAGGAGAGGAAAGGGATTCCAGGCCACAGCATGAGGCTCCTGACTTGGGAGAGAACAGCAGGGGACAAGAGCCCAGCTAAAAACACCCAGAGAATCCCAAAGCGTTACAGACATTCAGGGAGGTAGAAATTCACGGAGGTAGAAAGGCGTAGAAATAAAGGGGTGATTCAGGGGATGGAAGGAACCCAGAAGGGAGTTGTGCAGAGAAGAGGGGCAGGCCAGTGCAGCAGTCCCTGACCGAATTTTGTGGCAGGTCACTCAAACCTCACAGTTAACATGAAGAGGACCATCTCTGCCTAGGGTTAATCCCTTTGGGACATCAGAAGGCTACTAAGATAAAGTCTATGAATGTCTCTTGAAGACTTCAGAAGAAAGCATGGCAGAAATACTCATCACATCATTCATCACCTCATGACATCTTCAGTCAGAAGGGGCTCGGCTGAGAACGTGGTCCTACATGCTGGTCAGTCCAAGAAAAATTATAAAGTAGGAAAAAACTAGTTTTGCTACCTTCTCTGAAAAGGCTCCATTGTCTCTGAACTCTCCATACACGAACACCATCGTGACCCGCTCCCCAAAATCTTTTTTACCTTCCAACTGCCCCTCACTCATTCACCTACCCCATCAGTACTTTCAGGCCAAAATAGCTGAATTCAGCCAGAAGTTTGCTAGGAGAAGAGCAATCTGAGGAAAGAACTCCTTGTTCAGTGTGGGGGCTCTTCCTATGAGAACTTATAAAGTTCCGCTTTTTTTAAACCTCTCGCTTGTTAACCAAAATGAATTTTTTGCTTATTATATTTCAGTAAGCCTGATTGAGTGACAAATTGTGGAGCATGCAGGAGATATTTCTGAAACAGGCCCTTCCTTGGACCTTTTAAAACGTGCAATGCCCCCATGTGAGGCCGCCTCTGGGCGTACCCCCGAACCCAAGCTCTGAGCTTTAAGAAGTGGTGCCTGGTAGGGTGTGGTGGCTCATGCCTGTAATCCCAGGACTTTGGGAGGCTGAGGCTGGTAGATCATGAGGTCAGGAGTTCGAGACCAACCTGGTTCACCAACATGGTAAAACCCCGTCTCTACTAAAAATACAAAAATTAGCTGGGCATAGTGGCACGTGTCTATAGTCCCAGGTGCTCAGAAGGCTGAGGCAGGAGAACTGCGTGAACCCAGAAGGCAGAGGTTGCAATTGGGCCTCAGGGTTTCTTTGCCCCGGCCCTCTGTGATGCTCCTGGAGTTACGTTGGCACTGCACTCCAGCCTGGGTGATAGAGCAAGACTCCATCTCAAAAAAAAAAAAGCGGTGGCCAACTGTTTAGTCTTCATATGTGGCCAGTGAAGAAACTGGACATCCTGGGATCAGGGACATAAACACACTTCTCACTGCCAAGAGGCCCCTAATACTGGCAGACCCGGATGCCAGTCTGACAGACGTAACTGCTAGGTTTCAACGGGTAAGTGAGCATCTCCCCGACAGTGGTACATTTCCACCAGAGCCTTAAGTGTTTCAGACCGGAGGAGCCCTGATCAGGAGACCGGAATTTCCACTGTACAACTATGAAGCCTTGACCCAGCTCAGGGTTTCTTCTCCCCGCTCTACGACGGTCCTGGAATTACCACTGTGGTCGGACTCTGGAAGGGTGAGCAGGGCAGTGGGTTGTGCTTTGCTGTCACCTAGTGGTGGGAGCAGATAATATTCTAACTTAAAGGGGCAGACGCACAGATGGATCACCCAAGGTCAGGTGTTCAAGACCAGCCTGGCCAACATGGTGAAACCAGGTTTCTACTAAAAATACAAAAATTAGCCAGGCATGGTGGTGGGCGCCTGTAATCCCAGCTCCTTGGGAGGCTGAGACAGGAGAACTGCTTGAACCCGGGAGGTGGAGGTTGCAGTGAGCCAGGATTATGCCACTATACTGCAGCCTGGGCAACAGAGCAAGACTTCGTCTCAAAATAAAACCGCCACTCAATAAGCACCTCCCATGTGCTTGCGGCTCTCACCTCCAGTCTTCCCGACAGCCTGCAAGCCAATTTTACAGATCAGAAAATTAAGGCACCGAGACGTTAAGTAACATGTCACTCAAGTAGATGCCAGGAGCCAGAATTCGAACCTAGAAGTATGAGGCTCTTTGCACGATGACAGGAGCAGACAGAGCCTGCAGCTTGTGGGGTCAACAAGAAAGCCTCTGCTCTAAGCAGGTGCGGGGCCTGGGACAAATCAGAAAGAGAGGGGCTCTTTCTCTGCCCCCCAACATTTTCAAACAGATGGTTCTGGGCGTACAGTGGACACGGAGAGACGCCGTACAGGAGGAGAGACCATCTTCGGCTGAGGACAGAGCTACTCAAAGTGCAGTCCCTGGGCAAAGGCCAGCCCATGAGGACGTAAGCACAGAAACTTAAAGTGTTCAGGAAATCTTAGGGAAATTGGCAGAGTCATGTCATATCTGTTATATGTCATAAAAACTGGGGGGTGAGAGTCTAGATTCGGGGATCCTGAAAAAAAGGAAAGAAAGTAGTTTTTAAGGTCGGGCGTGGTGGCTCACACCGGTAATCCCAGCACTTTGGGAGGACGAGGTGGGCGGATCACCTGAGGTCAGGAGTTCAAGATCAGCCTGGCCAACATAGTGAAACCCCATCTCTACTAAAAATACAAAAATTTTCTGGGCATGGCGGCACACATCTGTAGTTCCTATGCAGGAGGCTGACACAGGAGAACAGCTTGAACCGGGGAGCAGAGGTTGCAGTGAGCCAAGATGGAGCTGCTGCACTCCAGCCTGTGTGACAGAGCTAAACTCTGTCTCAAAACAATATTTTAAAAGAAAATATTTTTTAATTGGGTGGGATCATATTATTTTTTGTCATTGCTTTCTGTTTTATTTTTATGAGAATTCATTTTTATTGTATTTACAAAAGCATGGGTCCACAACCGATTGGAAATCTAAGAAAAAGCATCCTTCACGGGTCTCTTGGATGGACAGCAGGAGGAACTGATGGGTGCAGCCTCTGAGACAGCCTTGGATAGTTACAAAAACAATTCAAGCTATTCCTACAATTCTGTAGCACTCTCTGGCTTTCAAGTGCTCTCACACACATCTTGGGGCTCACAGCCATGTATCAGGGAGGCAGAACAGGAATTAAGCATCTACACAACACAAGAGGTAACGGGACTTCCAGTGAAGACTGAATGACTGTGCAAGGCCTGACAGGTCTGCCCTCTGCACCCCATTCCTGCTCGGTGCTCTCTCTGCTCTCCGCAGATCTGCCTCCAGGAAAAAAGACACTTCCCTCTCCCCTTTCCAGTCCTCAGAAGAATGCAGAACCCATGACCCCTTCCCCAAACCCTTAGTGACATTCCACAATCCTGCCACTTCACATGGGACAGGCTGGACAGAGAAATGCCCCGAGGGGTAACATCGGCACCATCAGATGGGCCCAAACAGGGCGTTTCCAGGCCCAGCCCCATTTTCTTTGCGTTACAGCCAAGAACACATGTCCCGTGCTGCAGCCAGCACGCTGCGCACACTTCATAAATTACACGGACTTCTCTGCTCTCTCAAATCTGGCCTCAGTAATTTGCACACTCGCCGGCATCCTAATGAAGCAGTTGTGAAAATAACCCAATCTCTTACAATATGAACTTGCGAGCTGATAATCCCCTGTGGTTGGAGTGCGAGGCACCTCGTCATGTGACAGGTATCCAAGTGCTGTCCTCAGAACGGATGCCCAATGCTTCAGGAATGCCAACAGAGCGCCTAACGGGGCAGCCACATCCTGCATTTGAGGTCTCACGCTCCTCTTGGGATTTGGAATCATAATGCAATTATTGTGGTTATTAATATTTAAGGCTATCTGTATTTTTTCCTTCATGACAAAAAAGTTCATTTCAAAGCATATCCAGTGCTGACGCCGTCCTCTGAGTGATGTTCCTTTTCTTGCTGAGTATGATAAACAATGATCTATGCCTCCACCACACCGAAGCTCTGAGACACCGCGTAAGAGGCCCCAGGGATAAGAAGAGCAATGAGGAAGATTCCCCTGCCCTCTCCTATGTTTTGTTCCTACCCAGGTCTGAGTTTCCCCTCCTTAGAGACCCTTCGTGATACCCACCTTCAGCAAAGGCACCAAACAACCCTTCTGGTTCAAAGGTGCTCACTGGCCAATCACTAGCTCTCCTCATCAGAAAAGACAGTTCCAAAGCCCTCAGAGGCTAAGGCAGAGGAGGAGAGAATTACTAAGAGTTGGTCTCTCTGTTTGGGAGAAGGAAGAGTTGAAGAACTAGAAAAGAAGCATGTGTCCTTCACACGCTGCAATCCCAGCCTTCCTGAGAGACACTGGTAATTGGTCCACGTTCCCTCTACAGAATACGACAGGTCCCACAGTCCAGGACCCTGCCCCTCAAGCGGCGTCCTGGGCATAGTAAGTCACCTTCACAAGAGCCACCCTCTCCCATTCTGGCCTGCCCCGACCCCTCCCCGCTCACTTTGGGTATAAGGAATTGGGGTAAGGGAAAACAGGAAGACAGGATGCATTTGAAAGAGAAATATCCAGAAGTTGCATCCTTCAGGGTGACAAGAATAACGGATGCATCATCTATTTAATACAACCCCGACCTAAGATTAGACTGGGGAGGGAGAGTAGGAGGAGTAGGCATGCTCAGATCATCGCCACCAGCAGCGGAAGATCCACGCAGGACCCAGAGTCGAAAACCAGCACAGCCTCGGATGCGTGGCCTCCATGCCTGCTTTCAGTCACAGCACCGGAGTCACGGAATGTTAGGAGCTGGCAAAGACCTCATGACTCACGTTACAGGTGAAGAAAACAAGGCTCTCGATGGGGAAGAGACTTGTTGGGCCCATGGCTTGTTAGTGACACGGCAGGTACCTCAATGTCTTTTCTTGAAATAGAAAGTTATATGCATATATGTAAATCATATGCAAATATGTGTGTCCCTCCATTTTCATAGCATGGAAGGCAGCCCCTGGGAAAATCAGAGTGGAAATGCTTGTTTTTCCTTGCAGATATTTTCTGGATATTCTTTTTTTTTTTTTTTTTTCTTTTCTTCCCATGGCACTCCGGTCAGCTGAGTTCTTCCGTTTTTGTCAGACCCCGTGAGGCTCAACCCCAGGCATTTTCCTAACAACCCCCTCCCTGACTTTGGCAGCATGCCCATCCTTGTTTAGCACCTCTTTCTTCCTCTCTCTGGCTCCATAGCCCCCTCACTCATTCCTGCCTACAGGAAAACTGAAGGGCAGGCATCAGCTCTGTGCCTGGTGACTCACCATGCCGGGGGGGCAGAGGCAGCCAGAGACACAGCCCGTGCTCATGCACTCCAGGTCGTAGTTCTGGCACGTCTTGGCACACTCGAGCCCTTCAGCCCGCGGGTTGTCAGCGGGACATACCAACTTGACCATGGGGGGCCGACAGGATAGGCTCCTTTTGCCTTGAAGGTAGGAAAAGCAAAGAGGTGATCAGTGAAGGAGAGAATGGACCTACCTCCCACACTGTCCTTTGGTCCCCTGGATGCTGTCACTTAATTCAGGAGACTCAGAATTGCCCACTCGCTGGGACCAGCTGCTGCCTGAGCCGGAGTCCCTCTGTGGGACTGGGAGGGCAGCCTCATCTGCTCACTTGGGCTTCTGACCTCTGGCTTACACTGGTGGCTCCTATTCTGCCTCCAGCTGTCATCTGATGTCCCATACTTGTCGTCACCCTTGACCTCACTGTAGCAGGTTACATTAAATCCAGATGCATTGCAGAAATTTCCAGACTCAGGCTTGAAAAGACCTGAGTTTGGGGCTAAAAAGGAGTTTTAATGCGACCCAACAGAATCATTCCCAAATGGTTACAACTAACGTGGGGAGAAAAGGCCGTTTGACCACAATCTTTAAAAGAGGTCTTCACTTCAAAGTAAGTGTGGTACGTATACACCATGGAATACTATGCAGCCATAAAAAACGAGTTCGTGTCCTTTGTAGGGACATGGATGAACCTAGAAACCATCATTCTCAATAAACTGACACAAGAACAGAAAACCAAACATCGCATGTTTTCACTCACAGGTGGGTGATGAACAGTGAGAACACCTGGGCACAGGGAGGGGAGCAACCCTCACTGGAGTAGGTAGGGGGAAGCGGAGGGGAGGAACAGTGTGGGGGCGGGGAGGATGGGGAGGGATAACACCAGGAGAAATGCCTGATGTAGGCAACGGGGTCGGGGGTGGAGACAGCAAACCGCTGTGGCATGTATGTACCTATGCAACAATCCTGCAGGCCGCAGGACGTGCACATGTACCCCAGAGCCCGAATACAGTTAAACGTCAGCCCTGCCCTGCCACTTCATTTGAATCTGCGACACTTGCAACACTCCATCTCCTGTCATCCCGATCTCCCCTCCCTGCTGCTTTCCGCCTCTGATACCCTGTATATGCTCTTCTCACCATCTGACACACTGCACATCTCACTTGTTCATGGTCCTCCCCGGGCCACTGGGCCTGCTAGAGCACGCGTTCCATGGAGCCAGGGATTTCTGCCTACTTTGCTCATTGACATCCTGTTTCTTGGAAATTAGCAGGCATCAATGGCGAACTGGGTAATGCTGACAGCAGATGACTGATACAGCACCTTTCTTTCAAAAGCCCAGGTGCACTTAGTAGCATTCATATCTCATACTAGCTCCTGTGGGCAAAAAGTCAACATTTCTAGACTTTTATTTTTATACAGAAACTTGTTAGGAAACTGAAACTTCAAGAGGCTAAATGGCCTCTCCCAATCTGCACAGAATCCCAGGAGTTTCCTGACTTTGAAAAATATTTCATTTTCCAGTGACCAGAGTAGGAGATTCTGAGCAGCCCCGAAGGGAGGTCTGAGAGGCAGAACGCAACAGAGAGAGTGGGTCGGGGGGAAATGCTCTGAGAAGGAGAGAAAGGGAGACGCAGAAGGATGGAGTGACCTTGAGGTCGCAAGTTCTGGTCTCAACTTTTGAGCCACCCACACCCTCAGATCTTGCCCAACTCTAGGCTCCCCAGTCAGTCATGCCGGGAGCCTGACCTCTCACACCGGGCAAGCAAACAGCATGGCACAGAAGTGGGTCCCTCGAACAGAAGGAGCCTTATGGAACATGAGAGGCAGAGAGAGACGCAGTCACACTGGAGGTTGAAGACGGACATTTATCTCTCTCCCACTGGAAGAGTCCTTTCTAAGCAAGGATGAGCCTTCCAGAAGCAAATAAGGCCCCTGTGATCCACAAATGTGACCGTGAAATCCCCAGTACCAGGTCAGCACCTTCTCCCTTCTGCGCCTGGTCCTTCAACAGTACAGCAGGCCAGACGTCGATGCCTGTAATCCTAGTGCTTTGGGAGGTTGAGGCAGGCAGATCACTTGACGTCAGGAGTTGGAGACCAGTCTGGCCAACATGGCCAAACCCTGTCTTTAGTAAAAATGCAAAAAAAATTACCCAGGTGTGGTGACATGTGCCTGTAATTCCAGCTACTTGGGATGCTGAAGCATGAGAATCGCTTGAACCCAGGAGGTGGAGGTTGTTGCAGTGAACCAAGAGCACACCACTCCACTCCAGCCTGGGTGACAGAGCAAGACTCTTGGAAAAAAAAAAAAAAAGACAGTCCAGCAGCCATCAGGACCTTCAAATGGAAAGCAACAGACCCAACCCTTCTTTCTCTCTTTCAAATCCATCTAAGAACTTTCTAAGGAAAGGGCTGTCTTCATCAGCAAGTCCACAGGAAACAAGAGGCCGTGAAAGAAGGGTGACGGTCATGACAGTCACTCACAGCTATTCACTGGGTTAAGGTCACCATGGGCAAACTAGAGGTCTCATAGGATCCACCTGCTTATAGAGAAGTCCTTCCCCTTACACAAAACAAAATACTTCTTGCCTCAATGATTTGGATTTACATATGCAAAGACATGTCTTGGCCGGAAAGTCCCTCACACAACCCCAGAAATTGCAGTGATCCTGGTCGGAGCCAGAGCCGGGCCTGAATGCACACGCGTATCAGATGGTGCCACCCAGCTCTCCCCCATTCCACATGCGAGGAATCTGGGCAGGATGGAGTCCAGGGGCCCTCCAGGGGAAGAGTACTCACTGCGGTGAGACAGGGGACTGCTGAGGACAGCGTCGGGCAGCAGGCTTCCGGGGACTTCACTCATGGAACAGTGCATGTAGCCATCCTCACAGTAGCTGCAGAGAGGAAAATCATGGCCCAGCTTCACGAGACTGGTCTACACTCGCCACCTCCACATCCTCACCTCCCACTCTCTGCCCCTTCCAACTAAGTCCCAGTCCCAGAACCCCGCCTGAAGCACAGCTTGCTAACATTACCAGTGGAGTGATCCCCATGTCACTAAATCCCATGGGATTTTGTTCAGTTCTTTTTTTCATTGATCCCATTCAACATTATTCATCACTGCTGACCACTCCACTCTTCTAGGAAAACAAATGTTTATCTCTGCAGGCTTCCCTCCCACTTCCCTGGTTCCTCCTTCTCAGCCTCAGCTTTCATGCGCCCCCGCTGCCTGGCCTTGAAATATCGGCCTTCCCCAGGCTCCGTCCTAGGCTCACTCCTCTTCTCACATTCTGCTGCCATCCACATCCCCAGCTCTAATCACAGATGTGACTCACAAACCTCCATCAGCAGCTCGGACTGCTCCTTTGAACCCCAGACGCATATACTCAAATGCCTACATGATCTCACTAACGTAGTAGGTCTCAAAAACATTTCAAACTCGGCACATCCAACACTAGACACAATCCCCAACCAAAGCCCATTCTCTTCCAGGGCGGATTCACTGAATGGGGGTGACACCATCCAACTAGCCTCACCACCAGAAACCCAGGGTCATTCCTGCCACTTTCTTCTCCCTCATCCTCTGTATCTGATCCACCACCACGCCCTTGGACCTGGCCTCCTCTATGTCACTGAAATTCATATCCACTTCATCTCCACTGTCATGAGACAAGACACCATCATCTCTCACCCGGCCTAGGCAAAAGTCTCCTGGCTGACTGACTATGTTTTAATAAAATGTGTGTGGTTGCTTCGTATGCATGTATGTTTAATTTGTGTAAATGACATCACATAGCACACTGTGTTTTGCTTTTCCTGTTGAGCACCTTGTGTAAGATTCACCCGTTAAGACACGTACCACTTGTCTGTGGCTTCTGTTACACAATACACCTTTTACCGATTCAATGTCCCAGTGATGGACACAGGTTGTCACCTGCTCCCCAGCACCACAGACAAAGTTGTGCTGAACAGCTGCAGACCTGGGTCCTAATGGACGTGTGTGAGGATTTCTTTAGCCTATCTGCACAGAGCAGAAGAGCAGGGACAGCAGGTGTGAATACCTGGCTGGCATATACCGTGCCAAATGCTCTCCTAGGTGGCTGAGCCAGTCTATGCCCTACAGCAGCAGACGAGGGCATCCATGCCCCTCAGCTCTGCCAATACTTGCCATTATCCAGATGTCCAATTTTTCCAGTCTAGTATGAAGTCATACTCGTTGCTTTAATTTGCATTTCTCTGACTGCAATGATTTTTATTGTTGTTTTAGGTTTGTTTTGTTATTGTTTTTTGGGTTTTTTTGGGATGGAGTCTCACTCTGTCACCAGGCTAGAGTGCAGTGGCCTGATTTCAGCTCACTGCAACCTCTGACTCCCTGGATCAAGTGATTCTCCTGCTTCAGTCTTCTGAGTAGCTGGGATTACAGGCACACACCACCATGCCCAGCTAACTTTTGTATTTTTAGTAGAGATGGGTTTTCACCATGTTGGCCAGGCATGGTCTCGATCTCCTGACCTCATGATCTGCCTGCCTTGGCCTCCCAAAGTGCTGGAATTACAGGCATAAGCCACCGCGCCTGGCCTGTTTTGGGTTTTTGAAACAGAGTCTTGCTCTATCGCCCAGGCTGGAGTGCACCAGTGCGATCTCAGCTCACTGCAACCTCCATCTCCCAGGTTCAAGCGATTCTCCTACCTCAGCCTCCCAAGTAGCTGGGATCACAGGCAGACATCACCATGCCCAGCTCATTTTTGTATGTTTAGTGGAGACAGGGTTTCACCATGTTGGACAGGCTAGTCTTGAACTCCTGGCACATATTAAGTGATCTTCCCACCTCGGCCTCCCAAAGGGCTGGGATTACAGGCGTGAGCCACATTGTCCAGCTGATTGTAATAATTTTGAACATTTTTAATCCACCTGCTGTTCAATAAATATTTGTTGAACGAACAAGAGAATCAGCCCTTCCCTTTCTGAGCACATGCAACATCCGTGCTGCCTTCTGGTTTTTAACTAATACCAAGTTTTAAAAGAGAAAATCCCCCCTGCCCCCATAAACGTCATGTTCCATCTGTCATTTAGACATGACCCAAAAGCTTAATTTTCTTAAAAGCCTTGAAGATAGGTTTAAAATCAACGTCCAGCCCTAAGCCTGGTCTGCAGAAGAATAAACACTCCGCTGTGATGGCTGCTGGGATGACCGAGCACGTGGTCCGCAGAACTTCCAGGCCACTGCGTTCCACCTTCCTGCCACCTTTTCACGGCCACAGCTAGTACCTGCTGCAGTGAGGCTCATTCTCCAGTGTGTTGTCTAAAGAATAAAAATGAACAGCCGCACGCAAGCCCTGAGGTCCTTCCGACACACCTTCTCCGTGAAACCCAATTTTCTAAACCAAGTGGAAAGACAAGATGCTTAACCGCTTTCAGCCCTGGTGCCCGAGAGAGACAAGGAAGTGGATGTAGACACAAAGAGGTCACTGATGTCAAACCCTTTGCCCAAAGCTAGGGTCACTCCCCGGCCCTGTTCACCCAGAGGCCAATGCACTCCATCTCCCACCTTCCCTGTTTTAGTGAAACAGCCAGCAACGGTTGCTGCCCCCACAAGTCATGCCGGCTTCCTATAGCCTAGGCTGTTTCCTTATCACTGAAACACGGGGGCCACCGTGACCTTCTCATCACGATTCATTTACCTATTCTCAGTGTTATAGGGAGAGTTCAAGAACCTCTAGGTTCTAGTCACTTGCTGGCTGATTTAGGAAAGTGATCATCTCCCCATGCCTCAAACGCTTTACTAAAAGAGCAAGCCCTGCCTGCCCAACAGCGTTGTTTTAAGGCCCCAAAGAGAAACTCCTTGAAAACGATAGCCAGACAACTATAGTAAAACAGCACTGGGCTAAGGCCGAATGATGGAACCCCCAAAGCATGTCCTTACTCCCTTCTGCCCTTAATTTCCATGACACGGCGCTGCCCTGGTTGTGCCCTTTGTACTGGCCTTTGATCTCTGGCCTCTCACATGCAATCCCCTTTTTCTTCCTCCTGCCCTCCCAACATTCCCCCGAGGCCTGACTCAGTGCTCTTTTCCACCCCTTGGCCCACTCCCCTTAGGGATCCTCCCTACTCCCATGGCCGTAACCATCACCTCCACGCAAACCTTTCTCTCCAGCCCCAATCTCTCACTCACCTTCCATACCCATTTCAAGCTGTTGATTCCATTTGTTCACCAAGATGGTAACTCAAAGTCACTAGGGCCAAAACCAAGGTCGTCACTTGCCCTCTGCCTCCAGAGGGCCCTCTTGCTGTTCTTGCCATCACTGTCCTCACAAGCCTTCCGGTTCAGAACCCCAGGGCCACCTGCAGCAGCCCCTCCTCCTCTCAAATGTCCCACCAGTCCATCTGATTTCCCAGCGTCTCTGGCTTCTGGCTTTCACTCTCCATTTCTGCTGCTATGTTCCAGGGCCTCGCTACCTTATCCGTCTATGTCAACGTTTTTTTGCAGATACTCTCTCCACCATCACGCCTCATGCAGCTCCCAAAACCCACTCCCTGAAGCTACTCTTGGATCCTATTTGCTCCCTGCTGAGAATGTTCCAGGAGCCTATTCCCACTGCTCCAGCATCAGTGCTCACCCCCTCCTTCTGAAGACCCCTGAACCTCATCCCAGCTTTCCTCCAGTCTTAGTCGTTCTTCATACAACACGTGTTCGCGCCAGAGGACTTACCTTGGGGATTGTGGTGTACTCCTTGTGCATTTAGTCCCGAGACCTCTGCTCCACCTCAGAACAACCCTCCTCCATCCTGCCAGCCCACCTCTGCTGCTGGAATCCTCTCCAGGCTCAAAACCACCTCCGGCACAGAGTTTTCCCTAATTCCTCCCACACGGACATGATCCTCCCCTTTTCTGAATGAGTAGGGATTTTTATGTCTCTGATATGACACATCTACCAAATGTTATACTTATTTCATCTCAGTAACTATGTTTTGTGTACCTACTTTATGCCAAGACTGTGTTAGGGACTGGGGATCGGGACCTAAGATGTGGTCTGTACTCCAGGGGTGGCCACAGTCTAGAGGGGAGACACGACACGCTTGACTGACAGCCAAGTCCAACAGTGATGACTGTTTCAATAGAAGGGTAAACAACCTGCTTGAGGTAAACAAGTCAGGAGGGGCTTCAAATTAATCTCAGTGGAGTGATGAGGAAGAGTTTTATATCAGATGTAATGTGCAGATTCTGTTCCGGTCTTGATGGAAACAAACCAATTATAAAAGACATTTTGAGAAAATCAGAAAGAAATGAACATGGATTGAATGTCAGATGTTATTAAGGAATTATTGTTCATGTTCAGGTTAATAATGGTCTTATGATGATGTTTACTTTTTTAAGTGCTTATTTGTTGAAATACGTACTGAAGTATTTGCAGGTGAAATGATATAACATTCACAGGTTTTTTAAAACTATTCCAGCCACACAGGGGAGGAGTCAGTAGACAAAATAAAAATGGCAAAATGCTGATAATCACTGAAGCTGGGGATGGATACGTTGGGGCTCCTTATACTATTCTATTTTACTGAAACTTTCCATAATCCGGACATTTTTAACTGGTCTCCCCTCGTAGACTATTAGGTACTGTATCTGGTTCTTTTTTTTTTTTTAAGTGACAGTATTTCCCTCTGTCGCCCAGGCTAGGATGCAGTGGCACAATCCCAGCTCACTGCAGCTTTGACTTCCTGGGATCAAGCAATCTTCCCACCTCAGTATTGCAAGTAGTTAGGTCTACAGGTATGCACCACCATGGCCAACTATGTTCTTTCATTGTATGTAGAGACAGGGCCCCACTATGCTGCCCAGGCTGCTCTCAAACTCCCGGGCTCAAGCACCCCTCCCACCTCCACCTCCCAAAGTGCTGGGAGTACAGATGTGAGCCACTGCTCCAGCCTGGTTCATCTTTAGATCATTAATTCTTAGCCAGAACTAAGACAGAACAGGGGACAGTAAGTGTTTGTCCAACAAATGTCCTATTGTAAATTTCTTCTACGCTCATGGCAACTCTGTGGAAATTGGCCATCACGAAAGGCCTAGGCAAAGAGCTGCAGGAAGCAAGCATGGTTTGGAGCATTTTGGGAAAGTGCATGAAGCAGGTCAGTGTAGCAAACCCCTCAGAGGCAGTGCTGCTGTGGTCCCCGTTCTTTCGGTGTAAACACTTCAGCCTGAGAATACTGCAAGGAGGCGGGTAAGGAGGGTGACAGGGCGATCTCCCTTTTCCTGCTGCAGAAGAGGAAAACTGAAACCTAGAGCCTAGAAATGGGGCCCAACCCACGATAGTTGGCAATAAAACTCAAGAATTCCTACCGCCAGCCAGGAATCCTAGTCCCCTGTGTAGTAAGGAAGCCAGAACACCTGGACCAAATCCCAGCTCTGCTTCTGACTTGCTGTACAATTCTGGACAAGTCACTTCCTTCCTTGGGCCTCAGTTTACCCATCCACGAAGTGAAGGTCTTGCGGGCCCGTTTACCTCTTCAGCTCTGCTGTTTCAGAGTTCCCTGACCCTGCTGCCTGCACTTACCACATGGTGTGATGGTCTGAGAAGATGTCTTCAGGCTGGAAGATCTCACCATCGTAGTAACAAGGGCACTGAGCCTTAGGCACACAGTCCCCCCTCTCATCCATGTAGAGCCCTGGGGGACAGAAGCAGCCCTCAAGGCAGTCCTCACTGCATTCCTCATCCGGGTAAGAGAGAGAGCGGCAGGTCAGGTTGCAGGGGGTCCCGCACTGCAGGAACACCTGGCCTTTCGGGCAGTTCAGCTCTAGAGGAGAGAGAAGGAGTGAAGCCTCAGCGGGAATGTTGCAAAGCAAGGACTGTGTTCTAAGACTTACCGCCCTTGCAGCTGTGACCCCCACACACACAATTATATCTGTAGGGTCACCAACTTCCTTTCCCACTATGAGCAAAACTGTATTTTTCAGCCTGCAAATGTGTATTATAATGATGGGGGCACACATTTTCTCCTCTCCTCAACCAGAGGGAATGTGCATTGGTCATTTCTGAATTCTCAAAGCCTAGGAGGTAGTAGAAATCCCGGTAGGTTTTGAAGTTGTGACTATTAAGAAGAACTGGCAGTGACAGGCTAGGGCATCTCTGTGATGATAATGACAATACTGGGTATCATTTATGGAGCACCTACTGAATACCTTGCTCTTACATGGGCTCACGCTGAGTTAGCTCCCATCACCTCCTTTCAGGAAGCTGAGGCTGAGTGACTTGTCAAGGGTATACCTCACAGAGGAAGCAGAGGGAGGATCTGAACCTAGCCCTCTACAGCCCATGCGCATAACCATCATTCTCTTGAAAGAAAACAGTCCCTTTGAGGACATGCTGGTCCCACAGAGCAGGGACACTCATACCTACCCCAGCAAAACAGGTAGCACACATCTGCCCGCAGCCCTCACCCACCCTACCCTGCCACAGGGAAATACAGAAACACGAGCTAGGAGGAAGTGTAGCAAAGCAGTAACACAGCTAAGGGAACAGGCTCTATATTCCAAATACACCCACCACTAGTTGGCTATGTGACCTTAGGCAGTATCCTCGGTGAGTAGGATAACCACATCCTTCTGGGCAGGGTAGGGCGGACAGGGAAGGTGTGTGGGGAGCATTTTGCCCTTTCAAAATACCTTCCCGTTTGCAGACCAGCTGCTGCCCAAGAAATGAGAACGTCACCCTGGGCATGCTTCTTCTGAGACCATGAGAATCCTTCCCCGCTCTGTTAGAATTCATTGCTCCAGCAGAAACCCACTGGCAGAGCATTTCACAGAAGCCGTAAAAGTAAGACCTGGCCATGAGCCTGAGCAGTGGAGCGGGGGCCTTTGGAGAGACCCTGCAGTTTCCCGCCGCTGCCACCCCCCTGCACCTGGTGTTTGAAGGTTGCTGGGAAGGGTGGGGCTCTTTAATCCTTTTAGACATTGATTTTTCTCGGCAAGGAAAGAAAGATTGGGTCATTGGAAGATTATTGAGGGAGCGTAGGTGAAGATGGGATGTGTTAGACAATAAAGATGAAGATGGCTTTCAATCCCCTGAGCCTACGATGACGAGGGCACGATTTACCCCTTAAAGAGCAGCGAGACCCGAGAGCTTGCTTGGTTTTGATCGGCTATCTCTAGCGCCGGCTTAGTCTTATCACATTTCTCCTTTAGCCTTCTTCCCCAAAGAAACAATGCGCATCCCGGTTTAGCAGACACGTCTTGCGTATCCACTGCCTGCCAGGAGCCATGCTAGGCCCAGGGAAGCAGAGGTGGTCCGACCTGGTCCTTGCCTTCAGAGAGGCTGTGTTCCTGTCTTCCCAAAGGAAACACAACCAATTTGCAAGAGGACAAAAAAAAGTGTGTGCTTCTCCTGAATCTCCTCACAGCATCCCACAAAGTAGCTACATGGTAAGTCTGTGCTCCCTAAATGTCCCCAGTTGGTATGACCTCTTCTTAGGAATAGATTCACTGGTTTAGGGAGCTCCGTTCATTTCTCCGGAAGAGAAAGTGAAGTATGGGTGGAGGGGACAGCTGAGCCTCAGCTCTTCTCCAAGTCAAGAAAGGATCGGGGGCCGGGCGCTGTGGCTCACGCCTGTAATCCTAGCACTTTGGGAGGCCGAGGTGGGTGGATCACCTGAGGTCAGGAGTTCAAGACCAGCCTGGCCATCATGGTGAAACCCCACCTTTAAAAAGAAAGAAAGAAAGAAAGAAAGAAAGAAAGAAAGAAAGAAAGAAAGAAAGAAAGAGAGAGAGAGAGAGAAAGAAAGGAAGGAAGGAAGGAAGGAAGGAAGGAAGGAAGGAAGGAGGGCAAGAACCCAGGAGTCTTGCCCAACTGCCTTGGGTGCAAAGGGACAGCCTAAGACCATCTGGCCAGCCTAGCCTCTTGTCACAAAAGCCCCCAGAGACAGATCCCTCTTGTGCTTAAAAGTCTCCAGGGAAAGCTCCTTCCCATCCCCCTTTCTCTCCTATCATAAAGCCTCAGGAGTCAGGACATTCTTTAACTGAACCTTATCCCCACTACAGAAGCCTTAGCCCGTTTCCCCTGTTCTGTTCAGTGGCGGTTAAGAATGGCTGTTCGTGAGAGATTAAAGAATATTTCAGTGGACCCTTAGCGTTCTGGGACAACATCCTAAATTAGGAAATCCTGCCGATGCTGCCGCTTACTGATAATGCGTCATTTCTAACATTGGTGGACAAGCAGATAATATTCATAAGCGGCATCTCATCCACTCCTCATTACTTTCCCCAATTTCTAAATAGCAAACGCTAAGGAAGAAACTGAAGTGCAGAGGGGTTGTTAAAACCATAGCCAGGTACACGTCCTCCAAAAAGCCTGCCTTGGTTTTCCCCGCCCTGAATCTACTCATCCTTTTACTTAGCGTGACAGACATCTAGTAGGGCTGCAGTTTCCATCCCTGACTCTAACAGTAAATTTGGAGTTGTACATCATCACTCTTGCCCGACCTCACAGGGCATGCAGCAAATGTCCCCTCAGCAATAACAAAAACAAAAAAAGCCCAAGCCAGCCACCCAGGGACCAGAGTGGGAGCAGATACCAACTCTGGTCCCCAGTTTCCAGCAGCGCGGAGTGAGAATCTAAAGCCAACTGGGGACAGTGATGTAATTCACCTTCATATAATTCTGTACAGTGCCAGAGATTTTGCCTATCGGCGGTTTGCCTGGAGTTATAAGCAAAGGGTTTGAATGCGAATTTCCCCCTTGCCTTCATCGGACTCTCAGCGGGTGCGTGGACCCAGCGGGATCTGGGACCCACTCGCTCCCCAGCCTGACCTTACGTGTACCGCACGAACACCAGGTGGCAGCAGCCACCGGAAACCCCTGCTCGCCAAGGATCCCCAAGTTCTAGGCCTCCAGGTACAGGGAGCCAACTTGTCCAGGGACAGGCCCCAGGAGGTCCCCACCGCGTGTCCTGCTGGGAGGTGGAAGGGAGAGGTGGATGCCAATGAACCGTCCCCCCAACCCACGCCTGTCACAATGCCCCAGGCCCTCTTTCCACAGAAAATAATGCAGAGAAAGAGCTTCGAAAAGGACGCGTGGCCGGATTTGGGGGGCGCTGGGCAGGGAGGGCACGCACCGCAGCGTCCCGGCCCGCGCCAGGCGATGCGCACGCCTCTCCCCGCGCAGGCCGCGGCGTAGCTGGCCAGGGCGCCGCACAGGCACTGGCGGCCGTCGGAGCAGGAGCACACGTCGTAGCGGCAGTTCCGCAGGTAGGGCCGCGGGCTGACGGCGCGGTGGCAGGCCTCGAACGTGGGGGACGTCAGGACCGCGCACGCCTCCTCGGAGAACCTGGCTGTGGGGGCGAGAGGAGCGAGCCGGGATGGGGCAGGGAGTGGGGGGCGCCACGGCCCCCAGGCCAACCCCCCGGGAAATAGCCCGGCGCTGCCGACAGAGGGCCGCGAGGTCGCGCAGAGAAATCTGCAAATTCCACCCCCCCCACACCCAGCCCATTTGTCTTACTATCGTCTAACGCTGAGTTTGTGAGCTGCTGCTGCAGTAGACTGGGAACGTCGAACGACAGGGACTATGGACTACGGTATTTTATTTTATTTTATTTTACTTTACTTTATTATTTTATTTTAGAGAGACACGGGCTTGCTCTGTCGCCCAGGCTGGAGTGCAGAGATGCGATCTCGGCTCACTGCAGCCCCGACCTCATGGGTTCCTGCGACCGTCCCACCTCAGCCTCCTGAGTAGCTGAGATTACAAGCGCACCCCACCACGCCCGGCTAATTCTTAAAATTATCATTTTAATAGAAATGGGGGCTCCCTACGTTGCCCAGACTGGTCTCGAACTCCTCGCCTCAAGCGATCCTCCTGCTTCCTTGGACTTTTTTTTTCTTTCCCGGGGCTGGGCGCGTGGAGGGCGCCCAATAAAGGGACTTCGAAGAGCAAATGACCCAGTTCAGATGACCGAATGCTGATGGTGAAAACAACGCCCCACCCCTTTCCTCGCTCCCCGCCCCCGCCCCCGCCTCCCCGAGAACCCACTGCACTGGCTGTGGGGACCTCGAGGCTCTGCGGGGTCCCTGCCTTGCCCCCGGGCTCACGTACTCATGCGCGGGTTGAGGGCGCAGGGATCGCTGTGCTGCTTCTGCAGGTCCTGGCAGTCCCCCTGCAGCTTCCAGGCGTTGCCGAAGTCCTCCACCCGGGGCTCCGCCAGCCCGGAGGGAGTAAGGAAGTCGTCGCCCTGGTTGCCATTGTAATTCCCACACAGGCCGCAGGTCTTCCCGGAGTAGACGGGGGCCAGCTGTGGGAGAGACCAGGCCACCCTGGCACCACTGCCGCCAAAGCAGCGCAGGGTTGTTTCCCTGATGAGATGCTTTTCATCAAAAAAGTTCCCCGGGTGAAAAATAAATATGAATTTAATAAAAAGCAGCTAAGCCCTGGGCTGCAAAAGGGGTTGGGGGGAGTGAACTGCAGTGTAAACTTACCGGCTCCATCCCTGTTCCCAAATCATCAGAGCCCTGTCCTGCCACAAGGGATTTTAGAAATTACCAGATCAGCCGGACGCGGTGGCTCATGACTGTAATCCCAGCACTTTGGGAGGCCGAGGTGTGTGGATCACAAGACCACCCTGATCAACATGGTGAAAACCCGCCTCTACTAAAAAATACAAAAATTCGCCGTGCATGGTGGTGCGCGCCTGTAATCCCAGCTACTCAGGAGGCTGAGGCGGGAGAATCGCTTGAACCTGGGAGGTGTAGGTTGCAAGGAGTCAGATAGTGCCACTGCACTCCAACCTGGGACAGAGCAAGACTGTCTAAAAAAAAAAAGAAAAGAAAAGAAAAGAAATTATCAGATCATTTAAGGATGGAGAAGCAGAGGTCCCGAGAGGGAACATGACTTGCCTCGGGTCAGGGAGGTCGTGGCAGAGCCCGGGTGAGTGAGTAGGCAGGTTGAGCCCAGCCCAAAGTGCTCTGCCCTCCATGCCATCCACACCAGTGGGCCTGACACCTCCAGAGTCACATGCAAACTCAAGACCCCTCTATATAGCGAGACCTTGAATTGGTCACTCGGTGTAACCAGGAGGGGCCCAGGGTTCAAACTCCAGGCCATCAGCATGTGGTTTACTGTCTATTATCAGAACTGAACAAAGTTCTGAGCCCAAAGTGCACATTCGGGGACAAGCAGGAGAGTGGAACCGAGCTTTCCCCCACACAGCTGGGGGTATCAGCTGCTTTCTACGGAGAGGACCCTGATTCAAAGATGGAGTGGGGGCTGGCACCCAGGAGTCCTGACTCCCTCTCCTCGTGTCATTACCAAGGCAGGACGACCTCCCTGCATTCTGAATCCTCAGGGGCCACGGTCAGCTCTCAGAGCCCCTTTTCAGCTTCCAGCTCCAGCCTAACAAGATGCAGGATTAACAATCCAGTAGAAGGTCCTAGGCCCATAGAAAGGGAACGCAGGTAAACATCATTAAGAAAGGGGACAGAGTGGGCGGGCGCGGTGGCTCAAGCCTGTAATCCCAGCACATTGGGAGGCCGAGGCGGGTGGATCACGAGGTCGAGAGATCGAGACCATCCTGGTCAACGTGGTGAAACCCCGTCTCTACTAAAAATACAAAAAAATTAGCTGGGCATGGTGGCGCGTGCCTGTAATCCCAGCTACTCGGGAGGCTGAGGCAGGAGAACTGCCTGAACCCAGGAGGCGGAGGTTGCGGTGAGCCGAGATCGCGCCATTGCACTCCAGCCTGGGTAACAAGAGCGAAACTCCGTCTCAAAAAAAAAAAAAAAAGAAAGAAAGAAAGAAAGGGGACAGAGTTTCCTTGTTTGCTTGACAAGTATCAAATGTTGTCACATTAGGCCTTCTCCCACCTCCCTATTTACAATTTAAATCCCCACAACCTAGCATATCCTGCCCCTTTCTCTGCTGTATTTCCCCAGGATCTATCATTTTCCGATCTATAATATAATTTACTTGTTTTGTTTATTGTCTGTCTGTCTCCATTAGAACTGAAGCTAAATGAGGCAAGAATTTTTGTCTGTTTTGTCTCACTGCTGTAATCACAGCATCTAGAATGGTACCTGTCTTAGGCCTTTCAGGCTGCTGTAACTGGGTGGCTTATAGACAAGTGATACTGATTGCCCACAATTCTGGAATCTGGGAAGTCCAAGATCAAGGCACCAGCAGATTGGTGTCTGGTGAGGGCCCTGCTTTCTGGTTCACAGGTGGCACCTTCTAGCTTCGTCCTCACATGGTGGAAGGGGCTAGCTGGCTCTCTGAGGTCTTTTGTAAGGGCACACACCTCATTCTTCATCACTTCCCAAAGGCCCCACCTCCAAATACCATCACCTTGGGGGTTAGGATTTCAACACAGAAATGTGGAGAGGACATGGACATTCAGTCCACAGCATGCCAGCAGACACTGAATAAGTGTTTGTTGAATGAATGAATCGTTGAACAAATGAACGAATAAGTAAGTGAATAACTAGGTTCTCCTCCTGGTGGTCTGGACTGCAGTGCCCACAGTCAGGGCTCCCTGGGTGAGGCGGCATGGCTGGTGGTACGCCTGCACTCCTCCCCATCTCTTGGCATCTTTTCTTTCTCCTTTCCCGAATTTTGATGCTCCCCAAAGGTGCTTTCATTCACCCCCAGCAGGCCGTCTATCACTCCCATGCCTCACTCTAAAACCAGGTCTTCTCCGATCCCCTCGGCTTGTCTGAGGTTGGCTCGGCCAGGGTTAGGGGAGTGGGTGTACCCAGGGGCGGGACACTTAGAAGACACTGGCTATCTGAAATAAACCTCTGCTTAGTGACAGTTTTGACTAAATGAAGCCTGTGCAAAGGTCTTTTCCACACTCTGCCTAAGGCACACCCGGGCCCTGCAGGGAGCCAGCAGGGCAGGGAAACAGCACACAGAGGGCGTGATTTCTGCTGGCCAGAGGCTTGCTGCCTGGACCGCCAGCCCCACGGGGACAGCGTGCACACCACGCCCAGGGGGAGGGAACCAGAGGAACCCTGGCAGTACCTCCTCTGGCACCGCCTCTGCCCCAGCCAGCCTCCCTCCAGCTCTTGCCTCCACACTGCAGTCCCCAAAACCCTGGGGTCAGCATTCTGAGGCTCCCCACCTGCCCTATATCAAACAGCCCCTTTCCTGCTTCATAATAGAACCCACAAGACAGACTCTTTCTATGAGCACCAGGAACTTGTAGAAGGAAAAAGAAAAAATATACAAAAAGACAGTTCTATAGGCCATGGGGTCATCTGACCCTGTCCTGAATCTTGGCCGAGGAAATCGCTTCTTGTTAGCTAAACTGACACAAACTCACCCACAAAGAAAGAAGTTGGCTTCTCATCTCCTCAGGCAGAGACAAAGACCAGAGAAACCTGAGGGGAAGAAGGGAGGCTGCCCAGGATCCGAAGCTATAGCCCCGCTGATTGAAGGGAGAAAGCACGTGGGTGGAGAGCACCCTCTCTGAGGTGGGAGGAAGTGGATTGACTGGCCAGGTGCGGTGGCTCACGCCTGTAATCCCTGCACTCTGGGAGGCCAAGGCAGGTGGATCATTTGAGGTCAGGAGTTTGAGAACCAGCCTGGCCAACATGGTGAAACCCCATCTCTACAAAAAATACAAAAATTAGCCAGGCATTGCAGGCACCTGTAATCCCAGCTACTCCGGAGGCTGAGGCAGGAGAATCACTTGAGCCTGGGAGGCAGAGATTTTGGTGAGCCGAGATTGTACCACTGCTCTCCAATCTGGGGGACAGAGTGAGACAAAAGGGGAGGAGGGGAGAGAAGGAAGAAAGGAAGGAAGGAAGGGAGGGAGGGAGGGAGAGAGGGAGGGAAGGAAGGGAAGTGGAGTGGTTAAAGTGAAGCAACTCCTTGAAGACCAGGTTGCAGGAGGCAAGGTTAGACAAGAGCCAGGAGCCCGAGTTCTAGTCCTCACCCTGTAACCGAAGGACCTTGATACCCAGGGCAAGTTACTCCTGCTCTGGAAATAGTGGCTCTTTATTTCCTACTAAAAATGGGAGGCTGACAAGAGGATCTCCCAGACCTTCCTTCGCATGGTCTATGGTTGCAGGTTTATTTTTAATGAAAAGATAAAAAAAAAAAAAAAAAAAAAAAAAAAAAGGAGTTAGTTTGAAATTGCCTCAGGAGCTCTAAGACAAGAAAAAGAACATGGCCACAGGAGGAGGTCTCCTGGGCAACGCCCGACGGCCCCCCACCAGGACTACAGCAAGGACCCTGTGGAGCCCCGGACCCCAGGAGGCAGGAGGAGGCTCTCCAGGGATCCAAGGCATCATCTAGCACAGTGGTTCTCAAAGTGTAGTCTTGAGACCCAGGGGGGTCCCTGAGACCCTTTCAAGGGGTCTGCGAAACCAAAACAACTTTCATAATGCTATGAACACATTATTTGCCCTTTTCCTCCTCATTCCCTTACAAGTATACAGTGGAATTTTCCAGTGGCCACATGACATGCAATATTGCAAAAGATTGAATGCAGAAGTAGATGCGAGAAGCCAGCTGTCTCCTATTAAGCCAGCCATTAAAGAAATTTGCAGAAATGTACAACAGTGGTATTATTCTTGTTGCTTATTTTCGTTCTGGCAAACAGTTATTTTTTTCCCAAAACAGTGATGTTTGTATGAACTTGTAGTGGGCTTATTATTACAATGTTTGAATGAGTTAATAAATATGTATTTTAAATGTCTCTAACTTAATTTCTAATCTGGTAAATATCAATAGATATAATCCTCCTACAAAAGTCTTGGGGTTCTCAATAATTTTGAAGAGTGTAAAGGCATTAGAGACCAAAAACTGTTCCGATGGGAAAGTCACAAGGTAGAGAGCTAATCCTCACTCATCCTGGGTCATTCAGAAGGGTAGGGGTGTCAGAGTGGGAAATCCGATGGGTCTGGAGTGCCGGACCATCCCTCAACTTCCCTGTGCCCTGGCTGCCTCATTTATAAAGTGTCAGTAATAATATCTGCACTGTCCACCTGCCTGAGACATTTCCAGGCAAACAGTGCAGATAGAAGCCCCAGGAAAAGCATGGATTGCTATCCAGTGTGATTCTAGGACCACCGAGAACAAGAAATGGCCCATGCATGCAGAGTCCAGGGCCCAGGGGAGGAATTTGGTGGTTTCCTGTGCAACCTTTCCCAGGCAGTCGGGAAATTCGGCTTTCTCTTAGCTCGGAGTGCCAGTCTGGCTCTTCCCTTACTACCCATAGTGGGCACCCGGGGAGACAGCCCTGCTCCCGGGGCCTGTTTCAGCCAGGAGATTGGACAGTAAACCTGCCCCCTCCCCAACCCCACAAGAGCCCACCCCAGTCTAGAGGCCCTTGGGATAGCGGAGCCCAGCAGGGAGGATCCCCCGGGGCCAAGAAGGCGCCTCCAGAAAACAAACACCAGCCTCATAAACAAGAGAGGCCTGTTCCTCCCTCCGCTCCGGGGGTGTAGGGCCAAGAGGAGAAAGGAATTCTTTTCCCACCACACAAAGCCATTCTGCCCAGAGCACAAAGTGGTACTTTGTAAGGGTCGGGCTGCAGGGAGCCAATGCCCCATGAGGGGGACCTACCTTCACCAGCAGCCTCCCGCGGCCATCCCAGTCCATCTGCAGGTACTCCCCATAGCTGATGTGCACGGAGGTCGTCACTGTGTGCTGGATGCGGAGGTCACCTGGGACCCAGCAGGACAGGATTCAGGCAGAGGTGGGGAGAGGACAGGGTAGTGGCAGGCAGATGTATTTGGGGGGAAATGGGGTGTCTCAAAAGGATGGTAGCAATGAACAGCAATGACTTAGGGGCAGATGGGGTGGCCATGAGGTTTACGGGGGTGTCAGGTAGAAGGGTGATCAAGGTGGACAGAGGGCCTTTAGGGTCCCCCCGGAAGAAGCCTCTGCACCTGTGCTGTGACCTGCCATTCCCCCTACTGCCACAGGAGGGAGGCAGAGGCTCCTGCATCCTCAGCTTTAGGTGGGTGCCCTGGAGCAAAGGGGGTCTGTCTAGCATCGACACCACAACACCTGCACAGGCCTGGGACACTCTGCCACTGCACACCGCCTCCTGTCTGCACAATGCTGTGTACAACATCGAATACAGCAATTTTGTTGCTTCTGTGGGAAGGGGGAGAGAGATGGGCGCATACCCCTTGCCCTGGGGGAACAAACGTATCTCATTAGGAGACACACACAGCATTGACACCCATGGACAGGCTGGGTACCCACTGGCTGGGTGAACCACTGTACACGATGCTAGGATAGTGGGCGACAACGTGGCCAGCAGTCACGGAGAGGGACGAGTCTGGGAGCCATTTTGGGCGTGAAGCTTTGGAGCTTCACTATGCAAACGCAGGTTTGCTTTGACAGGCACAGGGCAGCCTGGGTGAAGACACTGGACAGGTAGGTTTTTTGCTACCTCTAGACAGGCCAGAGGGTCACCTGGCCTTGCCCCAAGTGGCATCCTCTGGTGTGACATCACCAGTCACCCCCCATCTCAGCATCAGCTTCTGCCCCTTTCCCACCCCAAAGTAAACCAGAGCCACCTGCCCAAGACTCGACTCGCCCCTTTGGTTCAAGCCAAACAAAAACCCGCTTGGTTTCCTCTTCCCAGCTACACTGTCCCGGGCCTAGAGCAACATCTTCATCTGCAGGCTTTCTTCTCTAGTCTTTCTCCTCCAGGAAGCCTTCCTTTCTTGCAGGGATGCATGCCAAGCACCCCACCATGCCCTCCAAGGATAACTCCCCATCACATTCCCACAGAAGAGGCGAGCAGGTCCTTAGGGACAGTGGCCAGGGCTAAGAAGGAGGGTGCTAAGGGATGCGCCTGGCCAGCCTCAGGTCTGGTGGAGCAGGACGAAGCACACCTTTCAGGAGGGGGAGCTGGACGTCCTGGCCATCCATGGCAACTCCGCCCCCGTGCTTCAGCTTCACAAGGCTGTTGTGCAGGCCAGGCAGCCGGACGGTGACGAAGCGGGTGCACACAGCATCAGGGTCATCGGCACACTGCCAAGAGGGAACACAGGGTGACTTTGCTGCACCCCCTGCCCGTCCAGCACCCCAGCCCAGGACCCTTTGAATCAGAGAAAGTCCCTGACCCCAGAGAGCCTCTGGCCTTCTCACAGCCTACAACCCCATTCTCCCAGAATACTGCAGGTGAATGGGGCCCCCTGAGTTGCGCAGCAGAAGGCGCTGAGCGCATCGTGCCTGCATCTTTTCCCAGCCTGGCCTGGTCTTTTTTAAAGAACCATGGGCCTCTGCTTCATCGTGTTCCTTGGACCTATCGTTCAAAGGGAATCAGGGACTTTGATCTTCGGGGGAAGCCCTGTGCACTCTATTCGTTCTCATCTTTGCTTCCACCCCTAGAGAAAGGAACCCACACATGCACCATAGAGTTCAGAGCAGACGTCAGACCCTCTGCTCTCACCCCAGCCACCCCCAGCTCCAAACATCAGAGGGTTAGTTATGGAGGCAACAGGCTAGACCCGAAGAGATGCTTCCCCTGGGTGGGGAGCGGAGCCAGCCCTGAGTAGGCATTATTGGCAGGGCAGGATGCCTTCCCACAGCGTCTAGGAAGAGAGGGGATGGGCTGGGTTTCTGGATGAATGAAGGGCTAACTGAAGTGTGGAAGAAGAGGCCTCCCGCCTACACAGAAAGCAACGTTCCATGTCTTCCAGGGGCTGCCCTGTCAGCCTAGCAGCTACGCAGCACCCTGGGCTGCTCCTCGACTGGCCACCGGCCTGGCAAAGCTCACCTGCACTGTCTCAATGACAATGGAGAAGGAGTGGTCCTGGCAATCCCGGGCCAGCAGGTACTGGCAGATCCCACTGAAGGTGAAGTATTTGTTGTCAAAGCTCTTGAAGTGGGATTGACCTGTGACCAGGCACTCCCCTGGAAAGACACAGAGGAAGGGAGAAGAATGGGAGGTGAGGGGACGTCAGGGTGGCCAAGGTGGCATGCATATGCAAGCAGGACACCTTCTCCCCAAAACTGCATGGATGTCCTTTCACCACGCCAGTCTAAACATGAGTTCTACACAAGGACTCAGCTCCCGCTCCTGAAACTGCAAGATGTCGGAGCTGGGGCATTGAGGTCAAGGCCTCATTTTACAGATGGCGCAGCTAAGGAAGGTGACAGAGCCACACTCAGTCAGTGGTGGAGCCACGCGAGAACCCACGCTTCTGCTTCTGGGTTCCCTGCAGCCTCCCCTCCTCCCTCACAGCCCACTGGCCTGGGTTTCACGCTTCCCACAAGCATCAGTGCCACGCCAGCCTCAGACTGGTGCCAGCAGAGTGCCCTGCCAGGGAGAAGCTGCCCAGTAGCACGCGGTTCTCTGAACCTGAGTGTGGAGGGACTCTGGGACACAATGCCACCCCTGGAGAGTCCCTGCAGGACGGGGTCAGAGTAGGCAGCCCAGAGACAGGATAAGGTGGGAGGGTGAGAGGGGACAGTCATGGAGCTCAGCAGTGAAAATGGGGACTCCATCCTCCTCCCCAGCGGAGGGACGACTCTGAGGCCATTGCTTTCTGTGTCCTCAGAGGGCCAAGCCCACGCTGTGACTCCAGTCAGGACCAATGGGGAACCAGGAGGCCATCTGCCCATGATCTCACCACCACCCAGGCAGTGCTGACCTCGACAGGGCCAGCTTCCCAGCCCAGGCTGACGCATCTGTGGGTGGGGACTAGGACTCCCCTTCGTCACCCTGCAACTCAAAACCCTCAACTGTCCCCATCCTAATTCCTACTCCGCCTCCCCCAGGCCCTAGCCTAGGCCCCATACTTCTGTCCCGATGCACCTCCAACCTGAGATCACACAGCCTGGATGGGTCCCGGCAGGGGGAGGCCTCTGCCAATGACTCCAGTGATTCTCCACCAACCTGTCCTGGCTCGAGGCAATCCCATCTTTAGGGCCAAACAGGGACCCATAAAGGCTGAAAAGGGCATCTGGATCCCTTCCCAACCTCCTCTATATATTTCCTACACCTGCTCTCATCTTTGTTACCTACTCTACAGAAAAAGAAATCTGTATATCTAGAAACCATTGCCATTTGGTAAAGGAGGAAGACTTTGCCCACCCAGCCACTCTAGGGGCGTGTGTGAGTTCTTTTCTCTAAGGACTGAAGCAAAGATGAGGATGCTTAGAGTGCACAGGGCTTCCCCCGGGGCGCTCGCAACAGTGGACGCGTGGCTCTCTATGGCACTACCCCAGCCTCCACCTGAAGTTCCCCCTACAGACCAATGCTAGAGAGACAAAGTCGCATGTGGGCCCAGCTCCCGGGCTGATACTAGGCCCTGTCACACAGCCGAGGGGTCCCCAAAAGGTACGGAGAGATTCTAGCTGTCGGTCTAACAGGCCCCCACTGCCTGGCACTTCGTACCCGCGTGTGCCCTGACAGGCCCGGCCAGGGGCCAGGCTAGACTGCGTAGGCTTGGACCCAGGCGTGGGCCTGCCTTCGGGATGTGTGTGAAGGCAGGATTAAGGATGAGTGCCCAGGATGCATATGTCCCTCTGCCCGGTCCCCGGGGCAGCGTACCCCTTCCAGGAGGGCACATCTAGCCCAGAGGAAATTAGGAGAATGTGGAGAGGCCCCAGATCACTCCCGTCAGCATGATCCACCTTCACCATTGCCCCCTGGAGAAGGGTAACAGTGAGGGGTGACTGTTCATGGAGATCAGAGCAGAACAGGCCACAAGATAGGGGATAGGATCGTCCCAGCCCATTTTGGATGTGCTGGGATTTCAAGTCGAGTGAGGTCTCTGGAACGCCTTCTTGAACGGACCATTTTTCAGAAATTATCATCATTCTACAAACAGCATAATATGGTTATTTGTGTCAAATGTCTTGGACCCAGTGCAGTAAAAATGGGTGGGAATTCTTCCCCCAATCTTCCCCTGTTTTCTCAAGTGCAGTCTTATCTAAGCGAGAAAACTGACTTCTGTTACATTTAACAATACCCAGGAAAAGAAGGGTCAATGAGAAATGTGGAAATATTCAAAAGGAAAACTTTCAGGGCCAGCATCTAATCCTCTCATCTGATTTCCTTCGCTGACCCCGACTGACTTGTGTTCCCAACTTTCTCGGGAATCAGAAGTCTAAATATTGTATTTAGCTTATCTCCTCGGTACAATTGAGGAACAGAGCCACAAACACAGGAAAACGGATGAGTGAGCTGCCAGGTAGGAGTCAGCCACGGGAGCTAGAACCATGGGTCAGCCAGAACCATGGGCCATGCAGCCAGGCTCACCCATCCTCCACCCAGGATAGGACACTTGGAAACTCCCCATCAGTCAGCAACAGGCAGACCCCGATGAACAGCGGGCCCACCACTACACGGGGATGGGCGCTAAAAGTTTGGTGAACAAATGAAAGGCAGGTGATTCCCAAAATAGCATTAAAAAATCATCTGGAACTTAACGAGGATCCACTTCTATGTAAATAAAGATCCTCCCTCATGAAAAAACAAAAGGGAATCTCTCATCTGATGGAAGTGCATTACCTCTTCTAAACAAACCCTTTTGCCTGCAGTAGTGAGCCCCAGATGCCCCTGCTCTGCTCGGGGCCATTTGTTTCCCCAGCCTCACAACCCTTCACCTCCCAAAGCCTTCCCTGCAGAAATGCCAACCCTCGGGCCTTTAGCAAAGCAACTCTTCCACCAGACGCAAATTATCACCAAAGCCTGCAACATAATCTCTACCAAATGTGCAAGATGTGTTTCCTTCTTCCTCCTCCTCTCCTCCTCCTCTCCCTCCTCCTCCTCCTCCTCCCTCCCCCACTCCTCCCTCCCCCCCTCCTCCCTCCCCCCCTCCTCCTCCTCCCTCCCCCCCCTCCTCCTCCCTCCCCCCCTCCTCCTCCTCCTCCCCCCTCCTCCTCCTCCTCCTCCTCCCCCCTCCTCCTCCTCCTCCCCCCCACCTCCTCCTCCTCCTCCTCCTCCCCCCCACCTCCTCCTCCTCCTCCTCCTCCTCACCCTCCACCTCCTCCTCCTCCTCCTCCCCCCTCCTCCTCCTCCTCCTCCTCCTCCTCCTCCCCCCTTTTTTTTTTCCCGGAGACAGAGTCTCACTCTGTCACCCAGGCTGGAGTGCAATGGTGCCCTCTCGGCTCACTGAAACCTCTGCCTCCGGGCTCTCACGATTCTCCTGCCTCAGCTTCCCGAGTAGCTGAGATTGCAGACGTGCACCACCAGGCCCAACTAACTTTTGTGGGGGTTTTTTTTGGTGGGGGGAAGGGGTAGTATAGGCAGGGTTTCACCGTGTTGGCCAGGTTAGTCTCAAACTTCTGACTTCAAGTGATTCACCTGCCCTGGCCTTCCAAAGTGCTGGGATTACCGGTGCGGGCTGCCGTACCTGCCACAATTGCATTTTGGTTTTTTCTTCCTCCTCCTCTTCTTCTTGTTCTGCTTGTTTTGCAACAAGGTCTCACTCTGTCACCCAGGCTGCAGTGCAATGGTGCCATCACAGCTCATTGCTGCCTCAATCTCCCAGGCTCAAGTGAACCTCCCATCTCAACCTCCCAAGTTCCCGGGACTACAGACACACACCGCTACACCTGGCTAACGTTTCCAAGTTTTGTAGACATGGAGTTTCACCATGTTGCCCAGGTTGGTATCCAACTCCTGGGCTCAAGCAATCTGTCCACTCAGCCTCCCAAAGGGCTGGGATTACAGGCGTGAGCCACGGTGCCTGGTGTTAGTTGCATTTCCAAGTGCTCTGTGGAAGCCATCTCATTGATTGCTCCTGTGAGGTGCTCATTATTATTCCCAGTTTACAGATGAGGAAACTCAAGCATAGAGAAGTTCAACTTGTCCAAGTTCCCAAAGAAGCCAAACAGGGATCTGAATATGGGCACTCTGTCCGGCTACAGAGCCCAAAGCCCTTGATACCACCTAAAACAGCCTTGTGGGTTGGCTCCTGCAGTTTCTCATAAGCCTGATTTCTTTAGGGCCAAGCCTAATGTCATTCTAATCCGGGGGACATCCCAAGGGGCATAGGGACAACTGGGTCTCTGAACATAGAGATCAGGGGGAAGAAAGCCTTGTCTATGAAACATGATGCCCTGGCCTGGCCTGAAAGGGGTCTGATGGGACTCTAGAAACCACAGCAGGAGCGAACAGGCCACCAGAGACTTTCTGTGAACTCGAGGAGTCAGAAACCCCAGGCAAGCACGGGCCCCGCAAAACGCATCTTCCTGTGTCAGAGGCGTCTGCTCTGATAACTCATCGCTGTCTCTGTTAGCCTGGGATATGGGGTGTATCTTTCCTCCTGGAGGCTTCAGAACAAACTGACCTTGATTCCCAAAGTCAAATTATTAGGCTGTGTTAGAATTCATCAGAAATGATCTTGAACCAAATGAGTAACAGGCAACTACAAGGCCTCCCTTCCAACTGACCATGGCAGGGTCACCAGCCTCCCCAGGGAGGCCAGACCTCCCTCTTGCCCCACTAGCCCAGCCACCCCGTAAAACACACACCACCCCTCCCCATTCCAGGCTCCTTTGGGCTTTCCCCTATGTCTCCATCCTTCTCTGACCCTGCTTAATGAGACAGCTGCCTGTGTGCTCTGTGAAGATAATAACAGCCCACATTTGCTGAGTACTTGCTATGTGTTGAATAGTAACAGTCTCACAAGAGCTACGGGATGAAGCTGCTGTCGTGATCCTTACTTTACAGATTAGGAAACTGAGGCTGTACATCATTAACTTGGCAAAATTCACCCAGCTCCTAAGAGATGGAATCAGAATTCTGTGCTCCCAGCTCCCATTCTTGGCCACATTTATAGTCTCATGGGGTTTGGGACACAAATGAAAAGCCTTCCACTTACCACTTCCCAGCTTGAGAAAAGTTCATGCCACACACTTCCTCTAGGAGTTGGAGATCCTATAACAAGAGTTGCTTCCATTTCGAACAGACACGCTCCTTTCAATGGGAACTAAATTAGCAGAGCTTCCTCACACAGTGTGTTTTGCAGAGGAAGGGAAAGGAGGCTCAGGGTTACAGAAAGGGAAGTCTGCAGGCTATGGGGAAGCCACGGTTGGCTGGAGGCTGCCCTAAGTCCTAACCAGTAAGTAGGGATATGCAGAGACCACAGAAGGTCTAGGAGCATCCTGCGAAGACCAGCCCCTCTCCAGTCCAGATGGCTGCTCTCCCAGCCCATTTCTTTCCTCTCCCATTACCCATACACAGCACTGCACTGCACAGCCTCCACCATGGCCCCCAGGGACCCATCTCTTCCTATATTCATGTCTTTGTGTAACTCCCTCTCCCTGAATGTAGACTACATGTGTTGGCTTGTTTCTAGTGACTATAATACAGCAGCAGTAAGGAATGTCACTTCAGAGACTAGGTTTTTAAGACTGTGACTTCTGTCTCCACTGCTCTCCCTGTTGCTCACTCTGAAACAACTCTGCCCACAGAAGCTAGCTGTCATGTCACGAGGAGGCCCCAGGGAGGGTCCACATGGTGAGAAAGCAATGCCTGCCACCAGCAGCACATGAGTGAGCTTCAAAGCTGTCCCCTTTACCCCCAACCTCCATCAAGACCTCAGATGAGACCACAGCCCCAATCAACGGTGTGACTGCAACTTTATAAGAGATCTGGGGCCACATGCACCCAGCTAAGCCATTCCCAGATTCCTGAGGTACAAAAACTGTGAGATAACACTTGTTGTTTTAAGATGCTACATTTGGGGATAATTTGTTACACAGCAACACAGCAATAGATAACTAATACACTCTCATCTTATGCCAGAAAATCAAAACCCAGGTCTTCTTTTTTTTTTTTTTCTCTTTTTTGAGATGGATTCTCACTCTGTGACCCAGGCTGGAGTGCAATGGCGCAATCTCAGCTCACTGCAACCTCCACCTCCTGGGTTCAAGCAATTCTCCTGCCTCAGCCTCCTTGAATAGCTGAGATTATAGGCATGCACCACCACACCCAGCTAATTTTTATATTTTTAGTAGAGAAGGGGTTTCGCTGTGTTGGGCAGGCTGGTCTTGATCTCCTGGCCTCAAGTGATCCACCTGCCATGGCCTCCCAAAATGCTGATATTACAGACAGAAGCCACCACACGTGACCCAGGTCTATTCCTAAGATGCACAATGTCCACTCCTCCAGGGCCTGCAGAGAAGCTCTGGCCTGCTCTTCGCTTTACAAGCAAAGCCAAGCATATCCTCTTCCAGAAACTTCCTACCTACTCTTTCCATCAGAAGCTCTATCAGCAGTCATCACACTGGGAGCCTCAGACAGCCCCACTGCCTGCTGAGTAATGGCAGGGTGTGAAAATACGCTCATGTGCAGGGGTGCAAATGGATGAGAAGGCAATGATTGACAAAACTCCCAAACTAGAAGACGAGAGTCAGAGCCAAGGTTTTGAGAATGCAGGAAGAGCTTAGTGGTTTTGTTGGCAAAATACCAAAGCACTCGGTGGACAGAATTGAAACTGTTTATCTTTTCATCCAGGCATCAAGAGAACATCTTACATCCTCAGCAAAGTTATCATCCAGATTTTGAATTGAAGATCAGGGGATTGTACTGTCTGCCCCAGAAAACAGTCCATCACGTACACAGTGAGTGTCCAAATAGTACTTGGACGAATGGACGGTTGGAGGGATGATGGATGGAAGATCCATCCTACAGTAAGAAGATGTTAAGACTCCCTAACTGGGGGAAGACTTCCTCAATCTGGTGGTTACAGAAGTCTAAAAAACGCACACACACAATAAACTGAATTCCTAATTCCATCCACTGTGGCTCACAGATCTCATACAATGAATGCTTATTATTTAGACGTTAAAAGTGTTTTCCCAGGTTAATTGCAGCAACTCATATGTCTTCCAAAGAGCTCCTTTAGTCTTTCACATGGTGTAATTATGTTAAATGGAACACAAATATCACTTTCAAAAGCAGTATTTTCTCCTTCGTGCTTTCTTCAAGGGTTGCACAAAAAATAACCTGGCTGGGTGGCCATCTCTTTGCTAGACTAATTGATCTAGCCCACATCTAGTTCCAGAACTTTCCCAGTGTTGAGGGCACTGGATAAGGCCCTGAGTGATCCTAAAGCCTTTAATTCACAAACCCTAAATTCAATCCCAGGTATCCAAGCTCAACCCACTTCAGGCCACCAAAGGTCAGGACTAGGCAGGAGAAGAAAGGGAAGAAAAAAAAGCAAGAAGTCAGGCCGTTGTGAGTTCAAGTCATGGCTCTGCCTCATAGCACCTGGGTGACTTTGGGCAAGTGATTTAACCTCTCTAGGTCTGTTTCCGCTTTCATAAAAAGAGAATAAATTGCACCTGCCTCATAGGTTGTAGCTGGAAAGCGTTTAGTGCAGTGGCCGGCACATAGAAAACACCACGTGAGTGGCACAGAGGGCAAGGTCGAGGCCCACGGAAGGTGGGGCAGAAGGGAGCTTTGAATGGGCAACGTTTCCAGTAAACAGAACAGAGTCAGAGCCAAACAGAGGAGAAAGCGAATGGCAGAGATTGCTCAACAATTTTCCCTAAGCAGATTTTCCGGGGCAGGGACAGGATGGGAGGAATCACTTGGTGACCTGGTTATCCTAGCTCTTGGACCATGCCATGGTCTTCATATCAGACATTCTGGAAAATTCCATTAGAACTCTCCCTTCAAGACTAAAGAATTACCAGGCCTTTCTACCTCTTAATTTTCCAAAGAATTTGTATCCTCTTTGTTTAATCGGTCATGACCATACTCATCAACCTTGATCCTTTCAGCCAACGGGTGATGAGGACAGACAGTAACACCTGGTCCCAGGTGCAATCTCCCCTTTCAGCTGTTGCCGGGCTCCCTACCTCTGGCCTGTGAATGGGTTAGCATAGCTGCTACCTGAGAGCTGGGGTCAGGTGGTTGCCTCCAACTGTGCAGAGAGGACAACTTCTCGCTGCCTTGATGTGTGACCCTCCCTGTCTGCTAAGAGAGGAGGAGACACCGCCTCATTCAGAGAAGTAGGAAGAGAATGGGCAGCAGGTCGCCTACCTGGACATTCTTCATTGCTGCAGATCCACTGGCTGTTTCGGCAAATGCTGTTGGGGAAAGAAGCACAGATCACTGGTGGTTCTGCAAACACAAGGGTCTGCAAATGCATTTAGAGCTCACGGTAGTAATCACAGTCCCCAGACGAAGGGATGAGGGAGAAGAAAGGAGCCGGTGCCAGCAGAGTCTTCATAGGGTTAACATTGTACAGGACAGGAATTTGGCCACAAAGGAATCTTACCTTTGTGGATATTCCCCAGGGGAAGAAACCCCAGCAGAGAAAAAGAAGAAGAAAAAAGAAACCACCTGATGCCAAGAAGTCAAATTCCTACCCCACACACAGTGAGTGGCAGAGGGCAAGAGAGGGATATGGAAAGAGGGAGTTCCCAGCCAGAAGTGTGGTGGGCGGTGGCCAGCTGAGAACCTAGGGCTCAGGACGCAGAAGGCTGCTCTGCAGGGAAAGACAGCAAAGGGAGGATGCCTGGGCGCGAAATGAGTTGTTGTCCCTGCTGTGCAGGGGACTGGCAAAGCCAGCCAGAGGCGACATCCAGAAGTGCTTCTTCAGATGACAGAAGGCAGGCTGGGCCTGGCTATTGCAGGGACCCAGTACCGCCTAGCAGAGGAGAGATTTCAAGGAGAGAAGGACCTACGTGCTGCTGAGTGACACGGTCCTCCTCAAGGGGGAGAGGGTCATTTATGAAGGCACAGTTTGGACGGACAGCTAGAGATGTTGTCCACATGTGAAGAATCCTGCCCTTCCTGACCTCCCCCTCTTCAAGGCTTATTTATCTGTAATATCTCTTTGCTCCCCAGCATTGCCTGTCACACCTGTCCCTAGTCCCCACCAGTAGCCTCCAACTCAGTCTCTTCTTCTTGGCACGGGCCAGGTTCTTTTCCACCTGCCACCACCCCTGCAGACCCAGCTTCCCTCCCCAGTCCCCTGGGCAGCTGTCCCAAAGCACGCTGTGCCGCCCCCATTACCAGGTGTTGCAGTCTCGAGAAAGGGAGGTGCCAGGAGGGTAGCGCTTTCCAGAATGCACGCAGGGACACTCGGTGCTCTCCACGCAGACACCTTCATCGAGGAGCTGTCCCTCTGGGGTCAAGGGCATCAAGACAAAAATCTCAACACTGTCATTGCATCACTCATCCCACAACTATAGAATCCCCAGGGGCCATGGTTGGGCTTCTTCCAGGAAGCTCAAAGAACTTGTTCTGTGGTGTTTATCTTTCACATAATGCACTATGAGGAAGGGAGATTCCTCATCTCCATTCTGCAGATGAAGAAATGAGCAAAAGAACTGTGTTCCAGGCCATCCAGTAGGGGAGGCACAAGTCTGGGATTGGGGCTTTTTCTAGGAAGCTCAAGAATGTGTGAGCTGCTTCCCTTACACATTAACGCGAAGTGAGAGAGAGATTACTCATCACCATTCCACAGATGAAGGAAGGGAGTCAAGAGGTTTGTTTAAGTTCTTCTAGTAAAGAAGCCATGAGTTGAAACACCCAGGACTCACTCTCGTAATTTTTTTTTTGAGACCCAGTCTCACTCTGTCATGCAGGCTGGAGTGCAGTGGTGCAATCTCGGTTCACTGCAACTTCTGCCTCCTGGGTTCAAGTGATTCTCCTGCCTCAGTTTCCCAAGTAGCTGGGATTACAGGCCCGTGCCACCACATGCAGCTAATTTTTGTATTTTTAGTGAAGACCGGGTTTGACAATATTGGCCAGGCTGGTCTCGAACTCCTGAACTCAAGAGAGCCACTCACCTCGGCCTCCCAAAGTGCTGGGATTACAAGCACGAGTCACCGCACCCAGCCTTGCTCTCAATGATTAAACAGGGATTTTCCCCAAAGTCCACCAAGCCTCCCCTGAGAAAGACTTTCAGTGCAGAGCCCGTTTTCAGCTGAGCTCACATGGCAAGTCCAGATCTTTTTCCCAGATCCGTTCCCTGACACACCTAATTGAGAAAACAACTGCAGCTCAGATGGGCCACGAGTTCCCCAAACAAAGTGACTGTTGGGGCCCAAACCACCCTCTAGTTTCCCTAGACACAAGTGCGTTCATGGCTACAGTACAACAGAAAAGAGTACATTAAAAATAAAGAGCAGCTCAATCCTGATCACGCTGGACAAAGACATTTAAAAACTCAATAAAAGGCTTCTGATTTCGGCAACGGGGAGCAAACACAAGTGCCCTTCATCTCACTTCCCAAAGCCAAGGGGGCTGGCGAGGTCTCTGATTTGTAAATAAAGTGGGAAGTTCATTACCAGGGCAGCTGCAGCCATCCACGCACCGCTCCTGACACACTTCATTGATGCGCAGGCTCCGGCAGGTCCTGGTGCAAGGGGACACACACTGCTTATACTCCATACCAGCAGGGCACACTGGGCCTGAAAGGAAAATAAACGGGTGTGCCCAGAGCAGCTCCCACCAGCCTCACGCAGCCTGAGCCTCTTGCTCCTACTCTGATCGCTCCCCTCTGTCTCAGGCTTCCTGGGCCATCTCGGCCCCAGTGAGCCATGTGCCCCTGTGAGACCACCCCTCCCTTAGACAAACATCTTCCATCCTGTGAGGCCCTTACTAAGCCCCACGGGGGCAGCAAGATCACCAGCCGTCCCCTTGGTCATCTGCTCACCATGAACCAACTTGGCATTCTTTTGCCCTCCACCTAAAACCCTTTCAGAGTGACACCAAATTCCTCTGGGCTCAAAAGGAGTGGCTTCCTAGGACCAAGCAAGGAGTCATGGTGCCCTCCATCCCAACCCTCCTCAAGGCTCCTTTTCCCCATGAAATTGGCCCCAATCAAATGCCCTGCCCAGCACAGGGCACATTTGCCTGCCTGGTGACACTCATTTCATGTTTATTTCCACTCTGCCGCAAGGCCGCCTTCACAGATATCACCTAAGCATTCTCTGTTCTTCCCACGGGAACCAGCTCCTCACGGCAGGGACAGGCTCTCCTCCTTCCTCTCTCTATCCTGCAGCTGACTGATGCTCAGGCAGACTGAAAGACTGGAACACACGACCACTCTTTCACATGTTTTCTGACACCAAACTATTGCCCCGCAACCCTTCTCCAAGATACATCAGGTATCTCCCCTACCCTACATTCAGAGACCTGAAAAAAAAACAGCCGCTCAGCTTTACAGAGGAGAAAGCAGCTGCCAGCACCCTCCTTCCTCACACCCCCACCACAGGTGGAAGGCTCTGATTCAGCAGCTATTTGCCACACACTGAGAACACATGTGCAGTGTAAAGATGTGGCCGGCTCCTCTGTCTCTTTACGGAACCACCGCAGACTGCTTGTCCAGCTGCATAGCCTTTAATCACTGGAAGGGCTGGGGAAAGAGGAGACTTCTTGCAAGGTGACCAGTGACCACAGAAGTCCCTGCTTAATCATAACTTAAGGATAGTGAGTGTAAGTAGGGACCCAATGAGACTGGAAGATGAAATACACAGCACCACGAGTAAGGTGGGAGGGATGGCAGTCATCAGCCTGGAGGAGAGAAGGCTGATTTAATAAAAGAGAACTTAATCAAAGCTTTCTGCTCTCTCAAAGATCACCACGCAGACAGGCAGGCCAGCGCCCTGCTCATCGTCAGTTCGGGTGGGCAGATGGTGGAGACAAAAACCAAAACCCCGCCTGCCGAGATCTTGGTGGGAAGCAGAGAACACTGCATAGGTACAGGGGTTGGATGTCCTGAGGGGAGTCATGGGGCGCCGAAGAAGGCATGGGGGTGGGACAGGACACAGGGCTTTGGGAACGCCCTTCGACAGAGGGCAGGAGCCATTCAGGAAATGCGTGCAGGACACGTGGCTTTGCAGTGACTGACTGGCTGGGTGTGGTAAAGCTGCAAGGTAGGTGACACAGTCCCGAAGCGCCCTGAGGGACACCACCCAGGACAGATCATTCATCCCCGGAAGGGCAGGGCAGGACAGGGCAGGCGGCCAACTTACTGCACGTGCCGTGGTTGGTCCAGCCGTACAGCACCATGCCCTCCTGGGCACAGGTCCGGGCGTACTCCAGGAAGGCAGGGCACACGCACTCCAGCCCCTCAGTACACGCGCACAAAGTCTTCTCACACAGGGCCACGAAAGGCTCGGGGTCCACCAGAGGGTGGCAGCGGGCAAACACCGAGGTGCTCTTCAGAAGCTGGCACTGCTCCCACAGACCCTGCAGGAAGACGGGCCGCCTCAGCAGTACGTTCCCTTCATATCTCCCTGAGCGTGGTGCTGAGACTGAGCCCTGCTAGGGAAACCAAGGCAGCTCCCTCAGCACCTGGGACGGGCTGGCGCCAAGCAGATCCACAGCAACCTGTGTTCAATGCACCAGTCCATCGACAAGGGAAAAGACGCCGGACTCGTGCAGTGTAAAGTAGACCAAGGCTAAGGTTACATCCAAGACCGAGTCCTGGAAGTGTCGACTCCAAGGCCCTGGACTGCCGTGGCAGGCAGGGCCGTAGGAATGGAGAGGATGGAGAGAAGCACAAAGAGCGCCGGCCTTGGGGCTGGGCTGGGTGGCGGCAGAGTCCAGGAATACAGTCAGAATCGGTCCTGCACGGACCTGGCCAGCTCCCCTCCCTGACCTTGATCTTCCTCACTATGAATGAGGGGGTGGGACAAGGGGCTTTACAGAGATTCCTGGCCCTTACCCTAAGAGACCTGGATTCAGTAGGCTGAGGATGGGGATCAGCAGTTTGTTTTTTTTTGAAACACTCCCCGGGTGATTGCTGAGGCCAGATGAGACCCGTTCCCATCAGCGACAACGTGCAGGGATTCTGCGGAATGCCCCAGACACACCGCAGCCGGCAAGGGTACTCCTGGTTCTACCACTGTGTTGATGCCCTCAACCTGATAACACAGGCAGCTCTCGAACTGTCACCATTTCCTACCTCTGTTCACTCACAAGTGTAAACAACCCTACATGTTTTACCCAGAAACATCTCTCCGTTCTATGTATTAATGAGTCTAAATACACCTTTCTCCCACAGTGTCACATCTCTGAGGTCGGAGTGCGTCCTCTGATGGCTATCATATTTAAATTGGTAGCCTTTCGTTTCTGAGCGATGCATAGAACAATGGTGTGTCTTAGGATCCATGATGTCAGCCAGGTGCGGTGGCTCACACCTGTAATCCCAGCACTCTGGGAGGCCAAGGTGGGTGGATCACCTGAGGTCAGGAGTTCAAGACCAGCCTGGCCAAGAAGGTGAAACCCCCTCTCTACTAAAAGTACAAAAATTAGCTGGGCGTGATGGTGGACGCCTATAATCCCAGCTACTCGGGAGGCTGAGGCAGAGAACTGCTTGAACCCAGGAGGCAGAGACTGCAGTGAGCCGAGATTGCACCACTACACTCCAGCCCATGTGACAGAGCTAAACTCTGTCTCAAAAAAGAAGAAAAAAAAAAAAACAAGGCCTGTAAATTCCAGCACTTTTGAAGGCCAAGGCAGTGGATCACGAAGTCAGGAAATTGAGACCATCCTGGCTAACACAGCGAAACCCTGTGTCTACTGAAAAAAAAAAAACACACACAAAATTAGCTGGCCGTGGTGGCAGGCCCCTGTAGTCCCAGCTGCTTGGGAGGCTGAGGCAGGAGAATTACTTGAACCCGGGAAGCAGAGGTTGCAGTGAGCTGAGATTGTACCACTGCATTCCAGCCTGGGCGACACAGCAAGATTCCATCTCAAAAAAATTTTTTTAAAAAAACAAAAAAAGGAATCCATGTTGTCTTAGCTTTGGCACAACACAGAGTTATGGATATATATAATCCCCATGATTTCTTCCTTGCATAACTTCTTGGATGCGTAACGCATGCTCTCCTACAGAGCTGACAGTTCATGAAAGGACTTCTGATCTTCAGCCAAAAAGAAAAAAAAAGTGCAGGAGTATCTCAATGGAAGGACTGAGTCCCGAAGGGTAAAACTGGAGCCAGTCGGTGTTTGGAAAGGGGATAGTGAAAAAGAGGAAACGACCCGTTTTGAGTAGAGGGAAATTTAATGAGCTCGAATTGTACAAAGGGTCTCCAGAGCAAGCCTGTGTGAATCTGCAGCCGGGGCCAGGAGCCAGGCCCGTGGGTCTCCTGATTTGCAGTGCCGCAGAAAGCCCAAAGGAATAGAAACCTGACCCCATCTGCTCACCTCCTCGAAGTCCAATCCGGCAGCACAGGGATGTCGGTCCCAGGGAAATCAGTGTCCTACCCCCAGTGCCTGGTGCTAGGGCCCTGCCCCTTGCTAGGCTTGCACACATTCCACCATCAAAGCCAGGCGAGCAGGCCGGGTGCAGTGGCTCACACCTATAGTCTCAGCACTTTGGGAGGCTGAGGTGGGCAGACCACTTGAGGTCAGGAGTTTGAGATCAGCCTGGGCAACATGGCGAGACCCCATCTCTACTAAAAATACAAAACTTAGACGGGCGTGGTGGCACGTGCTTGGAATCCCACCTACTCGGGAGGCTGAAGCAGGAGAATTACTTGAACCAGGGGGTGGGGGCGTGGGGAGTAGAGGTGGAGGTTGCAGTGAGCTGAGATGGTGCCACTGCACTCCAGCCTGGGCGACAGAGCAAGACCCTGTCTCAAAATTAAAAAAAAAAAACAAAAAAAGCCAGGCAAGCAGAACAAAATGTCCCAGCCACACCCAGGTCGCAGCAGGCCCTGGGGTTCCCAACAGGGAGGTCCAGGCCCCAGCTGGCCCAGAGCTGGGAGTGGCTGGTTCCCTCTGCACTTTAGGAAAGCAGCCACTGGCATGGGCTGCTGAACTGCAGAACTCAGTGGGCAGGCTCACGGGGACGGCCATCAGCTGCTCTGCATCTAGGGGCCAGGAGCCCACAGCAGCCTCTCCACGGCCCCGCCTTGCCCAGTCCCCTCCTGCCGGGCCGTACCCACTGTGTGGCTGTGGGAAGCTTAGGCCTAAGGCCCAGCTCTGCCACTTGCTGGCCATGGGGACCCAGGCAGATCAGCTCACCTGGTCGGAGAAGTGTGTCCCGGACTGAGAGTAACTTGTGGAAGTGACCACAGTCTCAGATGACCTGGTGGGGCCGTGTGAAGACGCCACAATACCAGCACCACATAGGTCAGCCATGAATGCAGGCCACTGCTGTGGGTCCCAGGACCACTCAGGTCTCAGGTGGTTACATGCAGCCTTCAACGGGTCACCCTGAGCCTTTTACACAAGGGGAATCTGAGGCTTCTGAAAGCAATGACCAGGAAGACTGACAGAGGTGGGCAGGCTTGTCTTGGTTTCATCATGACTTCCACAGCCCCAGATTCAGCCCGGCATCTTCCACAAGCTAGCTTGAAAGCTCAGGCTGTTTACTCAACCCCTCCTCCTCTGCAAAACCAGGGAGAAGAGTAACAGCTCCTATGTGATAAGACTAGTGTAGACCGAACAGAATATGCACGCAGAAGACTTACCTTAATAAATAATGACCCCTATCATCATCATCATCATCATCATCATCATCATCATCATCATCATCATCTTCTTCTTCATTGCCTGGCTACCAGAGAGATCCCTTTCACTGTCCCTCCAGCCACTAGGCTTACCCACTAGAAGAGTGAGCAGGTCCCCAGCAGAACAGAAGGACACCTTTGCCCTTTTCCCCTTATCTCCATCTCCCTGCGCTACACTCAGAGGAATGGTTGCCAGGGCAACATGATCACTTCCTGGTATCGTGGGTGCTCCTTAGGGAACAGAGGGGCTGCTTTGTTCATCTTCTATCTGGGAAGTTCACGCTCCCCCAGAACCAAGGGAGTTTCTTTCTAGTAGCAGGGAGGGAACCTCTCTTCTTTGCAACAGGCAGAACTTCCATCCTGATTGCCAAGTTGGGGCTCAGGAAAGGAGGCTGAGGCCTCCAGTAAGCGGCAGAGCTGGGCCTTAGGCTTCCCACAGCCACACAGTGGGTACGGCCCGACAGGAGGGGACTGGGCAAGGCGGGGCCGTGGAGAGGCTGCTGTGGGCTCCTGGCCCCTCCACACAGAGCAGCTGATGGCCGTCCCCGTGAGCCTGCCCACTGAGTTCTGCAGTTCAGCAGCCCATGCCAGTGGCTGCTTTCCTAAGGTGCAGAGGCTGAGGCCTCCTTCCCTGAGCCCCAACTCTCTTCCCATTGTGTCTTTCTGTCCATTTCCTGTGTCTTTCTTTCCATTCTGCCGTGCTGCCCACCCCATCAAAAATGCCACTCGGGAATTAGGTCACTGAACTCAGAGTGCAGATGAGGGTGTCCCAGAGAGGGTCATGTGCTCAGGCTCTTGTCTAGCCCTTTCTCCACCCACAATTTGAAACTAGAGAAAACCTTAAAAAGGCACTCCCTGGGGTTTTTCTGGTAATTGCTATAACTGCCGCCATCACCCGGGCTGTAGGGCAGGTGCTCAGAGCACCACAGGACTGATCTCTGCAGGCACAGTGATGAGGAACCAGGGATTCTCATCGGCAGGGTGCAGTACCAACCGAGGGAAAGAGGAGACCCAGGATGTCCGCACCCTCCCCTCTCAGAGCCCAGCATGGCCCATCGCCAGCATTTCCAAATCAGTCTTTCCCACTCAGAGGGATAATGGGAACAGCACCCTAGCACATTTCCTGGGAGGTCCCTGGAGGTAGTAAATGGCTTATAGAAAGCCTCAGCAAAAGGGTGTTTCTGATGATTTGCCTGCAGGATGGGAGTGGATTTCTGCAGAAACAGCCACCTCCCTTCTTAGAACAATGCCTTTGGCCTCCATCGTAAAAACTTCTGAAATCTGCCTAGGGTTTCTTTCTCAACAGAAACAAAAGATGAAGTCTGTCCTCCCATTTGTCCTTCGGCCTTCCTCTGGTCAGGGATGGCCTGAACTTGGTCCACCTGAGTGGTCACAGTGTGAAAGCCGGGCAAGACTTGCAGAGGCCCGCCCAGCCCCCGAGGCCGGATCCGCCCTCACCTGCAGCCACACCACATGGTATGTTTAGGTGGCTACCTCCGCTGCTCCCAGCTTCCCTGTTCTGCCACAGGTAGCCCTGCCAGGCCAGACCAGGTCCTGAGACAGGGCACAGAAATAGGTCCAAGGAGGAGTTGGCATCTTGTACTCTCAGGCTCGTGGCAGAGACACTGGCAGGCAGGTGGCGACCAAATCATTCACTCAGCAAGCGTTAGCAGTGTGGTCTCTGGGTCTCCAGCAGGGTGTCCAAGCCCATATAAAATGCGAGTCTAACTATGTACGTCCCACCCTGGCAGACAAAGCAAAGCTCTAGCTCGTTAGGAGGCAGCAAAGTCAGGTTGCTCACCCTTCATGATCTGACCCCAGCCTGGCTCTCCAGCCTCACCCTCCCTGCTCCCTGCTTCATACACTGTGCCAGGCTCAAGGAATGCAATAGAAACGGTCAGGTCCCGACCCTCAAAAACCTCAGCAGGGGAATCTGCCCCTCTGCCCTCCCGCATTTCCCCCTTCTTTGGCTCCCACTAACTCCCACCCCACACCTCAGTTCCAGAGCCTCCTTTTCCAGGAAGCCTTCTCAGACAGGTCCTTCTCCCCACTCTGCCCAGTTAGTTCTCACAGCTCCCTGGGGGCCTCTATGCTTGTACTGAAATGGTCCATTTCTGGGGCCAGCTCCTCCATTTCTCTGCAAGCTTTTCAAAGACAGAAGCTGTATTCCCAGGGCACACATGGAAGGCAATAAGGACGTGCTGGATGAAACCTAACAGTGATGAACGCAGACAGGAGTAAGCCATGCCCTCCAGCTCTTAAATGGCACTCGTTCCACGTGAACCGGGTGCTTCTATGGGGATTTTTGCATAACAGCCTGGAGAGTTGGTCCTCACATAGGGGTGTCTTCCCAACGGTGCAGCCAATGGCAGCAGCAAGAAACCTGCATCTGAGAAGCCAGGGAAGGCTGCCTAACAGGAGGCAGTCTGTGCCAGGCCCTGGATGCAATGCAGGACTTAGCTTGCAGGGCAGGAGGGAGGCCACCCCAGGTGAAGCCAATGGCATCAGCTCAGACAGGAGGAGAAACAGAGTTACTACGGCTGAGCCGAGCACTGAGACTCCAGCCCAGTCTTGCCAACAGATTCCCCACAAAAGGCACAGCTGCCCTCTGAGAGGCCGTTCCCAGCCAGTGGCCTTAGCTTCTTTTAGCAAGTAGGTATGGCCCCCATCGTAATCCAAACCCAGCCAAGCTCTCCTTGAGTAGGTGTCTGTTTTCTGCCTGCTCCCGTGCCCTCGGACCTTTCCATGAGTGTTCCTGCCTGCACGAAGTTCTCATAGGCTCCTTTCTCTCACTCCTCCCAGGTGATGCCCTCCATGGCTTAGAAACGGCTCTGCGTGCCCTCTTTTCCTGTGGGAATTGGGCACAGTCAGGCACACCAGTGGGTGGGGAGGGCAGCAGGAGCAGGAGGGAAGCCTAGGCTCTCACCATCCACTCAGTCATGGGGGCCTGCTGGCTTATAGAGCTCCCCAGCCAGAGGGCCCTCCACAGATTCTACCCCAATCCTCCTGCGTTCTGCAAAGGCTGAGGCAAACCTCGCCTCCTTCTCCACTGCTGACCTCTCTTCTAGCCCACCTAGTTTCAGAGACCACTTCATCACCCCCTGCCACAAACTGGCCTGAAGACACCTTCAAAAAACACAGCTCTCCTCAGATAAAGGCTGATACAGCCTTTCAGATTTGGAAACTGAGGCACAGAGTAGGTAAAGAATTTAGTAGGTCAGCCAGGCATGGTGGCTCACGCCTGTGATCACAGCACTTTGGGAGGCCAGGGCAGGTGGATCACGAGGTCAGGAATTCGAGACCAGCCTGGCGAACATGGTGAAAGTCCATCTCTACTAAAAACACGAAAATTAGCCAGGCGATCCCAGCTACTCGGGAGGCTGAGGCAGAAGAATCGCCTGAACCTAGGAGGCAGAGGTTGCAGTGAGCCAAGACCTGACCATTGCACTCCAGCCTGGGCGGCAGAGCAAGATTCCACCTCAAAAACAAACACACAGAAAGAACTTACTAGGTCAGCGGTTCTCAAGGTGGGGTCCAGGGATCCCCTAGGGACTCCCGAGAGCCTTTCAGGGGTACACAAGGTCAAACCTGTTTTCACAGTAATACCAAGATGCCACTTGCCCTTTCTTCTCCCACTCTTTCACCAAAGTGCAGCGCAGTTTTCCGAGACTGTGTGACGTCAGATAATCACAACAGATTTAAATGCAGACACAGATATGAGAATCCGGACGATGTATCCGAAGCCAGACAGCAAAGAGATTTGGAAAACTGTAAAACAGTGTCATTTTTCCCCCAAAATTATTTTTTGGTTTGGAACATATAGTTGTTTTTATTTAAAAATATGTTCTTTACATTAAATATGATAAGCTTGGGCCGGACGCGGTGGCTCACGCCTATAATCCCAGCACTTTGGGAGGCCGAGGCGGGTGGATCACGAGGTCAAGAGATCGAGACCATCCTGGTCAACATGGTGAAACCCCGTCTCTACTAAAAATACAAAAAATTAGCTGGGCATGGTGGCACGTGCCTGTAATCCCAGCTACTCAGGAGGCTGAGGCAGGAGAATTGCCTGAACCCAGGAGGCGGAGGTTGCGGTGAGCCGAGATCGCGCCATTGCACTCCAGCCTGGGTAACAAGAGCGAAACTCCTTCTCAAAAAAAAAAAAAGATAAGCTTGTTATTTTTAAATGAATCAATAAATGTTTTAAATTTCTGTCTTAATATCTAATATGATATCAAGAGATAAAACCCACATAAACAAAATCTCTTTAAAGTCCTTCGTAATGTTTTAAGAATATAAAGGGGTCCTGCGACTAAACAGAACTGCTATCCAATTGGGTTTTTTTGTTTTCCTTTGGTTTTGTTTGTTTGTTTGTTTGTTTGAAATGAAGTCTCATTCTATCGCCCAGGCTGGAGTGCAGTGACGCAATCTCGGCTCACTGCAACCTCTGCCACCTTGCAGATTCGAGCAATTCTCCTGCCTCAGCCTCCTGAGTAGCTAGGATTACAGGTGCCTGCCACCGTGCCCAGATAATTTTTGTATTTTTAGTAGAGATGGGGTTTCACCATCTTGGCCAGGCTGGTCTTGAACTTCTGACCCTGTGATTCATCTACCTCACCCTCCCAAAGTGCTGGGATTACAGGCATGAGCCACTGGCCCGGCCTCAATTGTTAAATTAAGTTTAGCCAAAAGCTGCCTCCTTAGACATTTTAAATTAGGCTTAAAGGTTTCTCCCTGCGTAATCAACTATAATCTAACTGGAGGTGTAAACACACTGCAGCCTACTCTTGGGCCAGCCACAGTTTTGGTCTGTCACAGGCAGCCCACTCAAACCAGGTTCTAATAAGGCAAACGCTGAGCAGTGGCCAACCCAGCTGTGTCGCTACCTCACTTCCAGTTTCTGTAAGTCACTTTTCTTTTTCCGTCCACAGATCTCCTTTGACCATGAGGGAGGCCAGAGTCTCTCTGAGTCTGTTCTAACTCCAGGGCTGCCTGATTCCTGCATCATCTTTGCCCAATTAAACCCTGTTACATTTGTCTGAGGTTTTTCTTTTAATACTCGTGACGAGGTGACTAAGCAGGGCTGCAAACCCTGAGTCCATTCCAAACCACAAATTACATGGCTTTCCACCCTACTCTCCCTCCACCCATTTCCTAACAATCAGATTACAAGATGGGGTCAAACACTGGATATAGTTCAGGTTTTAGAAGCACGGTTGGGCGAGAATCCCAACCCATCACTTTCAAAGTGTGACTTTCAATGTGTGACTTTAAGAAAAGTATCTCAGCCAAGCGCAGTGGCTCACCTATAATCTCAGCCCATTTGGAGGCCAAAGTGGGCAGATCACTTGAGCCCAGGAGTTCAAGACCAGCCTAGGCAATATGGTAAAACCTCGTCTCTACAAAAATATCCTAAATTAGCCAGGTGTGGTGGCACATGCCTATAGTCCCAGCTACTCAGGAGGCTGAGGCAGGAGGATCACTTGAGCCTGGGAGGCAGAGGTTGCAGTGAGCCGAAATTGTACCACTGTACTCCAGCCTGGGCAAGAGAGAGAAACTCTGTCTCAAAAAAAAGAAAGAAAATTATCTCACCTCTCTGCACCCCCATTTCCCCACCTATGAAAGAGTGGGAGAGTGGAAGAGGTTAAAAGTTGTCCAGGATCTATTCTCGCCTTCTTTCTTAGTCACAGAATCCTCAGTTTTCAATTTTCCTCCTGGGTACAGAGCTGCTGGGAATAAGATTCCACTTCTCAGCATCCCTTGCAGCTGGGGGCAGCCATATGACTAAGGATTGCCCAGTAGGGTATAAGCAGAGGGGTCTTGCACAATCACCATTATGTGTCCTCAAAATAAGGGGCTTCTTAGTCTCTTCTTTTCTTTTTTTTTTTTTTGAGACTGAGTCTTGCTCTGTTGCCCAAGCTGGCATGATCTCGGCTCACTGCTACAACCTCCATCTCCTGGGTTCAAGCCATTCTCCTGCCTCAGCCTCCAGAATAGCTGGGATTACAGGCACGGACCACCATGTCTGGCTAATTTTTGTATTTTTAGTAGACACGGGGTTTCACCATGTTGGTCAGGATGGTCTCGATCTCTTGACCTCGTGATCCACCCCCTTCGGCCTCCCAAAGTGCTGGGACTACAGGTGTGAGCCACCACACCCAGCCAGTCCCTTCTCTTTCTACCGCAGGAATGTGGTTGTGATCGCTGAAGCTTGAGCTGGCATCCTGAAGCATGCGGTAGACAATGGGACCCCGGATCCCAACACCATGAGATCCTACACCGGCCCTGGACATCCTACCCCAAGATTACCTTAGATTATCAAGATGACCCCTTACCTTAGATTGTGTAAGTCCTGTCCCTCACAGCTGAACCTACTCCTAACGGACACAGATAGCAATACTCAGACCTGCCCTAGAGGGTTGCTGCAAAATGAAATCGAAGGAGATGACACCAGGAAATCAAATGCTCATAACTATTCTCATCTGCCTGCTGCCCAGTCTGGCTCCTCAGTTCTCTGCTAAACCATTCTGGCAGGGATGCAAAACAAGGGCCAGCTAATTTGCGCACTTCCAGCATCTCCCTGGCTCCAAAGCCCTGCATCGGCTAATCCTGTCTTCTTTCAACTCCCGTCTGCGGTGCCAGAAGCTGCGGGAGAGCGGCTGCCCCAGCCCATCCAGCCATGACATCACCATGCCTGGGTTGGTGTGCAGACCCAATTGTGGCCCATCCTAATCACATCTCCAGTTCATTAAAGAAGACCAGGCATCTTCCCTGGAGACATCAGGCAGGCGCAGGAGGACATCAGCAGGGAGGAGGGAAAGCAGAGCCAGAGAGCTGAAGCTTAGCTATTGTGTTTGCTCCCAAGCAGCTGACAAAGGAGTAGGGAGGGGGACATTCCTAGGACTGAGTGAACAAAGAAAGGAAAGGCCAACACATAAAGCGTGAGATTGTTCCGCAGGGCCTGGTCTTTCTAGCTGTGGGGTGGGTTGCCCTGCAGCGGCCCCTGGTAGGTGTGGAGGCGCCTGGAGCCTGAGCTGCTCCAAAGTGGTGGGTTCGAGAATTCACCCTGGCAGGGAATACCTTCTCATTGGTCAGCCTGTAACGACGGATGAGGGAGGGTTGCTGATTCCATTTATAACTTCTGGCTGGCCTAAGATTCCCACCCGCATTCCAAGGTTCTGACTCACAGGGACCCGGTAAAACCGGTTGATAGACTTCCACCAAACGAATGGTTTCTGCAGAGCTCAGCGTTCCTCTCCCTAAGATAGTTGGGGTACAGTGCTCATGAGAAGCAGGAGAGTTGGCCATGGCACTCTCTAAGGGACCCTCCTCACCTTCTGCTTGGGGCTCCTGGGAGGCATCTAAGCAGTTCCCGGGGATTACAGCATGCTGGCTGGAAGGAAAAGGACCAGGTACTATTCCCTGATTCCCAGTCTGGGGCCTACCAAGCTCTGGGGATGGAGAGCAGCACCATCTGAATCACTCCCCCGTCCTGCTCCCAGCAAGAAAAGAGCATCAGCTCTGTGATAGGAGCTGATCTTCCTAAGCTGCACTATCACTTACCATTCACTTGGCAATTTGTCATTTACTGACCCCAAGCAGTCTTTCATGGTTTAATTTCTCTTACGTGTCTTGCTCTTTAGTCTACCTGGTATCACCCAAGCCATATGAAACATCTCAGTGAATATACACTCATGGGCACCATCAGATTCTTGTTCATTCTGTTCCTCACCAGGGAGAAGGAAAAGGGAAAGGAAGCCACCTAAGAAAAAAAAATTTTTTTTTTTAGATGGAGTCCCACTCGGTCACGCAGGCTATAGTGCAGTGGTGCAGTGGAGTGATCTCAGCTCACTACAACTTCTGCCTCCCAAGTTCAAGCAATTCTCCTGCCTCAGCCTCCTGACTAGCTGAGACTACAGGCACGTGCCACCACGCCCAGCTAATTTTTTGTATTTTTTGTAGAGACAGGATTTCACCGTGTTAGCCAGGAAGGTCTCGATCTCCTGACCTCATGATCCACCCCGCTCAGCCTCCCAGAGTGCTGGGATTACAGGCATGAGCCACCACGCTCGGCCAGAAATATTTTGTTAAAGGATTCTAAGAACGTTGAATGCATGGGTACTAGGACCTTATCCAACTCTCCTCAAGGGCTTGTCAAATTAGTAACATAAAAGGCCAAGTTCTAATGAAAACACATGGTCACAGGGATGTGAACACACACCAGGGCCTGTCGAGGGCTGGGGGTCAAGGAGAGGGAGAGCATTAGTATAAATACCTAATGCATTCGGGGCTTAAAGCCTAGATGATGGGTTGACAGGCATAGCAAACCACCAAGGCACGTGTATGCCTATGTAACAAACCTGCACATTCAGCACATGTATCCCAGAACTTAAAGCAAAATTTAAAAAAAAAAAAAAAAAATCTTAATTTTTAAAGGCCAAGTTCTGTGTAACTCAAGGGAAATCTGCAAAACCCCATGGTAGCCACTGACCTCTGCCATTAGGCTAGACCCCCAGGGGAACACTGACCAAGGTCACCACTGTTTCATCACAGCCATTGGCTCCCTGCCCTTCTCCCGCCCACCCTGCACTCAGGTAAGCAAATTTGCTGTAAAGGAAAGGGTACCCATCCACCGGGGGCTTCCATGGAGCTCTCTTTACCTTAGAGAGGGAAGGCTGAGATGCAGAACAGAAGCACAACTTACACGCAGAGAACTGGGCCAAACCAGGAACTGCCCCCTGGATTCCTGGACCTCAGTAGAGCACTTGAAATAAGTCCTCATTCCTTAGCCTATGGATGACTCAAGAAAGAGAGACTTGAGAGAGCAGTTCTCATCAAAACAGAAAAAGATGCGTGTGTACTTATTGCAAACTCCAGCTCTGAGCTCAGTGTCAGGGGGCATAGCGGGTGGGCACCTCTTCTGTAAAACCATGGCACGGTGCCCCCATCTGATGACTAACTTCTCTGGGATCCTACATTCCAAGGGTCCTTCCTGGAGGCCCACTGACCTTCTCTGGGCCAGACTCTCCCCTGACAACTGGACTCTGAATGGCAACTGTGCTACCAAGCAAAGGAATGTAATAAAATTCTTCCCAGTCTCCAAGAAAAGTCCATTCCAGACCGAGACTGCCCATTATATGAATAGAAGAGGCAAGGAGAAGAAGAAGGGATGGCAGAAGTGGGCCCAGACGGTGAGACCCAAGTCCACTGGGCTTACATCGCCTCCCTCCACGCCTGTGAATTTCCCTTTCAGTGCCACCATGAGCAGAAATAGCAGAAAGGGTTGGTAAGCCCTTTGCAAATAAAAGGCTTGGGCAATATTTAATGAGAACATGAAGAGTGAGTTGCTTTGTCTCTAACAGAATGGTATTTTCTGGGCCTCTTTGGGCTATTGAGGAGGCATGTTGTGATTATTCAAAGTCAGCATGACTGTTTACAAACGTTAGCTCAAGCAGGACAGGTGATTTCCTGGGAGGAAGAGGAATTACTGGTGAACCACAGGCTGTTTCAGAGGAGGGGGAAAGAGTTCTACGAGATAATGGACGAAGCGAGAGAATGTGAAGACAAGAATGGCCAAAGAAAATAAGGCTTGTGTTCACCTAATAAACACCAAATTCAGAGACCAGGAAAACAGGAAATCTGAGGCTATTCAGTGACTGACGGGACTGCAATTGATGTGACCTCATGAGCAAGGCCTGGAGAAACCAGACCTCAAGCACCTGTTTCTCCAGTATTCAGGGACATGGAAGGACAGAGTTTTAGCTTCAAATGGACAGAATGAAAGAAGGAATTTACTGGGGAGTCAAGGAGGGCTGCCTAGGGCTGAGCTGTTCAAGATGGCTGGGAAGAGCCCAGCAAGGGTGTCTCAAAGACTTCACTCTTAAAGTCAAGGTCATAGCATAACCTGCCTACCTAGGCATAGTTTGTGGAGAGCATTCATGCAGCAGGCAGGGGGTTGAACCAGATATCTACTAGACTCTTCACCAACTGAGTTTGTATGAGCCTAAGATTCCTAACATTAATTAAAACAAATGTCTTCCACTTTAAACACCTTTCGGAGTTGATGCTGCCAATGAATGATTCACCACTGGTAGACAGAGTGATAAACAGTGCTCTCAGTTTCTCAATAGAGACCGATCATCTTGAGGAGGTGATCCTGAGCGAGGAGATGATGGTCACAGTGACTGTGCCTCCCTGAGGAAGCCAGGCTAACACTATCACGTGTCATGATGCAAACCACACAGTGCACACAGTGGCAACATACAAAGTGACAACTGTTCATATGGTAGACACTGCACATGTGTATACACGTACATCATATGTTTAGTTATTATGTTAATCTTGGCCTTTTCCCAGTTGGTGGTGGTGACGTTTCTTGAGAAAAGGGTGCCTTTTTCCAATTAGCAAAAGCATGGTATGAGCTGGCTGCAGCCCAAGCCCAGTCCCCTAGAACCTTGGACTTCCTGTCACAGACAGGACTGCAGGACACAGCCGAGATGCCTTTGCAAGGTTCAGCCCTTGCTGGCATTCCCCAGACTGACTGATTTTTTTTTTTAAGTGATCTAAGGATCTTTCTAAAGTGTACACTACGTGACGGTTACCTGCAAGTGAATATCAATTATTTGAATGTTCATAGCTTGGGGGTCCAGACTCCAACCGTCCTGTGTTCAGTTTGAAAAACTGAAAAAACTGCAAATTTGCAAGCAGTCAAACCAGGCCATTATCAGTCCCAGTGGACACAAGCATTGGGTTTTGCTGGCATAACAAGGAAACATTCATTCCCCGGGTATAACTAATAAGTAATATGATCTGGCTCTCAGAATGAGCTGACTCCTTGCTATGCCCTGGAAAGACAGAAGGACCCAGAGTGTGGGGGCGTCGATTCTGGAGGCTGTCAAGGAAAGTTCCAAGGTCAGTGTGGACTCCCGCACAAAACACTCTGCCACCCAGAATGGCGCTTGGAGCTATAATGGCAGACACTTGTAAATGATGCATCATTTACCAGACCTGACTTCTGAACCTGGGGGCCCTGTGGGACTACACAGGCTGTGAACAATTCTGAAGACCACATTAATCACGTCCTGGGAGACGAGTCATTGCGCTTCCTGGCCAATGAAGGAGCCCCGGTTGTGGGCAAACACTATCTGACTGGCTGAGGACAAAGCAGTACTCTCTTCTCAGGTAAACAGCCTGAAACAGGGAGTTCTGAGCTGGGAGGAGCGTGTACCTCTGGGAGGTCTCACGTGTTTGCAGCCTCAGCCCAACACTAAGAACCTGGCACACAATTTTTCAGCTGTTCCCAGGACACTGGTTAGTAAGGACTTTAATGCACCCAGGAGACAAAGTGAGTAGCAAGGGTACAGCTGGAGCCTCAGAAAGGTGACCCAGGAGGCAAACAAGGCTTCTCTTGCATTCTCCCTCCCTTTCGTCTCCAGGAGACAAACCTCCTAGTCTCCCGCCTCAACCTGGTCTCGGGATCAGGTTTTCCACTTGAGAATCCTGTCTTTACCTCCCACTCGGTATGGATAAATGAGACTATTCCTTTATATTCTGAGAACAGGTGAATATTTGTCAAGCACTTACTCTGCTCTGGGCTATATTTGCAAAATAAAATGAGGCCAAAATAAGAAAGCCTTGAAGGCATGTTTCAGTGTTAGAGGTACCTCCATGGCCACCCCAACCCCACGTCACCAACTGAGGAAACCACCACCTCCCCTTCATCTCACCCCTGCCTGGAGAACATTGAAGGGCAGCTGAGGGTGACCCACCAACCAATAGCACAACTGTAGGTTTGGGGAGAACAAGAAAGAAATTGTGAAAATCTGTCCTCTCTTACACAGTACCTCAAGTACACTAAATTTGAAATCCATCCGGGGTCACAAGCAGCTCTAGAAGGAAGGCTGGTTCCTATCACTTACCCACCTGGATGTGCGGAGATGGCTGGCACCTTGCTTTCCTTCTAACCTCAAGCTGTGCTCAGCTACCCAAAAGGAATGGGTTATAGTTGGGAGGGGGAAGGAGAAAAATAATCAATGTTGAAGCTTGTGTGCAGGAAGCAGAGTTCAAAGTTTCCTTTCTTGTTAAAGAATAAATCGTTAAGTGTTAGAAATAGTTTGTTTTAAAGACTTTCTTCAAAGCCTTCTTGCTTTTTTGCTAATAACTCTTTGTTAAGCCCTATCCTGTGTAGCTGTTAAACATGCTTACAGGCACATAGTACATCCTATGTCCTTGTCCTTTAACCAAGATATTTGTGCCATTACTTTTCTAAGTTCTTTCACAAGCAACTTCCTGTCCCTTCCTTATTTGGACTTCCTCTTTTCTTTTTGTTCTCCATTTTCTTTACCTATTCAAGAAAGTTTTAAGTTATTAGCCAATCAGGTTCACTTTTAGACTGTGAGGTCTGGCTCTAACCAACAGAGATCAGACACAGCAGTAAGGATGGCGCCAAATGAGTAAAGGATAAATATGTCTGCTTTTCCTTTGTTCATTGTACTCTCATGGCAAGATGGCTAACAGGAGCACCCTTTCTGCAGAAAGTAAAATTGCCTTGCTGAGATATCCTTTGTCTCAGTGCTGATTTTTCTTTGTGGCACTGAGCATCTGTTTCTAACATTATACTTAAAGCCTGTTGTGTGGTTGGCCTGCTTCTCAGCTCCCACTCTCAAGGCAGTGCACTCCAATGGGAAACACAGGACAGTGGGAGAACATGGGGAGCCAGCTGACTCCTTCTCCTTCTCCTCCTCCTCCTCCTCATCATCATCATCATCATCATGTCTCCTAACAGTCGAGCCTCACTGGGCTAAATACTATAAATATTATCCCTCTCTTGGCTGGGTGTGGTGGTTCATGCCTATAATCCCAGCACTTTGGGAGGCTGAGAAGGGCAGATCACAAGGTCAGGAGTTCAAGACCAGCCTGACCAACATGGTGAAACCCCGTCTCTACTAAAAATACAAAAAAAATTAGCCGGTTGTGGTGGTGCAGGCCTGAAATCCCAGCTACTCAGGAGACTGAGGCAAGAGAATCACTTGAATGTGGGAGGCAGAGGTTGCAGTGAGCTGAAATCGTGCCATTGCACTCCAGCTCAGGAAACAGTGTGAGACTCTGTCTCAAAAAAAAAAAAAAAAAAAAAAAAAAATAATTATCCCTACCTTACCTTTTCAATTACCCAACAGGTACTATTTCTGTTTTACATATGTGGAAACAGGCTCAGCAAAGGCACATGTCTTGCCCAGAGTCACAAAGCCAGTAAGTGAGCTGACTCAAACCCACACCTTTATCACTATGCCCACGCCAAGGTCCAGGGGTGAGAGAAACTCAAGGGGTTATCAAGGGCATGGTTCAGGCACTCAGGACTTTTACTGGAAAGAAGAGGAAACTCCTCCCTTCCACATGACAGCACCCTCCCCTCACATGCTAGAGCTCAGTCCGCCTTTGTTAGTGCTGGTACTGGGCTAGGATCCCGGTGATGCAGACTTTGATGGACTAACCAGAAAACCTAGCACCACCAAAGCCCAAGGGAAAAAGTCTTTTGGAATGTACTTGTTTATAAGGTGGAGATTGTCTGATCACAATTTAGGCAGCTGGATTTAGCATCAACTCAGAATAGTTTTCTTGGCCTTACATAGGCCTTGGTCAGAGGTCAAATTGTTCCATGAAGATGAAGACTCATTGAATGAGTAGCCAGCTAAAATGAAGCTTTCTTATGTTAAGGTGATGGGGGCAGTGGGAGGAGGGTGAAGTTGGTGTGCTTTAGTTTGTTTCTGGATAGGAGAGGGCTGGGTTTCTCTGCTTATGCCCTTACTTAGATAAATCAAATTTTTACAAGCAAAGGACTCTGGATTACTGCGTTGGTCACAGTCCCTAGGTATATACCACCACCCATTTCCATTCATCTGCCCATCCAATATTTATTAAGAACTATTATATAGGCCAGGCGCAGGGGCTCACGCCTGTAATCCCAACACTTTGGGAGGCCGAGGTGGGTGGATCACGAGGTCAAGAGATCGAGACCATCCTGGTCAACATGGTGAAACCCCGTCTCTACTAAAAATACAAAAAATTAGCTGGGCATGGTGGTGCGTGCCTGTAATCCCAGCTACTTAGGAGGCTGAGGCAGGAGAATTGCCTGAATCCAGGAGGCAGAGGTTGCAGTGAGCCGAGATTGCGCCATTGCATTCCAGCCTGGGTAACAAGAGTGAAACTCCGTCTCAAAAAAAAAAAAGAAAGAACTATTATATACTGTCTCTCTAGCCCAATTCACAGAAACACATAATAAAGGAGTTTCATTTTTTGGTTTTGGTTTTGGTTTACAGACAGGGTCTCACTCTGTTGTCCAGGTTGGAGTGCAATGGCGCAATCATAGCTCACTGCAGCCTCCACATCCTGGGTTCAAGTGATCCTCCTGCCTCAGCCTCCTGAGTAGCTGTGTCTACAGGTATGAGCCACTGCACCAGGCTGATAAAGGGTTTTAGAACTTAAAGGAACCTTAAGAACCTGCAGAGCCCAACTCCTCAAGAGAAACACAACGACTTGAGTAGCCTGAACCAATGTGACCAGAATGAGGAAAGGGAGGGGAGCCAGGCAGGGCGTGAGTCCTGGCTCTGCACCTTGCTAGCTGGCGACTTTGGGAAGCCACTTAACCTTCTATGGCTTTGTTTTTTCATCCGATCAACAAAATCACAGAGCACCTCTCTGCTGCCCTGCTGAGGGGCTGCGCGCTTGGGTGACTGCTGCATGTGCCCACACTCTGCAGAGCTGCCTGTGCCCAGACAAAGGCAACTGTGGCCTGTCGAGTGCATGATGACAGTGGTCCTGGGTATAGTCAGGCACCGTCCTCTTCGTGCATGGTTGTAGGTTTTGAGAAGTAAAAATAAAATCCTAAGCTCCCCAAACCAACTAAACAGATGCTCCCTTGGCCAAAGGGACCCCAGAGAAATGTTAAAACTGAGTTCCTAGACATGACAGGATGGGAGGTTGAACACACCTCATTATACCCTCCTCTTGCCAACTGCCATTAGACTTTCTATCCTAAGAGTTAAACAGAACCAGCCCAGCAGGAGGGACTCCCCTCCTTTTTTGTGGGTTTTTTTTTTATTTGAGACAGAGTCTCATGTTTTCACCCAGACTGGTGTGTAATAGTACAATCAACTCACTACAGCTTCAGCCTCCCAGGTTCAAGCCATCTTCCTGCCTCAGCCCTCCAAGTAGCTGGGACTACTGGTGCACCACCATGCCCAGCTAATTTTTGTATATATGTAGGAATAGAGATGGGGTTTCACCATGTTGCCCCCAGCTGGTCTTGAACTCCTGAGCTCAAGCTATTCTCCTGCCTTGGCCTTCCAAAGTACTAGGATTACTGTGCAAGCCACCACACCTGCCCTTTTTGCAGTGTTCACACAATTGACCAGCATTCCTTCCTGGCAGGAAACCATCAACCATGGAATGGTTCTGGCTGATTTACAGAGGCTGGGCACAAGACGCCTCTCTGTCCTTCCTTTCACCTTTGACCTACAGAGGCTAATTTTAATGCATTTAAATGTTAAGTCACCATCTCAAAGTGGATGTGGGCTGTATGTAACATGCATGTTTGCTTACTGTGTATGCAAATACCTCCTCCCATTATGAATATTCATAGCTTCTCCTATAGCCTGTTAAATATGTATACTGAGCCAACCCTTTTGGATTAAGTTCGTATTCCACTGTTTTCTCCCTTCAAGTGCCTGCTTTCAGTTTCTACCAGAGCCTACACTTCCCAACCTGCAGGGGACTCTCAATAAGAAAAGCCCTCTTCTCTAAGTTCATGAACCTTGTGATTCTTCAGCCGACATTTTTGACAGTGTGGTTGCTCTCTGGATGTGGGCAGGGAGGTGGTGCTGTCAAGTAGAGCAACGTTACAGAGGGTGTCAGGCCACAGTGTAGGTGCCCATTCAGGGCCTGAGGACTCATCCACCAGCTGCCCAGTGCTGGCTGCCAAGGGCTTACCACTGAGTCATTCCTCAGGAATGGCCTTCAGCCCAAGGGAGTCCCACCTCCTCACCCAGGGCAGCCCACATTCAGTGACCAACAGAGGCCACTCCAGCTTCCAGAGTTCCTTGAAGGATCAGCTGAGTCCTTATTGTAGCTCTATCAATGCTACCACAAGCAGTTCAACTTGTCCCACGGCCCAATTCTGCTTCTCTCACTTCCTTACCAAGGCTGCTCTTGAGAGGTTTACCAGTAAACCACCTGCATATAAACATCCCTCCCAGGGAGGCTGACTCACGGCACCACCAAGGAATCTTGCTCCTCAGATCATGAGCCACTAGTACAGTCCCAACAGGGTAACTCCTGTTGCCCATGGGTCCAGCTTCACAGCTGTACCCACCTCCCCAGCCCAGGTCAGCCTGATGCACAGTGGAGAGGGAATTGTCCATTGAGGTCTTGCTCTACATAAAGCATTCTTGTGCCAAACACCCACACACAGAGAGGCACAAAGACCATCTTTACCTGTGCAAGTGAAGTGCAGTCCTGGCCACCCTTTCCCACACCTACCCCTTCTTTCCAGTGTGAGGTCCTGGTGAGTAAGATCACGAAGGGCAACCCTGACAGAGAGAGCTGCTACAGGGCTGCCTCGTAAGTGGCAATAGGGCTCTGTGGAAGGAGTGGGGTAGTCCTCCCAGCCTTGCCAGGGTTGGCAGCCATTAGCACACACAGAAGAGGAGAAGGCCACGTGACAACAGAGATTGAAGCCATGAACGCAAAGACAAGGAATGCTGCTGCGACCCCAAACTGGAGGAAGCAAGAAACAGATTCCCCCCCAGAACCTCTGAAAGGAGCAGAGCCAGCCAACACCTTGATCTCAGCTCAGGGAAAATAATTTGGACCTCTGGCCTCCAGAACTGTGAGAAAATAAATGCCTATTGTATTAAGCCACTGAGTTTGAGATCATTTGTTTTTTGGGGTTTTGTTTGTTTGTTTCTTCTTCTTTTGAGACAGAGCTTCGTTCTGTCACCCAGGCTGGAGTGCAGTGGTGGAATTTCAGCTCACTGCAATCTCTGCCTCCCAGGTTGAAGTGATTCTCCTGCTTCAGCCTCCTGAGTAGCTGGGATTGCAGGTGCCTGCCACTATGCCCAGCTAATTTTTGTATTTTTAGTAGAGACGGGATTTCACCATGCTGGTCAGTCTGGTCTCGAACTCCTGACCTCAGGTGATCTGCCCACCTCAGCTTCCCAAAGGGCTGTGATTACAAGCATGAGCCACTACACCCGACCAAGTTTGAGATAATTTGTTACTGCAGCCTCAGGAAGCCATCCTGATATCTAAACTGTGTCACTTCAGGCACAGCCTCAAGCTCAGACTCCCCTCAGTGTCTGCATCTGTAAAGTAGTTTTCCTTCCAGCTGATCTCATATGAGAGGAAGCTTTCCCTCCTATTTCTAGTTTACAACAGCCATTTAAGCAAAAAGTGGCTTTAGGCTGGGCCCGGTAACTCACGCCTGTAATCTCAGCACTTTGGGAGGCCAAAACAAGCAGATCATGAGGTCAAGAGATCAAGACTATCCTGGCCAACATGGTGAAACCCTGTCTTTACTAAAAATACAGAAATTAGCTGGGCATGGTGGTGCGTGCCTATAGTCCCAGCTACTCAAGAAGCTGAGGCGGCCGGGCGCGGTGGCTCAAGCCTGTAATCCCAGCACTTTGGGAGCCCGAGGCGGGTGGATCACAAGATCGAGACCATCCTGGTCAACATGGTGAAACCCTGTCTCTACTAAAAATATAAAAAATTAGCTGGGCATGGTGGCGTGTGCCTGTAATCCCAGCTACTCAGGAGGCTGAGGCAGGAGAATTGCCTGAACCCAGGAGGCGGAGGTTGCGGTGAGCCGAGATCGCGCCATTGCACTCCAGCCTGGGTAACAAGAGTGAAACTCCGCCTCAAAAAAAAAAAAAGAAGCTGAGGCAGGAGAATTGCTTGAACTCGGGAGGCAGAAGTTGCAGTGAGCTGAAATTGTGCCACTGCATTCCAGCCTGGTGACAGGGTGAGACTCTGTCTCAAAAAAGAAAAAGAAAAAAGTGGCTTTTTTCTACTGGTAAAATTTCAGACACATGGCAGGTGATGATGGACATATGTAGGGACAAGAGAGGGCACTGGAGTCTAAAACAGAAAAGCATAGTGACTCATCACTACGGTTCAACTGTATATGTCCCTCCAAAATCTGTGTGTTAGAAACTAAATCCTAAGGTGATGGTATTAAAAGGTTGAGCCTTTTGGGAAGTGATTAAGTCCTGAGGGCTCTGCCCTGGCGAATGGATTAGTGCTCTGATCAAAGAGGTTGATAAGAGTACTTCAGTGTATCTTTTTTTTTTTTTCTTTTTTTTTTTTTTTTTTTTTTTTTTTTTTACTGGGATGGAGTCTCACTCTGTCACCCAGGCTAGAGTGCAGTGGCACAATCTCAGCCCACTGCAACCTCCACCACCCGGATTCAAGAGATTCTCCTGCCTCAGCCTCCTGAGTAGCTAGGATTACAGGCACATGCCACCACATCCAGCTAATTTTTTTGCATTTTTATTAGAGACAGGGTTTCACCATGTTGGCCAGGCTAATCTTGAACCCCTGACCTCCACACACTTCAGCCTCCCAGAGTGCTGGGATTCCGGGTGTGAGCCACTGCACCCAGCTTCAGTGTGCTTTTTGCTCTTCTACCTTGTGAGGACACAGCAAGAAGGTCCTTGCCAGACACCAAATGCTGGTACCTTGATCTCGGACTGCCCAGCCTCCAGAACTATAACAAGTAATTTCTGTTCCTTAAAATTACCCAGTCTCAGGCATTCATTATAGCAGCACAAATGGACTGAGACACTATACCAAGTCATTAGCCCAGACCCATTTTTAGAGCTCCAGACCCAGAGACACGCTAGAATTAGAAATGATCAAACTCTAGCCACAGTTAGTTTTGGAGGGAAGTGGCCTGTAGGACCTGCAGAGTAAGTCCATTCCTCCCCCAAAGGGAAAGATAGAAGACTGAGTCCTTCTTTTAGATCCAGAAATCACACACCATCCAGGTGCATCCAGGCCAGGCCACACCCACCTTCTGCATTTCCCCAGAGGAGATGTTGCACGAGCCGCTGGGAGGAGATGCCCGTTCACACCACTGTTCTCCACTGCTCAGGGCCCATGAGTTGGCAAAGTCATAGGGGTCTGAGGTCAAGGTGCCTGTGAAGGAAAGTTTCAGGAAAATAACACTTCAGTTATGCCTGTCCCAGAATTTCTGAGTGAAAACTCTAGGTCTGTTGGTGGTTTTGCATTTTTTGTTTTAATTTTTTATAAAGAGACAGGGTCTGGCTGTGTTTCCCAGGCTGGAATGCAGTGGCTACTCACAAGTGCAATCCCACTGCTGGGCAGCACAGGAGTTTTAACCTGACCTGTCTCCAGCCTGGCTAGTTCACCCCTCCTTCGGCAACCCAGTTGTCCCCCACCCCCTAGAAGGCCCCCATATTGATGCCAAGCTTAGTGTGGGCATCTGATCAGCATAGGGCTCTGCAGCCCAGAACTCCTGGGCTTAAGCGATCACACATCAGCCTCCCGAGTAACTAGGACTGCAGGTATGGGCCGCCATACCAGGCTCTAGGTCTGTTTTTACCTGAATCTAACTTGTATTAAATTAAACAACAAGAATGCATACAGTGCTCAGCCTAACATTATAGGGCATGGGTGTCAGAGCTCAGCAGACGGTTGGAGACTGAAGGAGGAAGGAAGGAAGGATGGATGGATGGATGGATGGGTGGATGGATGGATGGATGGATGGATGGATGGATGGGTGGGTGGATGGATGGATGGATGGGTGGGTGGATGGATGGTAGATGGATGGATGGATGGGTGGGTAGATGGATGGATGGATGGATGGATAGATACAATTACAATGAGGGAGATGAGGTGAAAGATGATAAGGAGAGGCCCTTTCCCTCTCACATCTCCATGCCTTCATGTTCCTTTCTCCCTCCATGTGGAATGTTCTCCTCCCCGTATTGCTTATCTACCTCCATTCCTCCTTCAAGATACAGCTCAAGAACCACTGCCTCCAAGGAGCCTCTCTGAACAGCTCTACTCCCATTCCTCACCCAGCCTGCTTGGGTGTCCCTTCTCTGTGCCCCATGCTACCCTGGGCAGCCCTCTACCAAAACGCTCATCACTCTTTGATTTATATTCTTTTTGCTCCTATTCATCCCCCCATTCAACTGTGAGCTCCTTACTTAAGGGCATGGGCTGTGTCTCTTGTCTCTAAATTCCTATCTGCTGGATTGTGAATGCTCAAAATATTTTTGCAGAATGAAGGTAAGAACATGACACAGAATCTAAGTCCAGCCCCCAGGTCACTGCATGCTCCAGGGTCTCGCGGCATCTGTGCTTTAATGTTACAGTGCTCATGCTACTGTCAGCTACTCACAATAGACTGTGAGGGCCTCATGGACCTACACCACCTGGTGCAAAGTAATTACCTAATAGTACTGCTGAATCTATATTAAAAGCTAGTATGAGACGACTACCTTTGCAGTATTAGGATGAGCAGTTTTTTGCATAGCCAGGCCTGGAAGAGTGAAGTATGTCTCAAGGTCAAGTAATACATTTTCAAATAGTAAATAAACTGCCCCAGGGAAAGAAAACTATAAATGAGACCTTAGAATATAGTCAGCTGTTATCTGGGGTTTGAAAGGTAGAAACCACCCCCCACCACCACCAAAGATATATTCACTTCCTGATCCCTGGAACATGTAAGTATTATCTCATATGGCAAAAGATGTGCTTAAGTGAGGGTTCTTGAGAGCAAGAGTTTCTCTTGGATTGCTTGGTTGGGCCTAATTGTGATCATCTTTATCCTTGTCAGAGATGAATAACGGGAGACCGGACAAAGCCACATGCAGAGCACAAGGCAATGTGAAGACAGAGGCAGAGGCTGGAGTCATGTAGCCGTGAGTCAGGTATGACTGCAGATGGTGGCAGAGGTTAGGAATAGATGCTTCCTGAGAGCTTCTGGAAGGAGCTTTGGGCCTCCCAACACCTTGATTGCAAAATTCTGACCTCCAGAACCATGAGAGAATAAATTTCAGTTGTTTTAAGCCACCCAGTTTGAGACAATGTGTTGGTAGCCACAGGAAACTGATATACGACACACCAATATGATATATTGGTAGCAAGAGAACTTAAATTTGTGGCATGTTAACTGTGTACCAGACATCGTGATAGGTATTCTCTGGATTTTCAGTCACTCCATACCACATAGGTTTTCACACTTTCTAATAAACCACATTAAGATAGGGACATAGAGGAGGCTTTGTGATGTTGCCTGGGCAAAGCCCTTCTATGACCCCGTGTGATCTAGGCTGATTCCAATTCCTCACATGCAAATAAGGAGTTAGACTAGATGATGTCTAGGGTCATTTTTAGCCCTGACCTTCTACGAAGTGAAACTTTATGGGGCTAGATCTGAAATGAGACATAGGCTGTCCAAGAGATGGAATTACAAATATTCTTGCTTGGAGAAAACTCTCTGAAAGCCAAAGTAGAAGCCAAGCTGAGCAGATTCTTAGAAGTCAGGAAGCCAGATTAACTGCTTGGGAACAAATATTGCTGAGTCTTTAACAACCAAAGACAACTAAACCCCCAATCCTTTAAGGATGGTTTCTGAAATATCACCAGAGTGGTGAATTTTTCCCAACAACCGTGACCTTATTCTTCACACCATAGACCCCATTTTTAGTTTTTAAACCTAGGAATATGAAAGACATTTTAGGGCCGGGACATCTATTTCTAGCAGTATGACAGGTTAGAAAACACTGAAATATGTGCCTCTACAATGGACAAATGCCCTATTGAATTCTATGGCTAATCTCACAAAAAAGTAGAAGAAATTCCAAAAGACGAAAAGGAGGAAGGAAAGGATAAGGAGAGAAAATGGAAAAACAGAACTGGCGAGTGTTGAAGTCAGGGCAATCTTGCCAAAGTGGCTTGGGTTTAACATCTTTGGATCTGTATCATGTAGGAAGAAGATCCTGAGACCCCCATTGTGGAGCTGGGACCCTGAAAGGATGAAAACATGCCCCACAATAAAGTTCACAAGAAAAAAACCCTACTCTAAGAAACAATGGGCCAGGCGCAGTGGCTCATGTCTATGATTCTAGCACTTTGGGAGACCGAGGCGGGTGGATCACTTGAGGTCAGGAGTTCAAGATCAGCCTGTCCAGCACAGTGAAACCCTGTCTCTACTAAAAATACAAAAATTAGCTGGGCTTGATGGTGGGTGCCTATAATGCCAGCTACTCAGGAGGCTGAGGCAGAATTGCTTGAACTGGGAGGAGGAAGTTGCAGCAAGCCCAGATCACACCACCGCACTCTAGCCTGGGCAACAGAGCAAGACTCTGTCTCCAAAAACAAAAAAAGGAAACAAGTCTGTTACCTTAGTCTGGCCTCTGAATAAATGAGGGAAAAAAAGGTCTCCCTCAAAATCCGTAGCTGTGGGAAAGCCCTCATGTGGATTTGAGATTCCAATTTATACTTCTTACAAGATTTAGTAACTCCATATTGAAATATTAACACAAAACCCTTCAAAGATGAGCTCACAATTCAAAATTATGAAACACAGGAAACAGTCCACTCTAAGCAAGAGTCACTAGACACAGAAATAACAAGATTAGAGCTTCGAAAACTTCAGCTATTAAAATTTCTATATAGAGGTTATAAAACAAATATTTAAAATTATTGTTGGGCTGGGCGCAATGGCTCACACTGGTTAATTCCAGCACTTTGGGAGGCCAAGGCAGATGAATCACGAGGTCAAGAGATCAAGACCATCCTGGCCAGCATGGTGAAACCTTGTCTCTACTAAAAAATACAAAAATTAGCTGGGCGTGTTCGCATGTGCCTGTAGTCTTAGCTACTAGGGAGGCTGAGGCAAGAGAATTGCTTGAACCCAAGAGGCAGAGGTTGCAGTGAGCCGAAATTGCACCACTGCACTCCAGCCTAATGACAGAGCGAGACTCCGTCTCTAAAAAAAAATTATTGATCCAAGATGGCGGATCACTAGCAGCTCGGGATTGTAGCCCCCAGTGAAAGCACAAAGAACCAGAGGACGCCACACCTTCACATGAATTCTTGCTCACGTACCAGGAGATTCCCAGCGGAGGAGCCCCACGGGTCGCCAGCACTACTCGTGTGACCGGTGAGGCAGTTTTGCCGGCGCCTCGGAGCATCGGTTCTTGGTGCAGAGTCAGAAAAGCACCGTCAATCTTAACGCTGCTGATTTAGTCGGCTCAGTGGGTTGCTCAGATTTCGGCGCTGAGAATCAATAAGTTGGACGTCCACTCGGAAACCCAATTACAAAGACAGTAATTATAAAGACCACAGATGGATAAATCTACAACGAAGGGAAGAAAACAGCCAAAAAAGGCTGAGAATACCCAAGATCAGAACGCCTCTCCCTCAGCGGGGGATCCCAGTTCCTCATCAGCAACGGAACAAGGCTTGATGGAGAACGAATGTGTTCCAATTACAGAAGCAGGCTTCAAAATGTGGATAATAAGAAACTTCTGTGAATTAAAAGAACTTGTTCAAACCCAATCTAAAGAAACTAAGCACTTTGAAAAAAGGTTTGACGAAATGTTAACAAGAATACACAATTTAGAGAGGGAAATAAATGAATTGATGGAGCTGAAAAACACAATACGAGAACTACGTGAAGTATGCACAAGTTTTAACAGCCGAATTGATCAAGCAGAAGAAAGGATATCAGAGGTCGAAGACCAACTCAATGAAATAAAACAAGAAGACAAGATTAGAGAAAAAAGGATAAAAAGGAACGAGCAAAGTCTCCAAGAAAATGGGACTATGTGAAAAGACCTAATCTACGCTTGATAGGTGTACCTGAATGTGACGAAGAGAATGAATCCAAGCTGGAAAATATGCTTCAGGATATTATTCAGGAAAATTTTCCCAACCTAGTAAGGCAGGATAATATTCAACTCCAGGTAATACAGAGAACACCACAGAGATATTCCTCAAGAAGAGCAACTCCAAGGCACATAATTGTCAGATTCACCAGGGTTGAAATGAAAGAGAAAATACTAAGGGCAGCCAGAGAGAAAGGTCAGGTTACCCACAAAGGGAAGCCTATCAGACTCACAGCAGATCTCTCAGCAGAAACCCTACAAGCCAGAAGAGAGTGAGGACCAATATTCAACATCCTTAAAGAAAATAACTTTCAACCAAGAATTTCACATCCAGCCAAACTAAGCTTCATAAGTGAAGGAAAAATAAAGTTTTTTGTGAACAAGCAAGCACTCAGAGATTTCATCACCACCAGGCCTGCTTTACAAGAGCTTCTGAAAGAACCACTACACATAGAAAGGAACAAACAGTATCAGCCTTTCTAAAAAATACCAAAAAGAGCATCAATATAATGAAGAATTTACATCAACTAATGGGCAAAACAGCCAGCTAATATTAAATGGCAGTATTAAACTCACAGATATTATTATTAATTCTAAATTTAAATTGACTAAATCCCCCAATCCAAAGACAGGCAATTTGAGTAAAAAACTAAAACCCATCAGTATGCTGCATCCAGACCCATCTCATATTCAAGGATATACAAAGATTCAAAGCAAGGGATGGAGCCGGGCGCGGTGGCTCAAGCCTGTAATCCCAGCACTTTGGGAGGCTGAGGCGGGTGGATCACGAGGTCGAGAGATCGAGACCATCCTGGTCAACATGGTGAAACCCTGTCTCTACTAAAAGTGCAAAAAATTAGCTGGGCATGGTGGCACGTGCCTGTAATCCCAGCTACTCAGGAGGCTGAGGCAGGAGAATTGCCTGAACCCAGGAGGCGGAGGTTGCGGTGAGCCGAGATCGCGCCATTGCACTCCAGCCTGGGTAACAAGGGCGAAACTCCATCTCAAAAAAAAAAAAAAACAAAAAACAAAAAACAAGGGATGGAGAAAGATTTACCAACCAAACAGAGAGCTAAAATATATAAATAAAAAGCAGAAGTTACAATTTTTGCCTCTGATAAAATAGTCGTTAAAGCAACAAAGATCAAAAGAAGCAAAGAAGGACATTATATAATGATAAAAGGATCAATGTAACAACAAGAAGAGCTAAAGATCCTAAATATATATGCACCCAATACAGGAATACCCAGACATACAAGACTAATAAAGAGACTTAGACTCCCACACAATAATAGTGGGAGACTTCAACATTAATATTAGACAGATCAATGAGACAGAAAATTAACAACGATATCCAGGACTTGAACTCAGATCTGGAACAAGTAAACGTAATTAACATTTATAGAACTCTCCACTTTAAATACACAAAATATACACTCTTATCAGTACCACATCATATCAACTTAGAAGTTTAAACGAAATGTTGGTTGGCTCCTTGTTTCTTATTCTCTTCCCTCATTTTCTTTCATGTCTCCATTATTAAGGACAATGATAGGCATGCCCATATTTACACTGCATTCTAGCCTGGGCAATGAAGCAATACCCCCATTCTATCTCCCTCTCTTCTTTCTCTTTCTTCCTCTTCTTTATTCTTTTTCCTATTATTCTTTTTTTCTTTCTCTAAAAAAAAATATTGTAAAGAATAAATAAAAATTTTATAAAATAAGGCAATAATAAAAACAATAAAGTAGAAAAGAGCCAGGTTTACCTTCTAAAATTACAAATATAGTTAACAAAATAAAGACAAACCTCTATTGATCATTAGACATCACCTGCCAATTAGAAACAGTTGAGAGAGAATTAGTGAATTAGAAGATAGATATAGGTAGAGATGAGCTGATAATCCCCCTCTCCAGGAAAAAAATAAAAGCTCTGATTTATAGCATTTGCTGATTTCCAGTGGGTAAATAACTCCTACCATAGCCAGTTTCAAGTTACCAAGGTAACAATAGTGAATGTGGAGCCGGAAAGAGATACACATAATTGATTCTCACCAACCAGCATGAGAACAACACTTGAGCCAAGCAAATGACCTAAAATGCAACACAGAGGGATAAAGAGCCAGAAAAAAATGGAAATAAGGTAATGATAACAAGGGGGATGAAATAAAAACATTCAACACATTTCTCATAGTTACCAAAGGAGAAAAAAACGACTGAAAATGTACTAAATCTGATGAAAGATAGAAAGCATCAGATTCAAGAATCACAGTAAGTCCCAAGCAAGATAATAATAATAAAACCTACACCTACCCACAAATAATAATTAGACTGACAACATACTTCTCAACAGCAACAATGGAATTCTTCAAAGTTCTATGAGAAATAACTTTCATCCTAGAATTCTGTATACCCAGCTAAAGTGTCACATAAGAAAGAAGCAGCATTTGCTTCAGTTCTAACTACCAGGCCCTGAATGAAGGAACTACGAAAGAGTGTTTTTTTTAAAAAAAAAAAAAAAAAAAAAAAACAGAAATTAAATCCAAATGAAAGGAGAAATTATAAGTAAAGAATCTGTTAAACATGAATGCAAATCCTGCCAGGCATGATGGCTCACACCTGTAATCCTGGCACTTTGGGTGGCCAAGGTGGGAGGACTGTTAGAACCAAGGAGTTCAAGACCCGCCTGGGCAACATGGTAAGACCCCCTAACTCTACCAAAAAAAAAAAAAAATTAAGACATATCTAAACAAGCACTGATGATGTAAAGCCATAATAATAATGCCAAACTTAATACTTATTCAAATAAAGTAAGGGAGACAGTGAGAGTCACAGGAAAAGAAATAACACAGAAAAAACAGCAATAGTAGAAAACACAAAATAAGGATGGTAAATGTAAATCCAAATATATGACCAAAACATTTAAGATAAAATGAATGGAAAGATGCAGAACTTTATCTTAAAAGGCAGAAAGAATCATGTTGCATTAAAATAATAAATAATAATGAGATACCACTATATATATTAAAATAATAATTTAAATATATATATTTATATTAGCCATTTAATATATATGCATATATATTAAACAGTAAAAATATATAAATATATATTTGTATATATTTATATATATATTATATATTTATATATTTAAATATATATATATATATATATATTTTTTTTTTTTTTTTTTTTTTTTTTTTTTTGAGACGGAGTTTCACTCTTGTTACCCAGGCTGGAGTGCAATGGCGTGATCTCGGCTCACCGCAACCTCCGCCTCCTGGGTTCAGGCAATTCTCCTGCCTCAGCCTCCTGAGAAGCTGGGATTACAGGCACGCACCACCATGCCCAGCTATTTTTTTTGTATTTTTAGTAGAGACGGGGTTTCACCATGTTGACCAAGATGGTCTCAATCTCTTGACCTTGTGATCCACCCGCCTCGGCCTCCCAAAGTGCTGGGATTACAGGCTTGAGCCACCGTGCCCGGCCATATTTTTATATATTAAAAATAAAATATATATTTATATTAAATGGCTAATATAAATATATTTAAATTGCTAATATATATAGTGGTATATATTATATATATAAACTTAAACAATAATTTAAGTAATATTTAAATTTATATATAAATAATATATATTTTTATATATTTTAAAGTATTTAAACTATATAAATATATTATTTATAATTTAACCTTATTTAATATTTAAAATAATTTAATATTATTATTTAAATATATATATAATATATTATTTATATATAAATAAATATATATAAATATATATAAATATATAATAAATATAATAATAAATATAATAAATATTATATATCATAAATATAATATAATTAATATTATATATTATTATATTATATATTATTTAAATTATGTTATATATTATATTAAATATATAATATTAAATTATTTTAAATATTATATATAATATATACAAATAAAATATATATTTTAATATACATTTATATAACATATAATTTATATAAAATTTATATAAATTTATATAAAATATAAATATATATTTAAATTATTACTTAAATATATATTTTATTTATATATTGAATATGTAATGTATATATTATATATTATATATCTAATATTATCTATATAATATATTTGATATATGTTATATTAAATATATATTATATATTTTTAATATTATATAATATATATAATTTATATTTAATTTATATAATATTAATATTTAATATTATATAATTTAATACTGTATATATTATATTAAATATATATTATATATTATGTGTATATAATTAATATATGTAAATAAAATATAGACACAAAATATAGACATGTTTAAGAGACACTTAAACATATGTCTATACAAAAATCTGTACATGAATACCGCCTCATACCTATTAGGCTAGCAATTATCAAAAAAAGCAACTGTAATGTTGAGAAATTGCAGCTCTTTGGCACTGTTGGTGGGAATGTCAAATGGTACTGTTATTGTGAAAAATAGTATGGTGGTTTCTCCAAAAATTAAAAATGGAATTCCATGCTAATGGATCAGAATTAATATTGTTAAAATGACCATAATGCCCAAAGCAATCTACAGATTCAATGTAATCCTTATCAAAGTACCAATGTCATTTCTCACAAAATTAGAAAAAACAATATTAAAATTCATATGGAACTGAAAAACGGCCCAAATAGCCAAAGCAAACCTGAACAAAAAGAACAAAGCTGGAGGCATCACAATATGTGACTTCACAATACATTACAAGAATATAGTAACCAAACAGTCTTGTATAAAAACATACACGTAGATCAATGGAACAGAATAGAGATCCAGAATAGAGCCAACTGATCTTTGACAAAGCTGACAAAATGTAGACTAGGGAAAAAACAGCTTCTTCAACAGATGGTGCTGGGAAAACTGGATTGCCATATGCAGAAGAATGAAACTGGACCCCTATCTCTGATCATATACAAAAAAAGTCAACTCAAGAAGTATTAAAGACTTACTGTAAGACCTGAAACTAAAAATCCTGGAAAAAATCCTTGGGAAAACTCTACTTGATATTAGTCTAAGCAAGGAATTTCTGACTAAGACTTCAAAAGCAAGCAACAAAATCAAAAATAGACAAATGAAACTTCGTTAAACTAAAAATCTTCTGCACAGCAAAAGAAATAATCAACAGAGTGAAGAGAGAACCTGCAGAATGGAAGAAAATATTTACAAACTTAGCTGGGGGTGGTGGCTCAAGCCTGTAATCCCAGCACTTTGGGAGGCTGAGGCGGGTGGATCACGAGGTCAAGAGATCGAGACCATCCTGGTCAACATGGTGAAACCCCGTCTCTACTAAAGATACAAAAAATTAGCTGGGCATGGTGGCACGTGCCTGTAATCCCAGCTACTCAGGAGGCTGAGGCAGGAGAATTGCTTGAACCCAGGAGGCGGAGGTTGCGGTGAGCCGAGATCGCGCCATTGCACCCCAGCCTGGGTAACAAGAGTGAAACTCCGTCTCAAAAAAAAAAAAAAAAGAAAAAAAGAAAATATTTACAAACTTATTCATCCAATAAGGGACTAGTGTCCGGAATACACAAGAAACTCAAAACCTCAGCAACAATGAAAAATAAACAATCTCAGGAAGAAGTGGGCAAAGGACATGAATAGGCATTTTTCAAAAGAAGACATACAAATATCTGACAGGAATATGAAAAAAAAATGCTCAACATAACTTGTCATGAGAGAAATGCAAATTAAAACCACAATGAGATACCATCTTACCCTAGTCACAATGGTTACTATTAAAAAGACAGAAAATAGCCGGGCGCAGTGGCTTAAGCCTGTAATCCCAGCACTTTGGGAGGCCGAGGCGGGTGGATCACGAGGTCGATAGATCGAGACCATCCTGGTCAACATGGTGAAACCCTGTCTCTACTATAAATACAAAAAATTAGCTGGGCATGGTGGCGCATGCCTGTAGTCCCAGTTACTCAGGAGGCTGAGGCAGGAGAATTGCCTGAACCCAGGAGACGGAGGTTGCGGTGAGCTGAGATCGCGCCATTGCAATCCAGCCTGGGTAACAAGAGCGAAACTCCGTCTCAAAAAAAAAAAAAAAGACAGAAAATAACAGATGTTGGCAAGGATAAGGAAAAAGGCGAACTCATACACTGTTGATGGTAATGTAAATGAGTACAACCTCTGTGGAAAACTGTATGGAGATTTTTGTAAGAATTATTAATAAAAATAGGAATACCATTCAATCCAGCAATCCCACTACTGGGTATCTACCCAGAGGAAAAGAAATCAATATATCAAAACATAGCTGCACTGGTATATCTCTTGTGCATTATTCACAATAGCAAAGACATGGTATCAACCTAAATGCCCATCAACAAATAATTAGGCAAAGAAAACGTAGGCCAGGTGCAGTGGCTCACGCCTGTAATCCCAATCCCAGCACTTTGGGAGGCTGAGGTGGACAGATCAGCTGAGGTCAAGAGTTCGAGACCAGCCTGGCCAACATGGCGAAACCCAGTCTCTACTAAAAATGCAAAAATTAGCTGGCCTTGGTGGCACACAGCTGTAATCCCAACTACTCAGGAGGCTGAGGCAAAGAATTGCTTGAACCTGGGAGGCGGAGGTTGCAGTGAGCCGAGATCATGCCACTACCCACCAGTCTGGGAGACAGAGCAAGACCCTGTCAAAAAAAAAAAAAAAGAGAGAGAAAGAAAAAGAAAGAAAGAAAGTTAAGTGTGGTGCATACTATGGAATGCTATTTGGCCATAAGAATGAAATCACATCTTTTGCAGCAACATGGGTAAAATTGGAGGTCATTATGTTAAGTGAAACAAACCAGACACAGAAAGTCAAATATTACATGTTCTTACCAATAAGTGGGTACTAAAAACTGTGCGTACACAGAAAGAGTAGAATGACAGACATTGGAGACCCAGAAAGGTGAGAGAGAGTGGGGTACGGTGGATGATGAGAAATTACTTAATGAGTACAAAGTATATTGTACCCTAAAAGTCCTGACGTGACCGTTACACAACCTATGCATATAACAACACTGCACTTGTACCCTATAAATTTATACAAAAAAAAATTTTTGGGACAGAGTCTCACTCATTGCAACCTCCATCCTCTGAGTTCAAGCAGTTCTCCTGCCTTGCCTTCCTAGTAGCTGGGATTACAGGCATGTGCTACCATGCCCAGCTAATTTCTGTGTTTTTAGTAAAGACAGGGTTTCACCATGTAGGCCAGGCTGGTCTTGAACTCCTGACCTCAAGTGATCCATCTCTATCGACCTCCCAAGGTGCTGGGATTACAGGTGTGGGCCATTGAGCCTGGTCTCATACAAATTTTTAAAAAGAAAAAAATTTTAAAAATGCTTTAAAAGAAATTGCATATCAAATTTTTCTCCTTTTAAGTAAAGAGAAATAGACATTATAAAAGGTAGTAAATTTTCACATACTTGAAAAATAAAGAATTAAATATATGAAGAAAATAAAATTGCCACACAATCCAGGAATTCTGCCTCTGGGTATATACTCAAAATAATTGAAAGCAGGGTTTTGAAGAGTTATTTGCACACCTATGCTCATTATTCAGCAGCATTATTCACTACATTATTCACTACAGGTAAAACGTGGAAGCAATCCAAATGTTTATTGATGGGTAAATGGATAAGCAATGTGTGGTCTGCATGCATAATGACATTTTTTTTTCCTCAAATTCCTCTGATACAATGGAATATTATTCATCTTAAAAACAAAGAAAATTCTGACTTATGCCACAACATGAATGAACCTTGAAGACACTATGCAAAGTGAAATAAGCCAGTCACAAAAAGACAAATGCTATATGATTCCACTATATGAGATACTTAAGAGTAGTCAAAATCATAGACAGAAAGCAGAATGACAGCTTCCAGAGCCCAGAGGGAAGAACAGGAAGTTATTGTGTGGTGAGTATAGAGTCTCAATTCTGCAAGATGAAGAGAGTTCTGGAAATGGATGGTGGTGATGGCTGTATAACAGCATGAATGTACCTAATACATACCACTGAACTATATACATAAAAATGGTTATGATAGTAAATTTTGGCTGGGTGAGCTGGCTTACACCTATAATCCCAACACTTTGGGAGGCCAAGGTGGGGGGATCACCTGAGGTCAGGAGTTCAAGAGCAGCCTGGCCAACATGGTGAAACCCCATCTCTACTAAAAATATAAAAATTAGCCAGATGTGGTGGTGGGCGCCTGTACTCAGGAGGCTGAGGCTGGAGAATTGCTTGAACCCAGGAGACGGAGATTGCAGTGAGCCAAGACCATGCCATTGCACTCCAGCCTGGGCAACAAGGGCAAAACGCTGACTCAAAAAAAAAAAAAAAAAAAAAAAAAGATGGTAAATTTTATGTTATATCTATCATAACACAATAAAAAATGGGGGGGGGGTTAGAAATCTATACACAAATGTTTAAAGCGGCTTTATTCATAATTTCCCCAAATTGGAAAGAACGAAATGTCCTTCAACTAACTGGTGAATGGATAAACAAATTGTGGTGACTACTCCTTAGCAATAAATAGGAACAGACTACTGATACGTGCACCAACATGGATTAATCTTTAACAGACTATGTTAAGTGAAAGAAGCCAGACTTACAAGACTAAATACTCCAAATAGTGTATGATTACAGTTATATGAATTTTGGAAATATCAGAACTACAGAAACAGATGAAAGATCAGTGGCCACCAGGGACTAGGAGTCGGGGGAGGATTTGACTACAAAGGAGCATGGTGGTTTTGAGGGTGATGAACGTGTTCTACAGTTTGATTGTGGTGGTTACATGACTCTACACTTTTGTGAAAACTCAGAGAACTGTACGTGAAAGGGTGAATTTTACTGTCTGTAAATTAACTTCAATAAATCTGACTTTTGAAACAGCAATAATAAAATTGAGCCATGTGGTGCTTCCATGACACACATCTGAAACAAAATCACACAGAAAGGTTGAAAGAATGGGAAATGATACATCAAACAAGCACTAACCAAAAGAGAGGTGGAATAGCTATATTGACATTGGACAGATTAAAGGCAAAAAGCATTGGTAAAAATGAGAGTCATTACATTACAGGAACAATTCCCTAGAAAGTTTCCATATTTCTAAACACTAATAACAAAGGCTCAAGATATACAAAGCAGGCTGGGCATGGTAACTCATGCCTGTAATCCCAACACTTTGGGAAGCTGAGGCAGGCAGATGACTTGAGGTCAGGAGTTCAAGACTAACCTGGCCAACATGGTGAAACCTCATCTCTACTAAAAACAAAAATTATCCAGGCATGGTGGCACACGTATGTAGTCCCAGCTACTCAGGAGGCTGAGGCAGGAGAATTGCTTGAACCCAGGAGGTGGAGGTTGCAGTGAGCTGAGACCTCATCATTGCATTCCAGCCTGGGTGACAAACCAAGACTCTATCCAAAAAAAAAAAAAAAAGCAAAACTTGACAGAATTGCATGAAGAAATTGATAAATTCACACCGTTACAGAAAAATTTAGCTCTCTTAGTAATGGGTCATTACTAAGCAGACAAGAAATAGTAAACACACAGAAGATCTGGAAAATACAATTAAAAAGCTTAATTCAACAAGTATAGAGTCCTGTACCAATTAGACAATACATTATTTTTGAGCATACATAGAACAATTGCAAAAAAAAAAAAAAAAAAAAAAAGATTAGGTACTAGTCTACAATTTTTTAACTAAATTTAGAAATTAATTACAAATACGTAACTTTAAAAATTTCAAACATTTGAATTTTTAAATGCATATAGGTTCAGAAAGAGCTCAAAATGAAAATTAGAAAATTTATAAAACTAAATATACATATCAAAATTGGTACAGCTGGGCACAGCAACACATACCTATAATTCCACTTGGAAGGCTGAGGCAGGAGGATTGCTTGAGTCCACAGGTTCAAGACCAGTTTGGGCAACTTAGCAAGACCTAATCTTTAAATATATATATACACACACACACATATATATGTAAATATATACAACATATATAATTACATATATATACATATATACACTATATATATACACATACACTATACACACACACACACACACACACACACACACACACAGTGCAGCCAAACTGATATTTAGAGGGAAATTTATAGCCCTAAATCTACATATCACACAACAAAATCAGTGCTGGAGAAAACAAAAATAAACTACCATACCTTTATAATACATTCCAGTGAAAGGAACAGTCAATTGTTTCTCTACATGCTTACCCTCTAATCAGAAAGTAGCTGGGTCACAAGGAAGAAAGATAACTTATATATAAGTGTTCGGCTTTGGCAAGGGAATATCACTGATTGAATGTTTATGTAACTGAAATTATCTAAAGAAGATTGAACTATTCATCTTTAATGTTTTCACATTATCACATTACCCATATTACCTCCTATTGCTCGTGAACACACACACACACACACATAAACTGGCCTTCTTGGATGGTGTGGAGGACTGCTCCATAGATTTTATCCACTCTACTATAGTGGGCTGAGGAGGATCGACTCAAACCATCCAGCATTGACCAACCATCTACCACGTGTAAGTTGCTATCCAGAATTCAAAGCTGAACAAAGCCAGCTTTGAGGAGCTCGAAGACCTGGTTTGACTGGAGGTCCAGGCATTGGAATGGAATGCAAAGAGATGAGATTGGCAGCATCAGTTGAGGTGTGGTCACAGTGAGGCTTGAATGTCAGGGGAGGCATGATAGTGAAGGTTTATGAGCAAGGAAATAAAAACCACGGCCACACGTAGGGAAATGGTATCCCAGAAAATCGTACCTTCTTGGGTCATAAAGTCATCTTCAGCAAAGATGTTAAAGTTGCCACACAGCCCGCAGGTCTGGTTGAAGTATCTGTCTGACAGCAGGACTTGAAAGTTGCCGCTGCCATCAATCCTGGCCACAAAGCCATAGGCCTCACCGGACAGCTTGTAGTACCCAGCCTCAGTTTCTAGATACAGCCCTTTGGAGGCATAGGGCATGGAGACTCTGGAAGGCAAAGGCTAAGTTCAGAAGTAGACCTCTCGTGCATTTTCTGGATGTCTCTCCCACCTTCTAACCCCAACCCCATGTTATAGGGTTCAGACCATGGTGCGAAGTGGCTGAGGGCCTAGACCAGTAATTGGGAGCGCTGGCTGTCTCCCGGCCCTGCTACTCACTTCACTGCCACATTTGCTTCCATTCTCTGGGCCCCAGCTTCTTCACCTGAGAAATGAGGGCTTGTGCCAGGGGGTCCCTAGGGTCCTTTCTAACTCAGACATTCTAGGCTTACCTTTGGTCCCCCTGTGTCACAGTACCATTGACAAACAAGCGGATGTCAAAAAACTCCCCGAGATACACGGAGAGGCTCACTCTCTTGCCATTTTGGAAGTCGCCTGCAAGAGAAAAAAGTCAATAGCAGCGATTATTACTCCCCTCAAACTGAAGACGTTGATTAAGAATCATCATCTAGGGCCGGGCGCAGTGGCTCAAGCCTGTAATCCCAGCACTTTGGGAGGCCGAGGTGGGTGGATCACGAGGTCAAGAGATCGAGACCATCCTGGTCAACATGGTGAAACCCCATCTCTACTAAAGGTGCAAAAAATTAGCTGGGCATGGTGGTGCATGCCTGTAATCCCAGCTACTCCGGAGGCTGAGGCAGGAGAATTGCCTGAACCCGGGAGGCGGAGGTTGCGGTGAGCCGAGGTCGCGCCATTGCACTCCAGCCTGGGTAACAAGAGCAAAACTCCGTCTCAAAAAAAAAAAAAAAAAAAAAAAAAAGAATCATCATCTACGCAATCTTTTCACAGCAGAAAATGCCCCCATAAGTCTTAACAAGTGAGCAACAAAAATCTCCCTAAAAATCTCATTTTCTCACCCATTTTTCCATTCATCTAAAAATAATAATATATTGAGTGACTTCTGGATACATAGCCCTCAAGTGGGCTCTTACATATCACGAAAGAAAAATGTAATAAAAGCATGATCTCTTGCTTATGGGAATTTACAACCTGCGTATAAATAGAAAACAAACACGCGACATTGTAAGGCAGCAAACAACACTGTGAGTTACTGGTAACAGCTGCTCTAGGAGAGTGTCATTCATTCATTCATTCATTCATTGAGACAGGGTTGTGTTCTGTTGCCCAGGCTGGGGATGCAGTGATGTGAACATGGCTCACTGTAGCCTCCACCTCCTGGACCCAAGCAATCCTCCTGCCTCAGCCTCCCAGGTAGCTGGGACCACAGGTGCATACCACCACACCCACCTAATTTTTTTATATATATTTTGTAGAGACAATATCTCACTGTGTTGCCCAGGCCGGTCTTGTGCTCCTGGATGCAAGTGATCCTTCTGCCTCTGCTTCCCAAAGTGTAGGGATTAAAGGCATGAGTCATTCTCCCGCCCCACCCAAGCCTAGCAGTGCTATTTAAAATGGTACCTTAGGACAGCTCAAGTCAGATTCCCTGGGCTTTTTGTTTAAAATGGAGATTCATGAACCCCACCTAAGTTTACTGAATTTGATTATCCAGAAGTTTAGAGATCGTGTGGGTCAAGGGCCTTACACAGCACATGGAATTAATAAGGACATACTAAATGATTGACAGGGGAAATGTCTGAAGATCCAGACACATGATAAAATAGGCTCTGGGAATGGTGTGGGTGCGAGTGCTGAATAGGACCACAAAGGTGATGGTGGCCGGCAGGAAAGAGGAAACACAGACAAGAGACATTTTTCACAGCATGACCAAAGCTGAGCAAGCCTCACATAGTTTTTGAGAACTGCTGCTACTTGTGCTGTGTCTTCGATATTCAAAGATAACTAATTGGTCATAAGAAAGAAAAGAACCAGAAGGGAAAATACAGAGTCTGGTCTCAAGCCTTGGAGACAGAAATTGGTAAAGTTAGTCTTAAAAATGAGCAAATACCAGCCTGATCAACATAGTGAAACCCCATCTCTACTAAAAATACAAAAATTAGCTGGGCATGGTGGCATGCAACTGTAATCTCAGCTACTCAGGAGGCTGAGGCAGGAGAATCGCTTGAACCTGGGAGGTGGAGGCTGCAGTGAGCCGAGATCAGCTACTGCACTCCAGCCTGGGCAACAGAGCAAGACTCTGTCTCAAAAAAAAAAAAAAAAAAAAAAAAAAAAAAGCAAATCTCTCTTCTCCTAGAAGGGATAGGAGAGTGTGGGCTGTTTCTCAGCAAGAAGAGGTTAAGATGTCTGTGGAACCAAGCCCAAAAGAGCCACAAAAACGGAGCTGGGGCAAGGGTCTCCTCACTCCTAGCCAGGAGAGGAAGAGCCCCCAGTAGGGCTCTGGGCTGAACTGAGGCTGCAGGAGGACAACCACACACACAGACACACACGCGCTCACACACACACACACACAAACACACACACACACACACACACACACACACCCTGCACACTGCAACACATGAACACTCCAAACCAACCAGAATGAGCTACAGAATAGACTTGTTTCTGGCGGGAATTCAACAAGGGCTGTCCCATGTAAATAACTAGTCTATTCTAGGAACAGTTTTGAATGACACGCCAGCAGCAGCAGCGACCAGAAAAGACACGCAGACCACCCACAGTCCATAAACCATGTTCTGCAGGGCTCCAGATCAACGCAGCTGGGAGAAAGAGGAGGTGCGCGCCGCGTGAAAGGGGACTTGTCCTGTCTGAGCTGAGGAGTCTCCCTTACTCTGCATTCCCATCTAGAACAGTTTTTAGAGCAAGCAAACCTTTAAAAGCTGAACCAACAAGACACTGGCCAAAGAAAAACAACTAGAGAAGTGATTGCGTAAATAGAGTAACTTATTTTCAATTTTATTTCATTTATCAGTAATGTTAGAATCTGAGAGAGGATTATATGGATCTTGAAAGTCTTTCAACTTTTCTGCATGTTTGAAAATTTCCATAATAAAATGTTGAAAAAAAATAGGACAACCAGGTAACAACCCCCAATTGGCACTCCCTCCCAGGAGCTCTCCAGGGCATTGGGCCCATGACCAAATCCTTCCCTCGGCCTTTCCTGGATCTGGCTCTCTGAACACTACACACAGCCCAGCGTGCGCCCATTCGACAGGGCGGGGATGCGCTCACACTCCTCACTGGAGAGCTGCCACAACAGAAGCCCCCACCTGCTGGACAGCAGACAAATGAGCCCATGAGGTCTGTGGCCCCGGGTCCCTTATTACCACTGAGCCTGGCACCCCATCAGCGAATCCTCCTTCCGTCCCATCTCACAGGGCAGAGGGAGTTCTGCCCAGCTTCAGTGGGTAACTCAGCCAAGATGTCACCTCTGAGCCAAAGGCATCTCCCTCCCGGAAATGGGAAAGTGACCCCGGGAGCCTCTCCTCCTGGGGATGCAGAAAGCATGGGTGGGACCAAGTCTACCAGGGACTGTGGCTGGAGGATGGGTAGGGAACGCTTCAGAGGCAGCCAGGCAGCTTGGGGCTGGCATGGCCCTACAGCTGGGGACCTGCAGCACTTAGAGGCTTTCAAAGATGCAAAATCACTTGAGCAAGGTACTGGCTCCACAGGGGACAGAGCAGAGCGTGTGCCACAGGAAAGGCCCGAGGTCACTATGGCTGTAAGTTTGAAAAGTAAGGCCTGCAAGGCTGAACAAACCATGAATTCAGCAGAAGCAGAAAACGCAAACAGGAAAGAACCAGGAGAAGTGTGTGGGAGGGAAGGGGAGCCCCGCCCTCCTGGAGTAAATAACGGAGGAGCCTGCCCATGCAGGCTGCGGGGCTCGGGGCCAGCCAGGTGGCAGACCCTGGGGTAACCTGCCCATCACCACAGAGCCAGTCAGTGATGACAGAGCTGGGACTCCAACCCGAGTGCTGTTTTAAGTATGTGAAGGGCGAGACCAGCATTAGGAAGTCCAAGCGACAGCCCGGGGCTGAGCCCCTGTGAGGCAGCGCCAGGCAGTCAGGGGAGGTGGTGCTGGCTGCTCCCCGAGCTTCACCTACTGCAGGAACTGGGGCTCCTGAAGGGGCTGATTTAGGTTGTGGTAACCAGCCCCCACCCACCCGGAGACAAACCAAAAACAGCAGTCTAGGGGCAGGAGTGGGGCTGCCTCGTGCCCTTCAGTGATGACTGAACTGCATGGCGTGGAGAATTCCTGGCCCGGGATGGCGGAGGGGGGCTTGAGGAGCAGTCAGGCCACTCCTGGAGCACGGGAGTGATAAGGGAATTGGGGGTTTTGTTTTTGCTTGTTTTGAGGTCTTGCTCTGTCGCTCAGCATGACGTGTAGTGATGTGATCACAGCTCACTGCACCCTTGAACTCCTGGGCTCAAGCAATCCTGTCACCTCAGCTTCCCAAATAGTTGGAACTACAGGCGTGTGCCACCAAGCCCAGCTAATTTTTGTATATTTTTGTACAGATGGGGGTCTCGGTATGTTGCCCAGGCTGGCCCCGAACTCCTGGGCTCAAGCAATCCTCCTGCTTCAGCCTCCCAAAGCACTGGGATTACAAGCATGAGCAACTGTGCCCAGCCTGGCGGTGGGATTTTTCAAAGTGTAATCTAGAAAGGCCTACAACTCAGAAAAACACACAACAGCAGCAGGA